>NW_023270265.1:2746529-3119588 GCF_011800145.1 Mirounga leonina | reverse complement strand
AAGAAAGAAAGAAAGAAAGAAAGAAAGAAAGAAAGAAAGAAAGAAAGAAAGAAAGAAAGAAAGAAAGAAAGAAAGAAAGAGAAAGAAAGAAAGGAAGAAAGAAAGAAAGGAAAGAAAAGAAAAGAAAAAGAGAAAAGGAAAGGAGGGAAGGAGGTAGACAGGGAGGGAGAAAAGAACCAGCAAAACCCCAACCACAAGAGCAACTTCAGAGCAAATAACCAGTGACAATTTAGACTGCAAAACCTGACATCTGCCTTTAGCCAGGATACCACCATTCGGCTAAACATTCATCTGTACTGATCAAAACTACCAAATGATAATGATAATCAACACAGAAGAGCATTATAAACAGAATTCAATATAGAAGTTTATTTTCCCCCTAACACACGACACTTACATCAATGGAGGCAGTATTTCCCAAGCATGGTGATGCTTTGAGGTGACCTGAATCACAGAGAGTGATAAAGCTGTTCCCTTTTCAATTTTCTTTCATACTCTCTCATTAAGTCAAGGAGAAAGTCTCAGTTTGGTGTTAATATGTCTTTAACACCTCTGTAATGTTTGCTAATGTTCCTTTGAGAGAGCAGGCCTCAGGCTGAGAGCCTTGGCAGATAAAAGTATCCAGCCACATTTTAAGAAAATTTTGAAAGTAAGTTTTACAGTTACCTTCTATTTATGACAAGGAATGCTTGTTTTCTACTAATGGTAATAATAGAGTTTCCTTTTTCAGTAGATCTATTAAAGTAAAGAAAGTGAGGTGATTTAATTTTTAGTAAGTATTCTAATTATTTATTTTTCCAAATTTACATATTGAAAAAATTTCGAGCCTACAGAAAAGTTGAAGTAGTACAATCAATGCTTGTATACCCTTCACCTAGATCCACTAATAGACATTTTTGCCTCCTATCTTTACCTACATCTGTATCTCTATTCATACATACATACACACATAGCTGTTGTTGAACCACTTAAAAGTAAGTTGCATCAGCGTGACACTTCACCATTAGATATTTCAGAAGGCATACCCTAACTTATAAGGACATGAT
This sequence comes from Mirounga leonina, assembly GCF_011800145.1. Lineage (NCBI taxonomy): Eukaryota > Metazoa > Chordata > Mammalia > Carnivora > Phocidae > Mirounga > Mirounga leonina. The sequence continues at coordinate 3,118,542 of NW_023270265.1, read as the reverse complement.
CTCAGACAACCAAAATGCCATTATTATATGAAGAATATCAATGCCTTAATTTCCCCTAAGATTTGGTCCAAATTTAAATTATCTAATTATCCCCCAATATCTGGTCCAGAAACCAAGGTTCACGGTGGCATTTCATTTGTTACACCTGTTTAGTGGGGCAATCTGAAAGAAAATATTAAGAATATAATTAATACAGACAGTATATGAAGCTAGCAGAAATTGTGAAGGAGGCACAATTTGGTTTGAAAACAATGAACTGATTAATAGCTTGAGGGGAACGAGGGGAGGAATAATGTAAATAATTAATAAAGAAGGAAAAAAGACCTCTGCTATTAAACTAAACTCATATTGATAGCACACAAAGCTATGAAGGAAAATATCTAAGACCTTTTCTTTTTTACAGGGCCTTGAATGAAGACAAAAGTAAGTCAAAAGATCACTGTCAGATCATACAGTTAGATGCCAAATTGTGCTTCATTAAAAATTCCAGAGCTGATACATGTTCAAAATAACTAGCTCATCTCTTTTATTGAACAGACACCGTGCTAGGGGTTTAAATACATCATCTCATTAAATCCTAATTGACAGCCCCATGAAGAATATTTTTTTCTTCCTGTTTTACAAATGAGATGACTCAAACTCAGGGAGTTTGTATGGGTCACTGTTTTCTTTCTATCACTAGAACTTCCCCAAGAAGAATGCACTCATACATTTCTTATATACCTAAAAAAACAAATTTCAAAAGAACAAAAAACCACCAAAAGTATGAATCTATTTTTTGTTAAAATATATATACAAATGTATATATAATATTTATTTACAACTGCTTTAAAAGGGCTTGGAAGAATACACACAAATCACTAACTATGGTTGTCTTTTAGGGGAAGAACATGCAGGGTCAATGAAGAACAACTCTTAATTTTTACTTTATACATTAAATTTTTGACATTAGGTATTACTTTTCTTTTTTTAAGATCTTATTTATTTATTTGACAGAGAGAGAAACAGCGAGAGCAGGAACACAAGCAGGGGGAGTGGGAGAAGGAGAAGCAGGCTTCCCGCCAAGCAGGGAGCCCTATGTGGGGCTCGATCCCAGGACCCTGGGATCATGACCTGAGCTGAAGGCAGATGCTTAACGACTGAGCCACCCAGGTGCCCATATTAGGTATTACTTTTATAACTTCTTAAAAGTCCAAGACTGCAAATTTTAAATTTAAAATGCCCATATTCTTTCAATCATATTATGCTGCACACGTATGCCTTCAGTATTATCACCCATTAAGACATCTGGTTTTGATTTAATGGTAAAAAATACTTAGTTTAAATTATAAATTATTATATTATAGTTTGTTACAACACAGATTTGGATATACCATGCATTACAATGTATTCCATCACAGCTTCTAAAACCTAGGATGGTGTTTTAGCTCTCTTGTATGATGTTGTACTCTCTTCCCCCCCTTCCCCTCTCCCTCGCTTTCTCCCCCTCCTTCTCTCTCTCACACACAAACATGCCCATGCACAACCCACGCACACGTGCACGCACACACACACATACACACACAAAATCTGGTCCCCTAATATAAGCATAACAAAAGGACTGGCAACAGGGAATAAGCTTACTAATAACACTTCTTTACTGAATAGACATGTATATAAAATGTTGGGGGTATATTTATTAAGACAGAAATTTTAAAATATGCCAGGAAAATATACACTCAAAGGACTGTCACTCATTAATAATATACCATGAACATGTGGGATTCATACTCAGAAAGCAAGGCTGGTTAAATATTAGGAAATTGGTTATTATAGTTAATCATATGAAAGATTAAAGGAGAAAAATTGTATCGCCATAAAACCTGAAAAGATATTTGGTAAAATTAAAAATCCATACCTAATAAAACTTCTTTAGCATAGCAACTGCGTAAGCCCCCATCATGTTTAACGGGGAGATACTGAAGTATTCCCCCAAAGCCTCTTCACTATGACTAGTATTCATTAACATCATAGAAAAAGCCATATCATGCAAACAGTAATGGCTACATTAATATCAGAAAACAGACTTTAACATAAAACAGACTTGTTACCAGAGGGGTGCCTGGATGGTGCAGTCGGTTAACTGTCTGGTCCAACTCTTGGTTTTGGCTCAGGTTATGATCTCAGGGTCATGCGATCAAGTCCCATGTCAGACTCTGTAGTCAGTGTAGAGTCTGAGAGTCTCTCTCCCTCTCCCTCTTCCTCTCCCCACCCCCTGCTCTCTCTCTCTCTCTCTCTCTCTCTCTCTCTCTCAAATAAATAAATCTTAAAATTTTTCCTTAGGGAAAAAAAAGGACATTGTGTAACTATGAAAGGGTCAATAAATGAAGAAAACATAGCAATTATAAATATATATGCACCTAACAACAGGGCTTCAAAATAGGTTAAGAAAAATGGGCAATATTGAAAGAACAGACAATTCAATATTATACTTTCAATAACAATCAAGTAGAAGATCAAGAAACAGAAGCCTTGAACAGCATTACAAACAAGCTAGGTCTAATCGACATCTATAGATGTCTCCAGTCAACAACAGCAGAATACACCTTCTTCTCTTTTTTTTTTTTTTTTTTTAAGATTTTATTTCTTTTTTTGAGAGAGAGAATGAGACAGAAAGAGCATGAGAGGGTCAGAGGAAGAAGCAGACTCCCCGCCGAGCAGGGAGCCCGATGTGGGACTCGATCCCGGGACTCCAGGATCATGACCTGAGCCGAAGGCAGTCGCTTAACCAACTGAGCCACCCAGGCGCCCCTACACCTTCTTCTCAAGTACACATGGAACATTTTTCAGGACAGAACATAGGTTAAGCCATTAAGCAAGCCTCAATCAATGAAAAAGGACTGAAATCATACAAACGATGTTCTCTGACACAATGGAATGAAATTAGAAACCAGTAAAAAAAAAAAAAAAAGTAAATTTAGGATATTTACAGCCCAGTGTAAATCTTTGAGCAACACTTAAGGAGAATGAGGTAGATGGAAACAGGCGGCAGGGTAGGGGCCTGAGTACGATAGGCAACAGCTCAAGGCATGCCCAACAAGAAACCACTCTTCTAAGGGTGTCAAATTTAATACAGCAAGGATCTCTGACAAATGCACTTTTACATCATTACAATAGCTAATCAGCTAAAATAAACCCTTTTCAGAACGCTCAGTTTCACAAAATGATCGTAAGTTAGTGAAACAGGCTGGCTGACATATAGGGATAGCTAAGACCCTCTACTGCCCCTTTAAGGGAAAATGATTTCAAGGGATATATCTATTCCAGAAATCCTTGGAAATGGGAATACTGTACCATGGAGGCCACTTGCATGTCTTCCACCCTTCTCCCTGACATTCCAAAGTAAAACTAGAGACAGAGACCTCCACAGGTTAAATAAGGTTAAGTGAAAAAGAAGTTGGAAAGTTAACTTAATTAAAATTTTCAAAGGCAAAAGTGAAACTGTATTTAGAGAGATCTAGATTTCTGATAGATACAAAGTTACTATATAATTTTCTAAAGGCATCATAAATTAGTGGGGAAAGTAAAAATTATATGATACTGAAACATTCAGTCCACCATTAAAGCAAACAAAAAACAGATCCTTACACCATTTACCAAAAGAAAAATTACAATTTTAATGAAGTATAACAGTACTAAAGACAAACAAACAAAAAGGAAATACTAGTAAATGCCTTCTCTGAACTCAGGATGGAGAAGAACATTCTAAAAATAACCAAGAAAAATCACAAAAATTGGTAATAGTATACAGTATACTTCATGGCTCCACCAGAGTAATATTTGCATACTTATAAAAATATAAATACTGAATACAAATACTGACCTAAGCAAAAATGAAGGTTTAACACCGAGATGAAAGACAATGGGAAAGGGAAGGGAATATGTGTATCAGAGACCTTTTTTTTTTTTTAAGATTTTATTTATTTATTTGACAGAGAGACACAGTGAGAGAGGGAACACAAGCAGGGGGAGTGGAGGAGGGAGAAGCAGGCTTCCCGTGGAGCAGGGAGCCCGGTATGGGACTCGATCCCAGGACCCCAGGATCACGAACCGAGCCGAAGGCAGACTCCTCTAACACTGAGCCACCCAGGCACTCCAGAGACCTTTACCCTTATTTTCGCTCAGCAAGAAGTCAACAGAAAATGTCTAAAGTTGAAACTTAAGAAATAACATTATATGAATGTTGTTTAAAAATACAGAACTCTACCTTCCAGAAGAAATTACTACATATGGTTTAAAGAGTTGAAGATGGCTGCCTCCAGGCTACAGGAAGAAGGATGGGGAGATAATCACAATACCGTTATTGAACAATGACCATTAAACACAAAACATGTTCGAGTTATTTGTAATCAAAGAAACACAAAGGAAAGTAACAGGGGTTCACTCTTCCCTCTACCACATTAGCAAGATAAAAAGGGAGGCTAGGAAGCCAAGTGGAGGCCCAAAGCCTCTCATAATCTGCCTACTTATTGATACTATGTTCCAAAACTCTTAGGAAAACAATTCATGTTTATGCCCCAGTATACCTCCTCCCATAATCTATCCTATGGGAAATAATTACCTCTGTATACACAGATTTTCAGTAGCAGTATTATCTGTAATAGCGAAACAGTTAGGAACATCCTATGTGTTGAAAAACAAAGTCAGCATAAATACTTACAGCCATTTAAAGTCACACTGCAAAGGATAATCAACAATATAGAAAGAGGCTCACAACAGACTTTAAATGTAGAAAGCAACATATAAAATCATATAGTTAAGAAATAAGTCAATCAGAGAAAGACATGTATCACATGATCTCACTGATGGGAGGAATTCTTAATCTCAGGAAACAGAGGGTTGCTGGAGTGGTGGGGGGTGGGAGGATGGGATGGCTGGGTGATAGACATTGGGGATGGTATGTGCTATGATGAGTGCTGTGAATTGTGTAAGACTGTTGAAATCACAGACCTGTACCTCTGAAACAAATAATATATTATATGTTAAAAAAAAAAAAGATAGTAGGGAAAAATGAAGGGGGGGAATCGGAGGGGGAGACGAACCATGAGAGACTATGGACTCTGAGAAACAAACTGAGGGTTCTAGAGGGGAGGGGGGTGGAGGGATGGGTTAGCTTGGTGATGGGTACTAAGGAGGGCACATATTGCATGGAGCACTGGGTATCATACACAAACAATGAATCATGGAACACTACATCAAAAACTAATGATGTCACGTATGGTGATTAACATAATAAAATAAAATTTAAAAAAATTATATAGCTAATACAGTCTTCTTTTTATTTAAATATAACAAATATATACATGTAGGGGTTAAAAAAAGAGTGGAAGAACATACAAAGTTTTTAACAGTAGTTATCTTTGGAGTGAAATCTGCAGTCATGGTGTATCGCCCCTGAACCTTTCTGGATTTTTCGAAGTCTATCCAGTGAACAGGTGTTACTCTGAAAACATACTCTTTTTCTAACTATTTAAATAACAAGAAGTGGGGAAGCAACAACACAGAAATGTGGATTTTAGCCACTAGTGGCCTATGTGAGTAGAGCAAGCATCCAGTAGGAAGAAGGTCTTCATTAGAAGGTGATAAGGACACCAATTTACACTTCACCCTCGAGCAGAAGGGACGCTGCCCCCTTCCACAACCTGGACTCTGCTCAGCCCTTTCTATCATGACCTAGGGAAAGCTCACTACCTCGATATCTGAGGGCTATGCAGTTGGAGCAAACAACCCCCATTCAGTCTGTGTATTATCTCCATTTGTCAGCTGAGGAAACGGAGGCACAGGATGGACTTGGCCAGCAGAGAAGTCAGGATCTGAACTAAGCATTCTGGCTCCAGGGCCTTTTTCTTTAGAATGATCTGTAAGATCCCTTTCAGCAAAAACCGGGGCCTCACCCAATTAACACATCTAGACTGTTTCCTCAACCACCTCAGTGTAGACTCTTACACATCTATAAAATAAAGTTAGGGGCGCCTGGGTGGCTCAGTCGGTTAAGCGACTGCCTTCAGCTCAGGTCATGATCTTAGGGTTCTGGGATCGAGCCCCGCATCGGGCTCCCTGCTCGGCAGGAGGCCTGCTTCTCCCACTCCCCCTGCTTGTGTTCCCTCTCTCTCTGTCAAATAAATAAATGAAATCTTTTAAAAAGAAAAAAAAAAAGTAAGTAAGTTAGCCTTGGGCAGTGATTCCTAAACTTCTGCTGCACATTGGCATTACCTGGAGCTTTTCAAGAAGTTCTAACACCTGCCTTCCACCCTCAACATTGATTTAGCAGGTGTGGGCTGTGATCTGGGCTTCAGAATTTTTAAATGCTTCTCAGATGATTCAAATGTGCAGCAAAGTCTGGGAACCACTGGCCTGAGTCAAATGACTTGTTGAAGGAGGGGAGAGGGGAGAAGCTCCAGAAAAATACTCATAAGCATATAAGCCCAACAACTTGCATAAAATTTCAGAGGTTCACAACCTCCTGGAAACAGTCTCTGGACCTTGGCTTAAAACACATAAACTTGGGGTCAGCTGGGTGGCACAGTCAGCTGAGTGTCTGACTCTTGGTTTCACCTCGGGTCATGATCTTGGGGTCATGGGATCAAGCCCCGCATCAGGCTCCGCACTCAGCGCAGAGTCCGCTTGGGACTCTCTCTCCCTCTCCCACTGCCTCTCCCCCACACGCTCGCTCACTCTCTCACTCTCTAAAATGGATAAATAAATCTGTAAAAACAACACATGAACTTTGTGATCCTAAAGTTCACGTGCAACTCTAAAATCTTACTCTTCAGTTGAAGAATTAATCATACAACAGTTTACTGAATTAATTCATGGTAGACAAGAAATGAATGTGATGCTTTTTGGTTTTCTATTCTGAACCACAAACTACAACTTCAGTTAATCTTTGGGATGTGTATTTGGGAGATATGGGAAAAGAGATTAGTTGTATAACCTTTACTTCAGCACAATCCAAACTCCTTTTAACCAAATGCAAAGATGTCTAGACAAGTGAATGGCTGTTATGAAGAGAAAGGGAGAGGGGAGGGCCCATCATCAAGTCATCTTGGGAAACTGAGGGTTAAGGAAATTAAGTATCAGAACTTCTCAGGGGCTTGGAATCTCAGAACATTATTAGCATCATGAACATCTTAAAAAGAGTACTTCATTCTACCTCAGAACATCATTTGGGAAAAGCCACCTTATGTCATGTCATGCTATAAATTTTAAGTCTTTTCAATGACCCCTATTATAAACACTAAAAAGGCACTTAGAGGTCCAAGTTTATAGGAACCTGTATAACTCTTTTTAATACCTTTAAAAGAGGTTTTTCTTCATAAGGCAAGTAAGAGATAGTATAGCATAGTGGTTAAGTGTACAGACTATAGAGCCAAGATGCCTGGGTTTGAATCCTGGCTCCACTACACAACGGCTCTGTGACCTTGGGCAAGTCCTTTAACCCCATGTGCCCCAATTCCCTCCTTTGTAAACTAAGAATGAAAAGAAGTACCACCTCATAGGCAACTTAACTATATTTAAAGCACTTTAAGTAGTGCCTGCCTCACAGTAAGCAATACAGAAATGTTGGTGGTTATTTTTTTTTTTAAAGATTTTATTTTTATTTACTTGAGAGAGAGTGAGCGAGCGAGCACGTGCACACGAGCAGGGACAGAGGGAGAGGGAGAAGCAGAGTCCCCGCTGAGCAAGGAGCCCGATGCAGGGCTCAATCCCAGGACCCTGGGATCATGACCTGAGCCAAAGGCAGACGCTTAATGACTGAGCCACCCAGGTGCCCCGAAATGTTGGTGGTTATTAATTTCTATAGAAAGGAAGAGCTCAATTACTCTGTAATCTCAATCACTCTGTAAATGAACACTACGACACTGGTCATTTGAGAAGGAATCATATCACTGCATGTCTTGGAATGTTTCAACCTATAATCTTAATTACCATTTGAATATCATTTATATTTTGTAATTTCTATAGTGCCTCGTACAGTGCTTTATATGTTACTGTTAATTCAGTTTACTGAATTAATTCATGGTAGACAAGAAATGAATGTGATGCTTTTTGGTTTTCTATTCTGAACCACAAACTACAACTTCAGTTAACTTCAGATATGTGTTGATTTCATCCAAGTAAATGAGAAGCCTAGAAAGTGATGCTGTGGCTATACTCCAACCTGTGTGCCAAGATTAAAACACCAGCTCCAACACTTCCTGTGCACTCTTGGGAAAGGTACCTTCTCTGGCCTGTTTCTTCATCTGCAAAATTCCGTTAATAACAGTACTTCTCAGAGTTCATGTGATATTATTTTGTATATAATAAGTACTTAGATGTTACCTGGTACATAGTAAGCACTGAGCGTTTAATATTAATTTCTTGCATGTTTTCTATAGAGCCTTCCACTCTATCCAATCTAATATGAACTGTTTATTACGCACACATTAAAAGTGCATGTTTTAACCGCGTTCTTTTGCTTCTCTTGTATATCACAGACAAAATGGGGAACTTTAAAATAGTCAAAAACACAAATAATGAATTTTAGAAGAGTCAAGGTACTTCCTGCAAGATTCATGGCGATGTCTACTGTGTCAGATTAAAAACAACCTAAAAAGTGGTGGTCTTGGTGGTATCTATTTATTTCATTTTGCTCTGAAAGTTTCAGAAGCTAGAAAAATGCATACAATTTGCACCCGATCAATGTTCTGCAAACTGCCTGCAGGATCGTGTGCATACCCCAGTAAGATTTATTGCTAACCAACATGCCATGCTAAATTGAAATCAAGATATTACACAATTTTCCAATAAAGAGGTAATTTTATAAGTTGGTATAAATGCTCTGTGAGGATGTAACTGTTGGCATCTCGTTATATTTCAATAGCTGGTGGAAAATGAGATAAGTTAGAAGGTTTACAGAGGGTCAGAGCTCATCAGATGACAAGATCATCTTTTTTATCAGCTCTAGAGAGCACATTCACAGGCTGATAACTAAACAGTTATTCTTTAACAACTGGAACAGTTAATATTTCCAACACATTGCAACTAAGTGCAGCTACTATGGGAGATTCTAATAAAACACTAAGAAATGAAAGAAAAAGAATCCTTGAGGTTAACTGCCTTTGTGAATCTTGATTTGATATTTATCTTTTCTGAGTTTTTACTAAGAACTGAAAGAATACCATATATATCCACCTGCATATTTTACTTTCCAACTTTATTGAGATAAAATTGACATAATATTGTAAGCATGATACTGTTCTTTAAGTAAGTCAGTTTCTTTTCAACCTATTTAGAGTTTTCTAATTGAGGATTCAAATTTAAATAACAGACAAAATTCTTCTGATGATACTTAGTATTTAAAATATCATCAAAGAGGGGCGCCTGGGTGGCTCAGTTGGTTAAGCGGCTGCCTTCGGCTCAGGTCAAATCCTGGAGTCCCAGGATCGAGTCCCGCATCGGGCTCCCTGCTCGGCAGGGAGTCTGCTTCTCCCTCTGACCCTCCTCCCTCTCATGCTCTCTGTCTCTCATTCTCTCTCTCTCAAATAAATAAATAAAATCTTTAAAAATATATATATATCATCAAAGAGCCTATCTTATTGTCTTATATATATTTTTCATGCACTCTGTGGGCAATTAAAGAAAGATCCTTCTCTATAACTTTAAATGCACTTCTCAGGGAACAGTTTGGATATCCAAACTCCTATTGTTAAAAACTGCCAAATCCATCCTTCAGTTCAACTTGTGAGTCAAGAAACACTAAGTGGAAGCAGGAGGTAGCCCCTGTTCCTGTTCTTATGGATATGATTCAGGATGTACCATCAGACCTAGAGCTCAGGCTGCCTGACTCCCAGCCTTCAGCTAGCTTTAACCCCATAAACTGTGATTCATTCTTTTCTAAGCAGATTTATACACCATATTACATCTTAACCCCAAACCTTCAAAGATTTGCGACCTCCAATGTAAAAACTAATTTAGGTGAGGATACCAAAACCACTGCGTGGCAGGCAGAATAATGCAGCACCCCCCCAATACTGTCCACTTCCTAATACCAAAAACCTGTGAATCTGTCACCTTATATGTCAAAATGACCCTACAGGTACGATTAAGTTAAGGACTTTGAGATGGGGACATGATCCTGGATTACACCTAAATGGCCTCAATCTACGCACATGAATCCTTTAAAAGCTGTCCAGGTTGTGGTCAGAGAGAGATGCAACTACGGAAAAATGGTCTGAGAGATGCAACACTTCTGGTTTTGAAGATGAGGGAGATGGCCAGAGCCAAGGAATGCAGGCAGCATGCAGAAGCTGGAAAAGGTGAGGAAACACGTTCTTCCCTACAGGCTCCCTATCTACACTTTGATTTTAACCCAGTGAGGCCCATGTTGGACTTCTGACCTACAGAACTGTTAAGACAATAAATACGCGTTGTTTTAAGCCACTAAGTTTGTGGTAATGTGTTACAGCAGTAACAGAAAACTAATACACACAAATGAAAAAACTAATACACACCATTCACATGGCAAAGATATATCTAACAGCACCTTAGTCAATTGATCAAATAAGCACCACCATAACGAGACAACCTAAAAGGATTTATCTCCTGATATGACATCACCCACATGGTATTCTTGCCAAAAAGGTTTACCTCGAATCTGATCATGAGGACACAATCATATAAACACTAATTTGGGGACATCCCATAAGACAACTGTCCTAGACTTGACAAAAATGTCACTGATGTATTATGTGTCACTTATACTCAAATAAAAATATACTGGTTTTTTAAAATTGTAAAAAAAATAATCAAAAAATAATCCACAAAAAAAGCCACTGACGTGAAAAGCAAAAAAAGAGGGAAAACCATTCCCTATTAAAGATATTAACAACCGGGGCGCCTGGGCGCGGGGGGCGTCTGCCTTGGGCTCAGGTCATGATCCCAGTGTCCTGGGATTGAGCCCTGCATTGGGCTCCCTGCTCAGCGGGAAGCCTGCTTCTTCCTCTCCAACCCCCCCCACCCACCCACCCCCGCTTGTGTTCCCTCTCTCACTGTCTCTGTCAAATAAATAAAATCTTAAAAAAAAAAAAATACAACAACCAAATGCAATGCACACTCCTTAACTGGATCACAGGTTAAAAACAAAAGTTATTAATGACATTTTGGGACCATTTGGGAAAATATGGTCTACTGGGTAACACTCTTGTTTCATTGTTGAATTTCTTACATGAAATAATATTGTGGTTATATAGGAAAATGTTCCTCAGTATATAATTATTATTATGACTTAATATAGCATCTTAACATCATAACATCTGCCATTTATTTTCAAACAGTTCAGCCAAAAATTATGACTATGTGTACGTGTTTGTATACATACACAGAAGAGAAAGAACAAATGGATCAAAATGTTAACAACTGATGAACCTAAGTGAAAGAAATGCAGCGCTTATTGTACTACTCTTTCAACTTTTCTGATACAAAGTTAAGGGGGAAATACATTCCTGGGTCCCTTCACTGCCTACCTTTCCCGGTCCCCTCACAAGCCGCCAGCAGCCTAACTGGAATAACTCATGTTCTTCAAACAGCCCACACTCTTCCACTAGCGGATCATGTCTTCTGCAGCATTATTCACACCTCAAGGCTCAATAGCTAGGGTTGGGTTTCAATACAAGGTAGAAGCTTCTACATGATACTAAAATACCACTTTTGGGAACAAGCTGACCAAGTATCAAATAGGAATCATCATTTGATGTCCTTTAATACTGGCTTTGAGTGTAAGCATTCTTTGTCTCTCTTACTATTGTTTCTCTTACCCCATACAATCTTTAACCTCTATTTCTTGAATTTCATCATGCCCATTTATGATCTGAGAGAATCACAAGCATGGCAGTAAACCATGGACAAAAATCAGGACTGGCCACATCAGAAACTATTACAGAAACATTCAAGTGCTGCCTGCCTCTGGATCCCAGCCCGCATCACTTCTGAGTATCACAGGCAGCCCAGACCAGAGCTCACCACCTTCCCGTAGGCCTCGTTGCTGTCCATATGGCAGCTTACTGACATCAAAGAAGATGGAAGAAATTATCTAAATTCACCAGGCTAGTCCCATTCCCTCCCTTGAACTGTAGAAGAGTCACTGATATCTCAATTACCTCTTCTGCAATACCTTTTTCCCTGCATGCTAAGATTTTGCAATGCTAAAAATAAGGGGAGTGGGGGAGGGTACTGGACTAACAGATGGAGGATTAAGAACAAAAGACCTCCCTGACAGGGGGAACAAGAGCTAAAATGTTTGTATACCTACCATAATAGTACAGAGGAACAAAAATTGAACTTGTAAATAAAATTAAGTTGTTCTTCTGAAACGCCTGTCTAGCTACAGACAGGAAAAGGCCCAGCATGGTTTCTATGTATGTTATGCTGTTTCTAATAGAAAGGACACAATCAAGCCAAAACAAACATCTGTTAAACAGTTAAGTTTGTTAATGAAACAAAATTGCAGCTGGTTTTATCAAAGATCAAAAGTGAAGCAAATTAGAGAAAGGATGTCTGAACAAAGCTGGTTTCTAAAAAATAATGGCTCAAGAATTCTAAACCTACTTGTCAAATTAACACAAATCCTTCCTGGATTTTACTTAGACCACTGATTAGTATTTATTTTGTAGCTTTGTAAAGACCAGACTCTCAGTTTAAATCTAATAACATTCACTCTAGAGCTTTCGTCTCTATAGTATATTTTGCAGATTTTTCAAAATACTACCTTTCATAAAGCAAAAAGTTATGCTCTCCATTAATATTCTGTGACTTAAAAGGCTCACATATAAAAGGAAAAACAACAGTATGCAGTTTGCAGCTCCTGGAGTCGGCTGTGGGAAAGCAGTCCGGCACCAAGCAGAAGCCTAAAAACGGATTAGCACTTCACAGTGCACTGCCATACCTCCTCTTCTTACATGTACAAACCCCCCATCACCACCTGAAGACCCGTTAGATAAGGGCACCTACACACAAATACAAACGGGTTTTTTTCACAGCCCTGCTAACTCAAAATGTCACAAACAAATTACATGGCTGACTCATTTGCTAACTTTGATTTAGTCAGCTAATTGATGTTTATGTACTTAGAAACATTAATAGATCACAGAGATCAAGGTACCTGAGAAGATGCAGACAATGCTGGGGTAACTAGAGATGAGCAGTTTCATCAAATCTACTGTAGTTTGATGAGCCAGCCAAGAAAACAGTTTGCAAACTAAATGAAAAGTCATGGGCTTGACAACCAAAATTTGCCATTGCAGTGATAACAATGACATTTTCTCATGTACCCTTTGTACATGATTAATGCACAAAGAAAAGACATAAAAAGAACAGAGACCTTCATTCTGAGAAACCTTAAAATGTACTACTTATTAAAATAAAGTTTGTAGAGAAAGAATGAACAAAAATCTTTGCCATTCCAGATACAATCTGAATCAATCAGCAAATAGCACTTAACTGTTAAATAACTTCAAAGCTATAAAACATAGATCTTCTTGGCACTGCAAGTGTATCAAATGTGGTTCTTATACGCCAAACAGGCACGTGGAATACAAAGGTAAATTCCTGAAAGCTGCTGAATATATCCAGAATTAGTCAAAAACTCACACCCTTGGAGTCCCTGATGCTCGGAAGAAAATGACATGAGGCAATCAGAAAACAGACTGATCTATATGTAGATCATCCAGGACAGGATCATGTGTTGTTGAAAAGGCAGCTCCAGGATCAAGTACATCCTAGGATCCGAAGAGTTAAAAAGAATGTTTAAGACTCATTATGTCAGGGGTGCCTGGGTGTCTCAGTCATTGAGCGTCTGCCTTCCGCTCAGGTCATGATCTCAGGGTCCCGGGATCGAGTCCCGCATCGGGCTCCCTGCTCAGTGGGAAGCCTGCTTCTCCCTCTCCCACTCCCCCTGCTTGTGTTCCCTCTCTCACTGTATCTCTATCAAATAAATAAAATCTTTAAAAAAAAAAAAAAGACTCGTTATGTCAGAGGATTTAAAATCCTCTGACATAATGTTGCTACTTTACCTGAAGCCTACTTCATTAGAAGTCTAGACAGTCCCATCTTGATCAAAGCTCAGAAGTGGAACAAGCTGTCATACCTCAGAGTCCTACAGACAGACTCATTCACTCTTCATTTTCTCTCTCCCTTGACCCGACTAACTAGTCTGAGACAATCCAAGTGCTCTCTCAATAATGCCTCAACAACTGGTATTATCTGCTCACAAAAGTAGTCCTCAGATAGTCTGCTATTTGGAAGAACTACCGAAGCTTAATTATAGGAACAATATAAACTACAATATTTTTCCTTCCCTGACCCTGAAACCAGCAGATCCAGCTAGACTTCTACATTGTAATAGGTTTCTGTCCAACTTTAGTCATTCTAAAACTGACTTTCATCCATACCAATGCCAAAATTCAGGTTATACAGAAGAGTGTATTTTACAATGTTTAGGGCTTTATCCCACTTTCAGCTGAATACACATAGCTAAGCACTCTTAGAGAAATGTGACATCTGCAATACAAAGGATACCAATTCAAAGGAAAACTAAGAAGGTCAACAGAGAGGAGGACACTTGGACTCTGTAATTAGCAGATAAAAAATACACACATTTCTGCCAAAAAGATCCAGAGTCTGAGACTATGAACGATTCCCCTAGGGCCGAGAGACTTCTGGAAGCCTGCCACATCAAAGAACAATATGGACTAGTGAATGGTCCTTCACAAAGTACAGGCAATTGGAAAAGGCCCAGAGAAAGACAAGGAGGGTCTCTCTAGGGCAGGGATAATGGGACTGGAGAGGCGAGGACAGAGTGGAGAAAACCAAAGAAAGGGATCTAAAAATAAAGTTCTTTTATTTATGGCATTTACACAACACAAGAAAGCAATGTAGGATGTACACTAATCTTGTATTTACGGAAATATTTCATACTAATAACATTGCCAAAAGCCCTAATAAAATATCTCCCTAAAAGGGAGTGGGGGGACAAACAGAATAAACAACTGAACGAGCCAGGACCACAAGTCTGCCTCTCAGCCCCATTTTGGATAGTCTGTGTTCCTTTTTAAACTCATCTTTACTTTTTTCTTATGGAGAGTATCATTGTTTTTGTAATTCTGTTTGCAGACTCTAATTTTCACTTCTTCAAGAAAAAAAACATCAAAAGCCCGACCTGATATTAGAAGCATCTCCCTTTCCAACTACAGCAGCCTAAAATGAGAGTTCCCATATTATGTACTGTAGTGGAAACAACAATACTTGATAATTAATAAATTACAGCAAAATATCGCCAATAAAGTGAAATACCAAGGAATCTGTTTAAAACTGAACTAAACTGATTTTATAAAAATGCTAAAGCCCAAATATTCAAATGGAATCTTAATGCTACAAAGTGTGTGGTGATAACTGAAGTCTCTCTTAGAATATTTGACTTTCCAAAGTCCTCATAATCTGACCTAATTGAGCTTTACCACTTTTAATGAGAAACACTAATACTATCCTTTAGGAGTTCCCTCACCAAGTCAGAGATAAAGTTTTATCTTCGGTGGTTTAATTCATTTCCATATCACCTCACCAAAGAGAGCTTTCTTAAATAAATACAAAGAAGTTATGCTAAGGAGCCAGTGTGGTAATATCCAATTTGAATTCTAGACTATCAGAAGATGTGCAATTACATTTCAGAAAGGAAGGAGCCCTTCTATTTTAACTTGCATTGTATTCCTCCTAGCAGCCATGCATAGGAATGATGATGATGTTAAATCTAATTAGACACAGATTTACTACCTTCCCTACTGCTTTCCCATATTGCTAATATTACAAATAGTACCTGCTTTAAAAAGTGTAATAAGCTCACTGCAACTACCACAATTTAAAATGCCAGAAATCTATTTGTTGAAGGAAACTGCTTCTAAACATCTGAGGAAAAGGGAGAGAGACTTTTACTGTTAATGAAAAGCCTCCACTGTTGACCAGTATACAGCCCAGCAGTAAAGACGTCTGGAGTCACGCTGCCTCCCTAGAAACTGGGCTTCACCACTCACCAGCTCTATCAGTGGTCTTGAGCAAATTACTTAGGCTTTGAGCCTCAGTTTTCCATGTGCAAAATAAGGATAATAATCCTATGGCTGTCCCAGTTATTGTGTCAATCAAGGAGACAATAAATGTCAAGGACCTGGCATACTGCCAGTGTTAAGAAATGTTAGTTATTATTTTTACAATTTTTGTTTTCATTTTCACAATTAAATGAACTACTCAGGGAAAGTAACTAGAGTAACAGCTTCTCTGAGAGACATCAGTTGGCTAAATTGTGAGATGACTCCATCTCTGTACAAACAGTTGTCATTTATATCATAAACATTTTCCCACAATACAAACACTAAGGATTTCTAGCACATCAAGAACAATGATAATCTGCCCTTCGAACATATTAGAGAAAGTACTATGTACACGAAACCATAGTACAACCAGTCTACATTCAGATCCATGTTCAGCAACCATAAAGTAAGAATAATCAAAAGCCAACAACTAGCACATTATGGTTTTAGTATAAGAAACAAAGAGTACAAAAAACCACAATAGACCCTAACCTTGGAAAAACGTGTGGATACAGAAGACTTTCTATTCAATTTCTGTGGCCTATCCATCTATCTCAAGCTCATTCATGGGCCCAGGTTAAGAACTTCTATTACATTTACTTAGCAAGTCTACATGGTTGTAAACTATTTACCACTTGTAATCTCAAAGGGCAATTTACATTTTCAAGGAAAAATACTATTGCAATTATACAATACAAACAATATAATTGCTTATGGTCAAATTGATTTGATATGATTTTTATTAAGCTTTATTTGTTCTTTTTTAAGAATTAGATTATGATTAAATTATTACTACAATTGGTCTCCAAATTCCATCAAGTAAAAATTTTAGGACACCTTTTCTGTTTTCCTTGTTCGATGATGATGCAAACTGGACAATATAAAAAGATCAGCATCATAGAAACAATTGCAGGCTAAGCAGTAAATTACTCTGTTCTCAATTCTAGATACTTTCAGACAAGAATTTTCCTTTAGACTAAAAATACTTCCATACAGATGCTGCATGAAAAAAAAGATAAGGTTAGCAAGAAATGACGGGCAAAGTTAAAGAGAAGGATAGGAAAGGGACTGTGGAAAATTTGTAGTGACTTCTATCACAAGTAAAGATATCCCCTGGATCACAAATTTATTGAAACATTCTATTAAGGTGCCTAAAGCTGCCTGAATTAGTCCATGTACCTGGTAATTATAAAACCTTAATATACCTCAGGGTAATGTACAGGTTTTAAAAACAAAGATACCCAAATCCAACAAGAAATGGCTCTACAGGGGCGCCTGGGTGGCTCAGTCGTTAAGCGTCTGCCTTTGGCTCACATCATGATCCCAGCGTCCTGGAATCGAGCCCCACTTCGGGCTCCCTGCTCCGCGGAAAGCCTGCTTCTCCCTCTCCCACTCCCCCTGCTTGTGTTCCTGCTCTCGCTGTGTCTCTCTCTGTCAGATAAATAAATAAAATATTAAAAAAAAAAAAAAGAAATGGCTCTACATCCCCTTAAGGAATTTCCCCATGGTGTATACGCTTTTATAAAAATATTTAATGAGAAACAGAAGTGCTTAATGTGGCTGTCAGACACAGGAATTAGGATTTGAGTCACTCAATACATTTTTTTGAAACAAATGTTATTAAAAAAATTTTTTGTAGGTTTACTTCTTTATGCCCACATTTTCTCACAAAGAGTTGAGGGTTGGTTACACAAACACAAATGCCACCGGAAGATAAATAAATCTGAGGAAAACTAATAAAATAAAAATACAATTAAGAAATAAATGCTAGGGTTTAAATTAGTCTGTGGAAGGCAAATCACCTGGTCCTACCCAGTTTCTGGAGCTAGGCTTCTATCAGCTTAAACCACTGAGGGAAGCAGAGTCCATCTCAAGAGCTGGCTGTATCCAAAGAGGAAAAACAAGCCATCAGCTACACAACTTTTCTTAACACTTGTGTTTCCATCACTTCTAGAAATGTAGTCAACACATACAACCATCCTTTCTAACAACAATGAAAGGCCCAAATATAAACAATTTGCTCTTGCTCTACTTTGGTTTTAGTTTGGGAGGTAACCTCAGTAGCTTTGAAATGAGAAACAAAAATCCTAATCCAATACTTAAAATTGTAGCCGTCACTTAAAGAGAAATCTGTCATATATATATATATATATATATATACTACAGAAATAACATAAGACCCAAAGAAACAAAAGACTGTAAGAAAAGATATGGTATGAGACAAAACAAACATTGTTTCACCCACTGAGAAGTGGACAGTAATAAATGACTTTAAATAGGCAGGATTTGGGTCACATATTAAAACAATACCAGGAATGCACAGGTTATCAGTATTAACATAACTAGTCTATAGACGTCTTCTCTGATAATAATTATTATACCTCAATAAAGCAGAAAAAATAAATTATAAATAATTTTAAAATTTTGAGAGAGAAAAATACACGATGGCCTTTCTTAGATTTTTGAAATATATATGGTCCTGCCTTAATGAAGGAGGATTAAAGTTCTCTACCCAGGTCCCTTGAAGTATTCAACCAATTAGTTTAAAAAACAAATCACATAATCATCACATTAAATTCTTAACTGACTAGCGAGGAAGCCCTCAATACAGAGTAAAACAGTATAGAACAATTTACATTATAAACAATGTATACATTTTAAAATATGAAAGCCTGCGCTTAAGGAAACAGTTGATTTTATTCAACTTCCCTCGGGACTTTTGTCCATATACAATTTAACTGAAACTGTGCAAGTCAGATGGGCAATATTTAGAACGTATTAACCTTCTCTTCACTTACCTGGTCTTTCTCATGGGGTAGAAGGCTGACAGGTGGTAGCGAGGATGGGAAAGCACTGGGATATTTGGGAGCCCCTTTGCCATCTAAGCTTCCATAATTGACCCTGTACTGCGGTCCATCTTTCAGTAACCTCCCGTTGTTCACTGCGCGTTTAGCCCCTAGTCGCAGCCGCTGCTGAAAGGCTGGGTTGTTGGTGGTGCCTGTGAGATCACTTTGACTTCTGAGATACTTCTCAATGTTCTTCAGGGAGGAGCCATTTGGCTCCTCGAGTCCTTCAATTGCTCTCCTTAAAAGTTTATTCCAATCCACATTGCGGAGATCATTACATGATCCCCTAGACCCCTTGGTTGACTTGGGAAAAGTGCCTGGTTTAACTGATGAAAAGCGCCCAGGGTTGTCTGGGTCCTTATAGGAGGCAAGGCCTTTGTTGGTGACTTTGAGAACTGAGCCATCCTGAACACTGAGCTCCAGCTGCTCCGAGACTGTCTTCTTATCCAACCCATGGGAAGTGCTGACTGCATGGCAGATTCTCTCTTCAGAGGGCCTTTGCTTTTGCTTTTTTATTTTCTGTATAGCTTCAAGAATCCACTCTGTGTAAAGTGGGTTTGCAAGTTTTACCATGGTTGACAAATGACTTCTTCAATACCAAAGTTACCCATAGAGGTTTTCCTTGTATTTAACAGAACTTGAACATTTAAAAGTCATTTACAACTCAACAAACGGGCAGAATATTCCAGACCTTATTAAGCAAAACCTCACAAACATCCATCCTTAAGAGATTAAAAACAGGACACACTGGAAATGTTGATAGTTGTCTTATTTGACCAACAGGAAAGACTGCATTCGGGCGAAGAACATCTTTAACAAGGAAATCAAGACCTTAAAGGATAAAAAGGGGGGGAAAGGCTCTTAATAATGGAATTTCTAAAAATAAAAGGCTCTTTAGTATTATTTTTCAGATGCAAAAGGACCACAGAAGTAATGACAGGCAGGTATTATGTAACAAAGCCACAGTGACTAAATTTCCTAACCAGAAACTGGGTCATAGTCTGAGAAGGAAATTTTTTTAGGATTTTCACTTGTTATTTATATGAAGTCATTTATAGGGTATTTAAAAGATCATACCTAAGTTACTTACTTAGTGGATTAACCCTTATTGAAATTAATACAATTACATGAATGGTTCAAGATATATGTCTATCATAAACATAAAAACAATCATAAACATAAAAGCAATCTCAAAGAAAAATTCTATGACACAAAAACCTGAGGAAAGTAAAAGTGACCCTTGAACAATGCGGGGAATTGTCAAAAATCTATGTATAACTTCTGACTCCCCAAAAACTTAACTACATATAGCCTACTGTTAACTGGAAGCCTTACACAACATAAACAGTTGATTAACACGTTTTGTATGTTATATGTATTTTATACTGTATTTTTACAATAAAGCTTGAGAAAAGAAAATGTTATTAAGAAAATATATTTACAGCACTGTATTTATAAAAAAAAAAAAAAACAAACAAAACAAAACAAAAAACCACGTGTAAGTGGACCCACGCAGTTCAAACCCATGTTGTTCAAGGGTCAACTGTACATTAACTTTACTTCAAGAAATCTTAAACTTGAAAAAAAAAAAAGGCAATAATCCTGATTCTTCTATTTCAGCTAGATATTGTATTTCCCAAGTCTCACACGTAAGAAAATTTCCCAACTAGCCACTTCTACAGAATCATATCCTCCCATCCCTTTGCAAAAGGTCTGTGACACTCTCTAATCCACAGGTTAGAAAACTGAAACTAATATGGTAATATAACCCTTCACCTTTTAAATAATATACCATTCTAGGTATCTTAATACCTGCTCAATACAAGGAAGGTTCATACAAACCCGATTCCAGGTAAACAGTTGTACTGCTCTCTGAAAGCCTCCTGGTGTACACCAAAACCACCCGACATCTCCAATCTCTATTGAGTGTACCTGCAAAGAACACTAGGAGAAAGTGCCCTGGCCTGGGAGTTTGGTCAGATCTGGGCTCTAATCTTGCCTTCCACTGATAATATCCACATCTGAACTCTTTTTATAGTTTCAAGTTTACAGAGTAGGCTCACATGTAATTTGTCATTTAATCTGCAAGACAACTCTATGGGTAAACTGAGGTTCAGGGGAAGATGGAACTCACTCAAAGTAACAGTCTATTGTAAACTTAAGGCTCAAATGCCATTATTCTAAAAAATCCAAGTCCAGTGCTATCCTCACCTGAGCCACACCTGCCTCTGAAATCAGACTAATGGTATGAAAACTAGCTCTACCAACATCTAGCAGAGACACCCTGGGTAAATGAGTTAAGTTTCAGTCACCTTACCCGTGGGGAAATAACAGTTAACCCTCACAGGAGTGTTAAAAGAGAATTACGTGAATATGATATCTAATAGTCAACATAAAGTAGCTATCATCACTTCCCATTAATGCAATGTCTGTCACTTTGAAAAATACCTCATAAAAAAATTAAATTTATTTCTGGTTATTTATTTATTGTACCTACAAGGGAATAACATCTTTCCTCAAAACTTTAGCCAGATATAATGAAAAACATAACATTTGCTCTGTTGCTGAAAAACTGGGCCATTGAACTATACTTGCTCAGTCAGCTTGAAAGAGGCAATTTAAAAAGAACTGTCCTCTTCGCAGTCAGTAAACCGTAGGTTCACTCCATTTTTTTCCCCTCGGATTCAGAAACTTGGGGCTAAAGGGACTGGAGAGGTCATCCCATCTAATCTCTAGTTATCCAGTAAAAGATCCCTTGTTCAATAACCCCAAGAGATGGGCCATCAAGTCTTAAAATACTTCCAGTGACAGAGAATTTATCACTTTTTGAGGCAGTTCACTCCACTGTTGGACAGCTCTAACTCTAATATATTCTTTGCTCACAAGAGCCAAAATCTGTCTTCCCATAACTTCTACCCTTTAGTCTTGGTTTCCCTAAAACAATCCCAAGGAATTCTTACTAATTCTTTAAACAGGACTTCAAGTATTTGAAAACAAGAATCTTTTGAAAACCACTAAAATTGAACTCCACTCTACCTCCCACCCTACTTTAGACCACTCATATTCCAGTTCCTTAACACTTCCACATCACATGGTTTCCAAGCACTTCCTTCTTTTGGTTGCTCACTAGTTTGGCTAATGCCCATCTTAAAATCTGGCAGTCCAGGCATTATCCAAGTATAAATGTAATCCAAGGTTACATGAACTTTCTTAACAGCCTTGCCACACAACTGACTCATGCTACGCATGCAGTCCAACTAAAAATCCCAGATCTTCAAAAATGCTGTCAAGCTGAGACTTTCCATTCCCTTCCTTGTGCAAATATAAATGCTGGGATTTAAAATTTATTACAGTTCAAGTTCATTTTGTTGGTGGTTTGAGTCTATCTTCCAACCTGTTAGATCATTTTGAATCTCGATTCTGTCATCTATGTCATCTACAAATCTAATAAGCACTCCCCTTTGTGTCATTATATAAATCACTGAAAAAAAATGTTAGACTTGGAATATGGTGTGTTTAGGAATGAAATCACTGGCTTTCATAATGCAACTACTTTCGAGATAGAACATGGGAATCATTGTGTTATTAAGTTTAGAATAGGACACATCTTTTCAAAGTAAAACAGTCTGGGGCAAATTTCATTAGAAGACATTTCACTATGTCCAAATAATTTTTTCATCTTTCATCATTTACCCAGGATGAATCAACTAGTTTAATTTGATTGTACAAAATACAACTACAGGAAGCAGGAGGAGAGGTCACAGAAAAGTATACAATATTGCAAAGGTGGTCTCAGGCATTTTGGTTACACAAGTAAATGAACATACCTTAAAACAAAAACTAATAAATACTCAAAATTATACTTTCATTACAAGCTATTACCACAATCTTTACAATCAGCAGAATCATCCATATCCACTAACAACACATTTTTTTAAGACTGACATTTTGTATCTTAAAATATAATAAAATAAGGGAAAATACCAGAACTGGAACTCCAAATGTATTAACAGTCCATGACAAAAAAGAAGATTGTCCAAATCTTCAAGCAAATCTGCCAAAGGAAAAAAAAGTAAATGTTAATTTGGGCATAAAGACATCCTTCAACTTCAGGAACCATCTATGGATCTTCACAACTATCCAATACAAACAACTGCAATGAGCTTATTAGCACTTTACTTTTGGTGCTATATTAACTCTTTCCTACCACTTACGGGTATTTAAGAACATGAATTCAGGACAAGAATTGAAGCTCCAAAGCAGTGCTTAAAGAAAAAAATTTGGGGGCCCCTGGGTGGCTCAGCCAATTAAGCGACTGCCTTCGGCTCAGGTCATGATCCCGCTCCGGGATCAAGTTCCACATCGGGCTCCCTGCTCGGCAGGGAGTCTGCTTCTCCCTTTGACTCTACCCCCTTCTTGTACTCTCTCTCTCAAATAAATAAAATAAAATCTTTGAAAAAAAGAAAAAATTTTTGCTCTTAACTTTAAGACCAGATGTGTTTCCCAAATTTTAAAACCCAGGTTGTGATAGGGGCACCTGGGTAGTTCAGTCAGTTAAGCATCCGACTCTTGATCTCAAGGTTTTGAGTTCAAGTCCCACACTGGCCTACTCCAAAACAAAAACAAAAACAAAAAAAAAAACAGGCTGTGATAGAGTCTAAGAAAAAATCTTATCACGGGAAAAAAAAATCTTGGTTATTACTCAAATAGCCAGGCAGGTATAACATTTTGTCTGAAAACAAAAAAGTCAAATGCTGTTTGAAGCTCAGTTACTAACTTTCCAAGAAACATTCACTATTTGTCCCAAAGGTCCCTGGCATCTATGTACTGACTGGATAATCAAGATATGGCCAATAACTGCACCTAAGAGAAGGATGTACCAGTTTCCACAAGAGTCACTTCAGGACCATAGTGATCATTTTCACTTCAAAGGCAAAAAATAAATTTAAAACAACATTGTGAATAACTGCATTTTGATCTTAACAAAACAACCAAGCAACCTTAGATCCTCCTTTTCCCCTCCCCCAGCCACAGACACACACACCCCACTCCTCAATTTAATCTCAAAATTAGCTCTCATCTGACACCAACCAACAGAGTTAATTAGGCAGAAGCAGATGTAACTCAGCAGCTCTATGCTACAACCAGAATCAGTGTTAAAGCGAGGAACAAAATCAGTAGTCGCTTATTTGTAGCCAATTCTCAACTAAACACATGTATATTATCCACTGCAAATTTTTTTAATCTTAGGTGGGTTTGTTACTGACATCCCACTGCCCCACTGTAAATTGGTATATGCTAAGAGAATAGATTGAAAGCCAGCTTAATTTTAGTTTAAGCAGTATCTAACTAGAAAGGCAAATCTACAGGAAAAAAAATGCATTAATTCATTCAAAAGCCAAATAGAAATGCTTTTTTCCCCCTGATTTGGAATTAGCCACACCACTTCTCTTTCTCAGAGCACTAGGATTTGTTTTACATGTAGATAGGACATTCTATCAGACGTACAACCCTAAAAATCATTATTCTCTTTTAATTTTTTTTCTATAAAATGAAAGTTGGACTAAAAGGCTATCAAAAAGAGAGTGAATCATTCCAAATTAATTCTGGGGACTCATGCGACATCAAATTAAATTATTCTATTTTCTAAGGTTTTGAATCACTTTATTTTTAACTACAAAATAGTATCAGTAAATTATATGGTTGTATGGATGTATTTACATCATTCATTACAAACTATTCTAAACAGATCTAGAGAAATGCTTAGTCCAACACGAGCTTTTGGCTTCATTAGTATTATATAAATATCAACACTATTCAGAAATATTCACATCAGCATAAGAGGAGTCAAAATACCCTGGATTATAAATATTATGTGAAACCTCCTCAACGCTTTCACTAAAGCTGTGTGTTGTTTCAAAATCAATGTCGTAACACTCGAGTCATATCACAGATGAGCCAAAAACAGTGGTTAAAAAAAATAAAGATTAACAATAGAGTTTACTCTTTTGTCATCCCAGGTTTTACTTGCTAACAGTTATTTTTAGTTTTCTCACTTTTATATGCTCCTGGATTTTTTCACAGCCTATTATGTAACTGAGTGAGGATCCACAAATCCTAACAGTATCTTCTGAAACAGAACATACAGTGCTTAAGGGAAGAGACCTTAACTTTCTTTCTTGTATAACTACTCAGCACAGGCTATTTGCACACTTGCTCAAAATAGTGTCCACAGTTAACAAGTATCTGCTATCTGACATCAAACATCATCCCATTTGTTAACTTTCAAGTCCTGGATATATCTATTTCCCTGAAAATTAATGCTCAAGGCCCCAAATATGTGGAGTGGAAGAAAAGGATACAAATATTAATCAAAGAACCACCAACAAAATTTAGGAAGATATTCCCTGTATGCAGCCCTATGGTAGGTACTAGAGGCATAAGAAGCAATTCAGAAACAACAAAGCACTGTTTGGTGGTTCTTCAAAAAGCTAAATAGGAAATTACCATAAGACCCCACAATTCAACATTTAGGTATATACCTTGATGAACTGAAAACAGTTACTCAAATAAGTACACACACACACACACACACACACGTTCATAACAGCACTATTCGCAATAGCCAGAAAGTGGACGTAGACCAAATGTCCATCAATAGTTGAATGGAAACTGGGTGATGGGCATTAAGGAGGGCACACAATGGAATGAATACTGGGTATTGTATGCAACTGATGAATCACTGAACTCTACTTGAAACTAACAATACACTAATGTTAGCATATTAATACTAATAATAATACACTGAAACTAATAATAACACTATGTTAATTAACTGAATTTAAGTAAAATAAAAAATTTTTAAAGCAATAAAGTAAAAAGTTAAAAACAAACAGGTGAATGGATTAATAAAAGATGGTATATCCACGCAGTGGAATATTATTCAGTCATAAAAAGAAATGAAATACTGACACATGCTACAGTGTGGACGAACCTTAAAAACATGTTGCAAAAGAAGCCAGACACAAAAAGTCACATATGGTATAATTCAATTTATATGAAACATCCAAAATAGATTAATTCATACATAGAACATAGATTGGTGGGGCCTGGGGAGTGGAGAGATGAAGAGAAACTACTTAATAGGTAAGGGATTTTATTTTAGTTTGATGAAAAGGTTTTGAAACTAGATAGAGGTGGTGGTCACACAACACTGGGAATGTACTAAATGTCACTGAATTTGTTCACTTTAAATGGTTAAATTTATGTTATGTAAATTTCACCTCAGGAAGTCATTAAAAAAAAAAAAGAAGAAAGCACGAAACTATAATACCAACCATTTTCTGACACCTACTGTGGGTCAGGCACTTTACATAGATTATCAGTACACGTACACAGATTATCAGTAAACCTTAAAACAACTCTATAAGGTAGCACTGTTGCCCAATTTTGCAAAAAGAAATCTGAGACATGACTCATCAATGCTTCAGATCACTAAGTCATGACTGATTTTACTTTAGATGCTAAAACTAAACTCTTTCCTGTGTCTCCACTGGCTTTCCAAATTAGACTCCTTGGATCTCTTGTGAGAAAGTGCCTCAGGTATCACCTCCAGATGCCCCTGTGGGTTAAACACTAGGGTTACATAACTCCCTGCACCCAACAAAGGAGCTCCATTTTAACACTCCCATTCATAATAGGCTTCTCCTGAAGATTCACTTCACAGGAAGGGTTCCTCTGACTATAGAAGGGTAAAAGTCTGGAAACCACTGTGACTTTACCTTGCTGAGTGGGCACAACACCCCTTGAGTGGATGGGATGTAAACTGGACCTTGAAAGACAAGGTAGAACTTGGACAACTGCTCGGTTTCTTCACCCAAATGAAATGAAAATACAAATCCTTCATGGTCCAGTAAAAGCCGACACCTTCTCAGAAGCCCTACATCTCTTTGTCTAACAGGAAGCTTTTAGCTATCTTAATATTTTAGCATTCATTTTCCACTTTGTATTATGCTCATTTGTGTCCTGACCTCATCTGCCTTACTAGAACTGTGAAATTCTTAAGAGCAGGATTCATGTTTGATTTCACCTTTGTATGCCCCTAGATTCCCCAAGACCACTACTTGAACAGAAGAGGGGTGCCGTGCCTATTTGCTAGATGAACACATCAGTGAACGAATGAAGGGAATCTAGCAGAGGGCACAGGAGCTAAGAATGAACTGCCTAAAAAAAGGGACACCAAGTCCACGTGCATGCCTTGGGCCAGTTACGTGCTGAATAGAAGTAAGAAAGTTACTTCACGGCATAGGGAAGTGCACCCACACACACGCACAAATTTGTTGAATGTCTGAATCACTCCGGCAATAGTATCCATCCAATATAAGTTGAAGGGAAGGATGACTGAACAGACAAAAGCAACCAGGACTTCATCTCTCCCAATATCAATCTTGTTCAACTTATATTTATGAGCCTAACTCAGCAGCAAGCCCAGAGTAGGCACTCAATAAATGTTAATTGAATTGAGTATTTAATTCCCCATTTTGGGGGGAATAATACTAAATTCTTTCTCACTACTCATTAACATCGAGAGTTTTCAATTCACAAGCTAATAATGTTTTCCAAGGATTTTTAAGAGGCTAAATCACCATGAAAATTATCATTTCAACTAATACATATTATATTAATTGGAAGTTTAATTTTTCATGTCATGCTCTCCTACTTGACAATATCCTTGTTATGTCATTAAACTATAACTGTGTAAAGCTGCTTCAACAAACAATAACTGAACCATCAATAAACTATTATGGCTTCCATAATCCCTAGCAAAGATTAGTTTCAACATCATCATCACAAATTAGTAGAGACATGCCCCAAGTCTCCTGGTGAAGCCCAAGAATTAGGTTTGCATAGCCATCCCTACATTTAAGTGCTCAATAGTTTCAGTCTCTAAACTTTAATCACATTGTTAGGAACCTCACAGGAAATATGATCCCTTGTAAAACAGAGGATTTTAGAGACAAGATGAAAAGTCATTTGAAGACATCAGGCCTTTGGAGCCAGGGTACACTGATTGGTAATGATATTATTATAACTAAGCACTCTCACTTAAGAAATAATCAACTAAATTTAGAATGTCTTTTTCTGGCATTTAAAAATTCCTATTCAACCCTAGATTTCTTCCTGATTATAAATTAGCTTTAACCAGCTTTAATGACAAAGACTGAGAACAACATATTGAGAAAAAAATCTGATTATTTTGAAAATACAGATCATAAGAATTCTGCATTAGCTTTATTAAAAATGTCTTCAAACAAGATATCTTGTATAGCCTGAAAACCAATTAGGGTTCCCCTCTGAGAACCTCAAGAAAACTATAGATCTATTTTTAAAAATGAACGCATGTACATATAGTCATTTGCATACAATTTCAAGGGTTTATAAGACCTCTATCACCTATCCCAAGACGCCCTAAGGCCCACTAACTACTCTACTTACTTTAATATACACAGAGAGTCAATAGTTTTATTGAGTTCAAAGTAACTATCTCTATGTGTGCTTTATTTATTTATTTTTTTAAAGATTTTATGTGAGACAGACCACGAACAGTGGTAGGAGGGAGGTCAGAGGGAGAAGCAGACTCTCCAAGGAGCCTCAGTGAGTCTGAGGCTCGATCCCAGGACCCTGAGATCATGACCTGAGCAGAAGTCAGACGCTTAACCGACTGAGCCACCGGGCACCCCTCTGTGTGCTTTAATGAGGACATGTTACATTATAAGAAAGTTACTCTCATTGGTTTTGGATATTATCAAATAGGGGTCTGGAATATTATTCAACAAGGAGGTGTGCTGTGATGGGACATACCTAGAAGAGTTCAGGGATCAAGTCCCCACTTTGCCAGCTACCTAAGTTGTGGGATACTGGACATGTTAAATCTTAAGTCTCAGTTTTGTCCTCTGTGAAATAGATTATACATCCCTGTTTGGCAGAACTGTTAAGAGGAATAATTGAGATAACAAATATGAAAGAACCAAGGATGGTGGCAGACACATAGCAGGAACACAATAAAATGCTAGCTCATAAAAGGAAAAAGGGCAATACAGTCAGCTGGAGACCTGTAAAATCTAATCTGGTTGAACTTCTGTCTATATGACCATTTTCTCCTAAGAGACAGGGGAAGTCAGCACCTGGCCCTTAGCTATAGTTGCAGACAAGTAAAAATTCAAGACAGCACACAGAAGAAAGTGAAAAAAAGCAAAAATAGATTTGTAATGGCAAGGATAGGGTCAAGAACAGTGTATTTTACTCATAATCATACATCTTTTAAGGTCAATAAAGCTTTTAGAAGATAATACCGCACAGGAGAATATCTCCTTGACCTGAGGATAGGAAAAGAGTCTTAAAACAAGACAAGACACAAAAAGCACTAACCATAAAGAAAAGACCAATAAATTTGACTCCATTAAAATTAAGAACTTCTGTTCATTAAAAGACACCATAAAGTAAGTGAAAAAGCAAGCCACAGAATGGAAGTAGGCATTTGCAACACAGACACATGACAAAGGATCTGTATCTAGAGCAAATAAAGAACTTCGAGAAATACCAATAAAAGACACAAGGCCAATTTAAAAAAACAAACAAATAAGGGGCAGACTTGAACAGGAATTTTACAAATGAGGAAATTCAAATAGCCAATAAATATATGAAAAGCTATTCAACCTGGTTACTAACCAGTTAAATGCAAAGTTTACCAGATTGGCTAATTTGAAAAGCTAGCAAATCTGAGATTTGAAGAGGACAAGAAGCAATGGGAATTCTCATATATCACAGAAGGAAGTGTGGTCTGGTACAACACTTTGGAAAACAGTTTGACTAGTACCTAGTCAAGTTGAAGACAAGCATACCTCATGACTAGAGCGACCATACAAATCATCCAGACACTTTTGAGAATTAAAGGTATTCTATTAATAATTACACTGTGACAACTAAGCTAGCATAAATGGTCACCCTGCCCATGAACTAGCAATTCCATTCCTAGGTGTACACCTTAGAGAAACATATGCATTTGTGTAACCAGATGACGAGTACAGGAACACTCATAGCAGCTCTTTTCACAATTTCCCCAAACTGGAAACAACTCAAATATCCAACAGTAGAATGGATGTTTAAAAAAAAATTTTTTTGTGCAAGACTGTGAGTCTTACAAAAAGGTGCTTTATTAAAGGTGCTTTGGAAATGCAAATTAAAACATTTTAAGGGAAGAAAAATATCCCTTCATCACACTTCTCCCATCCATGCAATATTACCATTCTGCAAGCAAAGACTGATCACTATAGCTCACACATCCCTAACTTTCATAAAACAATTTTCTTTCTGCCTACTTTATACAAATACAAGCAAGTATACACATGTGGAAAACTGAAGGTATTTTGTAGAAAACCATCTAAGAGACTGAAAAGTCACCTGGTTAGGAATCCTGGCATTTAATAAAGCCAGACCAGTTGGTTAACCAGTAAGTA
The DNA here is from genome assembly GCF_011800145.1 of Mirounga leonina. Classification (NCBI taxonomy): domain Eukaryota; kingdom Metazoa; phylum Chordata; class Mammalia; order Carnivora; family Phocidae; genus Mirounga; species Mirounga leonina. The sequence goes on along the minus strand of NW_023270265.1, from coordinate 3,088,026 downwards.
AAAACCCATGAAGTTTTTTGAAGTACATTAAAATTACTTATTAAATTCCTCAGCTACCTTTCCACACTCACCCTATTTTACCTTTCATTCACATTATGCCTTACATGTGACAGTTTCAATCTTATCTTCACAAGAAGCGCATGAGATAACATTTGGCATAACAGCAATGACGGAACACCCACTCTACTCAGAGGCCCAGGTATGGCTGGTAGGTAAAACTTCTACTGATCATGTTATCACCCCCAACCAGTCATTCCCCTAAATTCCTCCTTTAATGTTACCACCTTCCTCTATCTTCTCTCTTTTTTTTAAGTCATCATTTCACCTCCCCAACCTTCCACCCTAAGTAGAGGTTCTCAGGTAAAAATCTATCCTTTACTGAAACAATGCACTATTTTCCTATTCTTCTTAAAAACAGAAGAAGATTGCCCCAATTCACTTTGATACGTATGTGAAGAATTTACGGGTAAGAATGGAATGAATGGAGTGTTTTATTTCAGGGCTATCCCTGAAAATCTAAGATACACAAGTAAGACAGAAGAATGTACTTCACTCACAATTATACCAAAATAGTAATAACGTTTTTGGAGCACCACAGAACACTATCCCAACATAATTAATTCCCATGTGCTACTTTCATCTCCTGTCCATATACAGAGGAGTCTTTATATACTCTACCTTGAATTTCTTCGTACCACCACCCCGAACATACTTGATACTAGGTTCATTGGTTCTCTTTTCTTATTTTCCACATCTGTAATTCTTTATCACTATTGTCTCACAACCTCTGTCCAATACTCTGTTTATCACATCCCAATACCTTCTCCCAATTGCATGGCTTAAACTCCTTCATGGGGCACAGGAAACCATTTGTAACCTAGCCCCTCCTCTTCCTTTGCCCCTTGTCTCCCACAACTTCCTGCACTCTACCCATACCAAAGTACTCACAAATTCAAAAAGACACTATGTCCTTTCCCAAGGTAATACTGGAGCTTCCCCGAGACAGACACCCTGACCAGACACCAGACCTTCAGACTCCAGCTCAAGTTTCACCCAAGAAATCCAGCCTGTCAACAACCTGGTCTTCCAAAGTAACACCTTTCTTTGCCCCATCCCCACTCCTGGGGCAGTCAACCAAATCACCCAGACCCACTGCCCAGCCCCACCCATTTTTTTTTCCACACCCGCCACCTTTTCTCAATCCCTGTAAGATCGTCTGCTACAGATATTATGCAAGTTCTGCTCTGCTGTCTTATCATCATTCAAGAATCTCCCAAGCATATCCATGTCCTTCTTCCATGTTTTTTTAATGTTTCATAGACCCCAGACTTCCTTTATAATTCCAATGCCAGTTTACACAGATACCTGCTTCCCACCACAGCAACTGTACTTGCTCCTCACATTCCCCCAATACTTCCCCCCAATCCAATATCTACTCTGCACTGCTCTCAATACCACTCCATATCCACCACACCCAAACCTATTCTTACTGTCCCAGATAACTGCAATCCCACCTTTCTGCATCATTTCACCTACCCTCACATACCCCTCAGTTCCCCTTCCACATCTCCAATGTTGCACCTCTCCCTACCCTCACTTTGCACCTGCTTGCACACCTCCCGTTTCCTCTCGCACCCACCCCCTCAGTCTTTCTAGACATTCACTGGCCCCCCACCGTTCCTACCAGGTCACTCCCACTCAGAAAACACCTCCAAACCCCCGCCTTCCAACCACCCGAGCCCCGCCCCCACCCCGGTATCGCCCCGCCCCCTCCACCATCGAGCCCCGCCCCTTGCCCTGGAGGCCCTGCTGAGGGGCGGGGCCTGTCCCTCCTCCCTTTTCCCCCGCCCCCTACCGTCACGCTCAGGGGCAGCCTGACCCCGAGCGGCCCCGCGGTGACCCTCGCGCAGAGGCCTGTGGGAGGGGCGTCACAAGCCCCCGATCCCCCCACCTTCCGCCCCCCTCCCGCCCAGTCTCCTCCCCCTGGGAATGCGCGGGGTGGGTGACAGACCTGGCCGCGCGCCACCGCCACCGCGCCTGCCGGGGGCGCTGCCGCTGCCTGAGAAAGAAGCCGCGGCTGCCGCCTGGAGGAGGTGCCGTCGCCTCCGCCACCGCTGCCGCCGCCGCCAGGGGTAGGAGCTAAGCCGCCGCCATTTTGTGTCCCCCTGTTGTTGTCGTTGACATGAATCCGACATGACACTGATTACAGCCCAATGGAGTCTCATTAAACCCGAGCCGCGGCCCCGCCCCGGCGCTGCTCCATTGGACGAGACCACAGACACTTAAGGCCACCCGTTGGCCTGCGGGTCTGTCCGTCACCCACACACTAGCCACTCTGCAGCCCATTGGGGCAGGTTCCTGCCGGTCATCTCGCCTCCGCATAGACACACCCCTCGACCCATCATCTCCCCCCTCCGGAACCACCCCGGGGGTGGGTCCACTGCCAGTACCAATCAACAGACCGCGGAGCCCGCCTCTTCTGGGCACCTATTGGTCCATGCGTTTTTCTCTCTCCCAGACACCGCGCCACCTCTGCTTCCACCTACCCGCCTCCTCTACCTCTAGAAATGGATTGGGTCTACTCGCAGGAGAAGCGCTTGGCCTTATTGGCTGCACACAACGCCAATCAGAGGGTCTTTTCCCTCTCCCCTCCCCCACTCAACCCCAAATCCCCTAGCCCGCAGCTAAAGTTTGTGTGAGAGCTGATCGCTGGCGGCGGCCGCAGGATTTAGGGGTGGGCGCGGGCGGGCGCGCGCGGGCGGGCACGCGAAGTTAAAATTCGAGGTTCTCAGTCGCCAGCTCCCGCGGTGGAGCGCGCGGACGGGCGCGCCGCCCGGAGCGTTCCATCCCGCCCCCTCCTCCACCCTCTCCCGTCCCGTCCCGGGCGACTACTCGCCCGCCCCCTGGCTCGCATCCTTACCCCCCACACCCCCCTACCCTGCAAGCCCCAGGCCGGGTGCAGGCAGAACGATGTCGCTGCAGCCTCCTCGCCATCCCATGCCGAAGGGGAGCAAGCCCCCTACCCGCCGGGCGTGCACCCCCCGGCTCCACACTCGCCCGTGTCTGCAAGCACGTGCACCGTTCGCCGCTGCCTCCAGCCACCCCGGTCCCCGGCTAACCTCGCCTGCAGCCCGGCCAATCGCTTGCTGCCCTTTGTTGCTGCAGCCCGGGTCTCCCCGCTGCCTTCCTCAGCCTCCGCCTCGTCCTTTGCCAGCCGCCCGGGTCCGCAGCGCCGCGCTCCCCCCGCCCGGGACCCACCGCCGCCGCCTCCTTCTCCTCCTCCGCCTCCTCCTCCTCGGCTCCGGGCTGCAGCGCACAGAGCCCGAGGCAGCGCCGCCCAGCCCCGCTCCCCCCGCGCCGCCAGCTAGCCCGCCCGGCCCGGCCGGGGGCGCAGCCTGGACCCCGCCCGCCCCAGTCCCCGCCCCGGGGGTACCTGCCTCCGCCCTGGGGGGCTCCGCTTGCCGCCCTCGGGGGAGGGCGGGGATGCCGGTGTCCGCGGGAGGATGGGGAAGCCTGGGCCGTTTGGGGCGGGGAGTGTGCCCGCCAGGGCTGGGACTGAGAGGTGCGGTCCTCGCCAACGCGCCCCCCCCCCCCGCCGCTGTGGGCCCCAAACTTCGTCCTCCACCCGGGCCTTACACCCTCGGGTGATCGCGGCAGTTTGGGGGTAGGAGATGCCTCGGGAGCTGTGTCTACCCTGATCAGGAGGAAGAGGGAGCAGTGACATTCAGCGACCGCGGACAGGGCACGGCGGCAGCATCCTTGGGTGGGAGTGGGGATGTCAGACGCGGGCAGGAGGGGGAAAACTGCCCCCTCAAGATGCCCTCTCCCGGCCTGCGATGAGCTGGAGAGCTCAGAAATGCGTTCTGAGTGCTTTCTTGGGCGGTGCAGCCGGGTGGCAGAGGTGCTGGGGGCGGGGGGAGTGGGGGAAAGACCGCTGGGGGGCCCTTCCCCCCTCTCCTCTAGCCAGCGCTCTAAGGAAGGCTGATGGCGAAGTTCGGTTTTCCAGGCTTCCCCTGGGCCCCCCGAGTTCCTGAGGCCCACATGAGGGAGGCTGGGGCTCCTCTGGCCGCCCAGGCGAGGCCACTCTGACGCTGCCCACATGCCTCCCAGCGCCCTCCAGACTAAAAAGAGCGTCCCTTGCTCTTCCCGAGGATGGATGGGATGCGGGCAGGGGAGACTTCAGAAAATAGGAAAAGTAGGCTCGAGAAATGGCTCCTACAGAGTTGGAGTTCGAAGTTTCCCTTATGAGGCGCCATTTCTTCGGGAGGGGGAGAACTATGGCTTTGTAAAAGAACCAAGTTCCAGGCTTAGTGGCCTGGGTGGAAAACCACCTGTTGACTGAAGTCTGTCCCTGGAATCAGGGAGATCTTGGGCCCTGGCAGGGAGAAGCAAAGTGCTAGGGAGAGGCCCCGGCTTCCTGCCCTGGTTGCCTCCAACATCCTCGTGCTGCTGGCACTGCAGCAGCATCTTCAATTCCCCCTTCAAAACCACTGTGCCAACTAGGTAGGTACTTTGTTAGCGCAACTTATCTCAGACAAAACAAGCAGCACAACCCTGTCAACAAATGCAGAGCACAATACACACTTCACTTTGTAAAGATGTCTGCTCCTTTGGGGTGTGAGCTGCCCCTACTTACATGCTTCTTGGCAACAAGGTGAGAAAGGAGCTAAGACAAAGGGCACAGAGTTGGATGAAAGGATAGAAAAAGGGAGAGGGGAGCAGAAGAGTTGTAATACTACACTCAAAACTGTCACCGGTTCCATTATAAACCCCTTTTATAGGTGTTTTATTACTTGGTTGTTAGTTTTTAAAACACAAACCTCTTTAGATTAAATCTTGGCATTCGCAGGCTCAGCTCAGGGAAACAAAACACAGGGAAAGTTCCCCCATCCACCCCCGGCTTGGCTACTTTTGAGCTACATTACTGATAAAACAAACAAACAGCGGGTTGGGTTTCCTCAGTCTCTATCTCTTATTTAGTTATCTTCAGTAGCTGGCTCAAGGTGAATTTTTACAAGCCATTAGTTCATAATTCAGCCTAGTTCATTTAGGTATTTCAAAGAGTTGGACATTTATAAGGTAGGCTCTTTAAAAAATGCAGGTGCTGGGGTTTTTCTTCTCCCAAGAAGTTACAAATAAACTTAAGAATCCTGGCAGACACATTAGCCTTTATGTTCTATTTTCCCCCCCATGGTCTGCCCAGATGCACTTTATTTTGTAACTTAGATTTGAGTCCCCCAGACTGCATTTTATCTCAAGTAATAAAAATAAACCACGTCTTAATTAAAAACAAGTTTCAAAACCCCAAATCTGTACACTCAAACTGAGGTATGCTAAAGAAGCAACCAAAGACATTAAAAGCCAAAAAGTCCACATTTAAGATGTCTTCAGCCAATGAATTGTGGGAGCATCTAAATAATTATGAGCATCTAACACTTGCTATCGCTAATGAGTTAGCCACATCGATTTCCAGTGAGACACCTTAAGAGCCACCTTTAGAGAGAAATGGTCCTTATTTGCCTAAACTTGTGCTCCTGTAACCCCAGGAGCTGGCAAACACAGAAGAAAGAAATATCTTTACCCAACATCTTGATGTGTTTTTTGATATTCTTTTCTTAACAAACATAGCTCTCTAACGCCAATGGCAAGGAAAGGGAATGTGTTGCTTTCCCCTTGATATTTCCCTCAGAGGTTACTTGTCCTTTAAGAAATCCTCGCTCTTCAGTTAAGTGGAACTGGAAAGGACAACAGAGACACAGACAGAGAAACTTAATGCTTACTCCTAAACCTTTCTCTTATCTGTGGTATCTCACGTCCTCTGCTGAGCTAAACAGCTCAATTAAGAAGGTAACCTAGAAATAACTTGAACTGAAAACCAAGCATCCTGCAAAATTTGCAAGCTAACTGTGCTGGAGGATTATGAATCCAGGGGTTCATTTAGCCAGTCCTCCTCCCTCCCCCAAAACAGCTGCCAGTAGCCACCTGGCAGAATTACTGGCCACAATTACTGACAAGGACATTCATACCGCTCAGTGAGGTCCATAGATCGCTGGCATCAGAATGATCTGGGAATGAGTGCCTAAAACACAGTTTCCTCAGCCTACCCCAGAGATCCTGATTCAGTAGGTGTCAAGTACGGCTCCCAACTCCACATTTTTAGCCCATGACTTGACTTGAAGCTTATGATCACTGAATTTGAGAACCACTGGCTAGGCTGAATCCTCTTCTTCCCCAGCTGGGAAGGAATATTTATTCTGTGAATGTCTTAGCCAGGTTAAGTTCATCCCTAGTACTGGGATGATTCCGGGGTCTGACCTATTTGTCCTTGAGTTCTAAGGAAGGAGAATGCAGAGGAACTTCGGGAGCTGAAGCGAACCTGGAGGGTTTGATCTGTTGGGTTTGTTTACTTGCTCTGAGGCAAGTCAGACAAACCACCTGATAAGAGGTATCACTTCTACAGACGTACTAACAAGTCCTTCTGGAGGAAATTAGGTAAGGAGGCAGCAAGCAGGGAACCCGAACTGATTTGTCCAGACCTCAGTGCATGATGAATCTACTTATTTCAGTTAGTCATTTAAAAAGCATTGGTCTGCACCCCACTTCCCACTGCCACATGAAATCCTCTCTTTTCATTGACCAGAAACGGTGTCCCCACAGGGTCACAAGGTCTAGTTACATCAGTCAAGGACAGAGGGGTCCTTGATGGGTCAAATCATCCATTTTTAATAGGCTAGCAATTTTAATCTATGGCTTTGTATGAACAGCCCATATTATCCTAAATACCAGTATTCTGTACCTACATCCCATTTGTGTGTTCCCACTTAAAAATCATTAATGTCTTTAAAATGCATTCTGGATCAAGTCTACACTCCTTCATTAATCTACCTCTAAGGCTATGTACATCTGCACACAACCGATTACTCATCTCTAGCTTCTCCCAGCCCAACACACTCTTCTGTGCACAGCACACACAGTTCCCTCTGCGGCCCTGCCTCCCTACATTATCTGATGAAGACCTTGAAGAAGGAGTCCTCCAAATCACTGCTTGGCTGCTGCCTCTTCTATGAAGTTTTCCTGGTCTTTGCAGGTAGCCCAGAGAACTTTGAGCATACCTTTACTCCAGCCCTAGCACTTGTTAAGGGCACTGTTATTATTTGTTGAATTACAGAATAAATGAAAGTGCTTACCACACTCTCTTGTCACATTTTGCCCTTCTGTTTGCCGCATTAGCTTTTCTACTGCATAGACCAGCTTGATCATCTGTGTAAATGCCCTAGTACCTGACACATAGAAGCTGCTTAATAAAGAAACACGATGAGTACATACCTGTGGTCCCAGGCCTGCCTGCATGTTAGAATCACCTGAGGAATTTTTCAACCAGCCTAGTGCCTAAGTCCCACCCGAGGCCACTTAAATAAAAATACCTGGGGGTGTGGCCCATTCATCAGGGTTGTTTTTGTTTTGGGGTGTTTGGGGGGGGGTTGGTTGTTGTTTTACATAGACTTCACACCCAACCTGGCTCTTGAACTCCTGTTGGAGATCAAGAGTCACATGCTCTACTGAGCCAAGCCAGCCAGGTGCCCCTCAGGTTTTTTTTTTTTTTAAAGCACCCTGTGCCATCAGAGTAAAAAAACATTTGTATAAACCAGCAGGATGCCTCAAATTAAGTGAGAAACTGAAGAAGAAAGGAGAATGGTAAAAGAGCTCAAAATTAGCTAAATGTTGCTAAGTTTAGAGAGGGCAGAGTTCTCAGGGATCTTTTCATTTTTGTTGAGACTCAAAGGTGTGGTGGCCTCTTACTAATCATGAGTCTTAATAAAGATTCAATTTTTAGCACCAGGTTTTCCCTAAGAAAATTTGAACTACCCCAATGGTTAATTTAATGATTCCCAGTTGTTTGGATCTTGAAATCTGGGGGAAACTGACAGAGTTGCCACCTTTTCATTTTGATAATAAGGGCATTTTTTAAAAAGAACTAACTGCGGGCGCCTGGGTGGCTCAGATGGTTAAGCGTCTGCCTTCGGCTCAGGTCATGGTCCCAGGGTCCTGGGATCGAGTCCCGCATCGGGCTCCCTGCTCCTTGGGAGCCTGCTTCTCCCTCTGCCTCTCTCTCTGTGTCTCTCATGAATAAAGAAATAAAATCTTTAAAAAAAAAAAAAAGAACTAACTGCCATCTACTATCTGCATCATCTCATAGAAGAAAGGGCATTTTAGCTCCCAAAATAATAAGAAAAACATACTCTCTGAATAAAGGATAGCCCCCCACCTCCATGAAATGAAAGTAGGCAACTTTACATCAACATGTAGAATTTTTCTTCCTCTTTTTTCCCCCGTTTCAATGCAGACAGTGAAATCGTATCTCAAGTCTGGCTAGCTGACCTGAGTACATTTAGAAATCACTAAGCTATACTTTTCCAGGGGTTAAGAAACTATACATCATGTTGAGAATCTAACCACTAACAATTTTCTCCAATATGCCTTATGCAATGTGCTCAACTAATCAAAGATGGTTTTCCCTTATCCTATCTTCAATACAGGAAGAAAATACACAGCTCAGAGGGCCAGTTGCAAGAGAATATGGAAGAGAGCATCAAGTTAAAAGTAGGACACCAGATTTTTACCCATCTCTGCCACCAACTAATGTGTGTTCTTGGCAAATCACCGAGTAGTATTGTCTTAAAACTTGGGTTTTCTGGGATAGCATGCCCCATGTGGGCAGCATATCCTCAGAGCTTAACACAATGCCTGGTTCATCGTAGATGCTCAAGAAACATTTGTGACAATGAAGAGATTAAATCAAGGGGGTTATTTTACATCATATATGTAAAATGGTCTTAACCAAGGCTCCAAATCCTACAACTTAAATAGTAAAGTACAAATCTCTGCCCTTATTAATTTATTATTAATTTACCCTGTGATTCCTAAAAGGTCATTATTCTTGTAAGTAAAGTGCTTAAAGAATTGATGAAAGAATGAAACTTCTGAATAACTTTTTTTCCTACTGCATTTTTAATTGTAAACTTTTTATACATACTTGTCATAGAAAGCATGGATAATAACGCAAGAGAAGGAAAATAAGGAGAAACATTAGTTGTAGGTCCTTACACTGAAAGATAATTATTTGGGGACATTTTCTTCTAAGTTTTTACCTCAGTCAAGATTTGATTGTTAGTGGAGGTTGAGATAAAATTTTCAGCTAAGGAAACTAGAGAAGTAAAAAGTAACTTACAAGAACTTACTAGAATGTTGAGCCTATCAGAGGGTTCTTATTATTCCATGTCTGGAAAAATACCAGTTTTTCAATGGCATTACAGACAGAGATCATGACATAGTCTTTCCAGCTATTAGGTGTTCAATGCACTCAACCTCCCATCATTCAAGTTAGCAAACCTAAAACATCCCAAACAAGGCCAAGGGGATCAGCCTGGTGAACCATTTGACCAGCCTGCTGCCTTTCCTGGTATTAGCAACAAACTGCTCGTGGGAGAACACGGTTGAGCTTGATCATAACAACCTCGCCAGAAATTCCTTCAGGGTTGGACCTGGGCTTGGTTTATATTCTCCAATTTTCCTTGCACATGGTAATAATAAATGATATTGAGTAAAATTAAAATAGAGGTAAGGAATCTGTTCTAAAATTCATAAATTAGACTGTAAACCTCATAAGCTTAAAGATTTCTTATGCAGTGTTTTACACATCATAAGCATTCAGGAAATATATGAAGTTTGGATAGATACATTTCCTAACCACTGTAAAACAGTACTTCCTATTACCAAATCAAAAACCACTTTTTATGTACATTTGTTGAGGAGTATCTTTAAACATTTAACATTTTAGCATTTGACCAATGGGTGTGTTTTATTTATTGTATACTACATTTGCTTTTTTTTTTTTTTTTTTGCTATGTATGTATATACATAGACTGGAGCCAGTCCCATCTGACTAAGACCAAGAGTTCCATACTTTATGGAGCTCCTCTCCATTCCCACAAAGGTTGTAACTGCCCCCTCTAGAGTTTGTGGCCTATTAATCCACTCCATGTGGCTCTTCAGTGGCTGATGACATACATTATCTAATAGCTGAGACGGAGATCTTCTGTTTTCTTTCAACTGTAATGCCACACATTGAGTGATAACCTTCAGTAAACAGTCTATAATGGCTCCTGATTTTGTTTCCTGAATCGTAACAGATAACCTGAAATAACAACTCATAAGTTCAGTTTATTTGTTGTTTGTAGTATCTCAATCTCTGGCAGAGAGATTAATGTTCACCAAATATTCCCTGTGCTCCCCTACATTTCCTAGCCTTCCTTCCAATTAGGTTAGAACCCTGTGGCTAGTTTCAGCCAATGGCTAATGAGCAGAAGTGGCATGCATGACTTCTGGGTCAAGAGAGTTAAGGAACCAGGGTGGTCATTCTCCATTCCTCTCTTTCCCTTCCGAAGCATCTCACAAGCCATGTGTCCCAGAGGAGGAGCTACAAGTTGGCAGAGCCACAATTAGCCTGGACCCTTAAGTGATTGAATGGAGCAGATTCTTCCTAACCTTCTCCTACACACACCCCACCACTTGCTTTGACATGTAATAGGAGAAATAAACATGGTTGTGTGAGTCCAAAGAGATGCTGAAGTTTGTCTACTACAGTAGGCAATAGTGTTGCATAAGCTAAATTAATATATTCCCTAAAATACAATACTTTACAAATACCTTTCTTAAATCTCAGTGGCTGTAAGAGCACTTCCCTTCCCACAATTATCCTTTCCTCCAAGTACCCCACTTGACAGCCCACTGGCCAGAGTTGTGATGGATACGTCAGCTCTATCAAGTTATGTTGGAACTTCCCCATAGTACTTCAGCAAAACTACTGATGAGATGGAAAGAATTAAAAAGCGGATTTGCTTCTCCATGTGAATAAAAGCTGGGAAAGCCTGAAGCAGGAGTGTCCATTCTCAGGCAAGAATCTACCGTTTTGCCCCAACAGGGGAGAAAAGCAAGTCAGAATAACCTTAGCGCTTCAGTGTGACTACGTTGGCTTCCAAATAATTAACTTTCTCACCACTGTGTAAGTTGAGCTTTTTTGAAATATGGACATTCCTTGGGATGACAGGGGCTGCTTCTGAGAGATAAATTCTGTCCCAGTCCATTCTGTAGCCTCCTTGCATCTCCTCAGCCTAGTCCTGGAGCTCCAAGAAGTGAGGAACGACCCAGGAGCTGATGTGCAACATGGCTAGGAGAAGCCCATTCTATTCCTGCTAATTAAAGGAGTAGGGGGACGCCTGTTGGTCCTTGGGTTGTATAATTCTGTGGCTCCACACAAAACCTCTAAAGATAAAAAAGTGTGGGAACTCGGGATGCTGAAGTGGACTGAGAGAGCATGTTTGCGAAACATAGCTTTAGGGTGCTCGGTGTAACTATACTGTTAATAATAGCACTTAGGCAGTACTTACAGTGCTAAGTCATTTCCGCGAATAGGCTCATTTGATCATCACGTTTCTTTTTATTTTTTTTTATTTTTTTTTAAAGATTTTATTTATTTATTCATGAGAGACAGAGAGAGAGAGAGAGAGAAGCAGGCTCCCCGCAGAGCAGGGAGCCCGATGCGGGACTCGATCCCAGGACCCTGGGATCATGACCTGAGCCGAAGGCAGACGCTTAACCATCTGAGCCACCCAGGCGCCCCGTTTCTTTTTAAATACTGCTATTATCTCCCATTTTACAGACAAGGAAACTGTGGCCCCGAGGTGTTGGGCAGCTGGAAAGAGGTCAGAATTCCCACCTGGCTCAACATTACCCTCTGGGGCCGCCGCTGCGGGGTGTGTGGGGCTGATCGCGAGCGTGGAGAGGCACTGAGCAACCCGCCCTCCCGTACTGCCCGGGAGGCGCCCGTGGGCCAGGAGCAGCCCCGAGAACCGACGCCCCCGCCCAGGCACGCAGGCCCGAGGCCCCTGGCCAGACAGGAGACGGGCGCCACCGATGATCGGAACGGACGGAGGAGGGCCGCCAGGGAGCGCAACGCGGTGTCTGGGGCGGAAGGAAGGCGTCGCGGCACGTGTCGGGAAAGAGAAAGAGAAGGTGCCGGGGCAGCTACGGAGGAAAGAACCGTCCCAGGCCAGGCCTTGGAGAAGCCTGAGGCCCAGCCATTTCCAGGCTGTTAAGGACGCTGTAATAACCACTTGGGGGCTTGCAAAAGCCTGTCCCTTCCTTGCTCCAAGAATCCTTTTACAGGGAGAGAGACGAAGGGCCGAAGACACTACCGCTTCCCCCGGGCGGCCGGCGGGAGCAGGGCCTTCTCAGCGCAGGGCCGGTGCCCGCCGGGCCCTCCGCCGCCGCCGCCGCCGCTGGGCGATGCTCTGCGCCCCTGTCATTCCGCATCGCACGGTGCCCGCTAAGTCACTCGGCTGTCACAGTCCGGCCTGGAGCCGCAGGGTACGAGTCACCCCGGCGACACGCGCCCGGGCCGGGGGCGGGGGCCGGAAGGCCGGGCCGTGTCCGCGCGCGAAAGAGCACCAGCTGCATCTCGCCAAGTTGCTAAATTAGCCGGGCTGTTGTTTTGCTTTTAATTTTTGTGTGCATTCAGGAACAGGTCGCGGATGTCTTGGCAGCGTGTGAATGAGACCCTTTCCGAAAGAATTCCCCTTGCTCAAGGGCCGCTGTCAGGCGCACAAACTCGCAGTGAGAAGCGGGGTTTGATAGAGGCCTCCTGCTCGCCCTCCCCGCTTCTGGTTACTCGGCCTCCCTTCCCCGCCGGCCTGCCTCCCGGAACCCCGCGCCTCCGGGGCCACCACCTCCCCGGCCTCGCCAGGCCGTGCGCCTGCCCCCTTCTAGCCGGGAAGAGGGAGCCAGGGCCCGAGTCTGGGCCTGGCGTGGCCTCTGCGCCCTCCGCAGTCCGGGAGCCCTCGCCCAGCCCAGTGGCGGGGGAAAGCAGGCAGAAGGTTCTGGAAACGGACAGGCTTGCTCCTGGACGAGCTGTACCATGCGCTGAAAATGTGCGCCTGCCTCCGGGCACTCCAGCCTCCCGAGTCCCGAGGCCATCACCAGCCCGATATCAACAAACAGAAGGGCCATTCCAGTGATGATGGCCCCAGACCATCATCATCATTTGTTGCTCTAGCAGAAAGCCATACACAGATGGTACATCCTAGTGTTGGTTTTCTTTAAGCACCACACCCAAGTCCTTGCTGCCACCTGCCTCAATCTGCATGTGTCCGATTTCTCCCAGAGGGGTTTGCCCCAGGCCTCCTAGACCTGGCTCTCCAGCTTCGGGCAAGGCCCTGAGCCACAACACCCCAGCTGGTTGCCTCGGCTGCTGCTTTTGCTCCTGTGAGCCGGTGTCTCAGCTGAGACTAGGTAAGAATCGACAGGTCACATTTTTAAGAAAGTTTAATATATTTTAAAAGTACATGGTCCACCGTGAACACTTGACGAAAAAGTACAAACAGCTAATAAATGTATGAAAAATGTTCAGATTCACTAGTTACTGAAGACCTGTGAGACAGTATTTTTTTTCCCTTCCAAAAGAGCAAAATGAAAATATGGAATCCTAAACACCGGCCAGCGTGTGACAAATTTAGCACTCAGTTGGGAGTCTAACCTGGTATGAGACTTCTGGAAAGTCATCTGACAAAGTTTATTGACAGCCTTGCAAATGCTCCACTCAGATGAGTGGGCTCTAAGTCAGGGGCTTGGGAGCCAAGCAGGTATGAGTCCTGACCACCCACCATTGCAGCTGTGTACCCCAGGACAAGGGACCTTGCCTCTTTTAAATCCCTTTCCTCAAATAGGAGGAAAGTGGGGCTGCTCCTCCCTACCTCACAGGGCTGTTGTAGGAAGAGAAAAAATATAGGCTGCTTAACAGTGATGCTTGCCACAATGGTTGTTATAAATTCTCTTTGGCCCAGTAATCTGGACTGTCCCAAGGAAAAACGATGAGATGTGGAGAGCGATTCATACACAAAAGGTTTGCGCGCGCGCACACACACACACACACACGCACACACACACACACACAGAGTCAATCTAGCATTACTTATAAAAACATGGAAACCACAGCCATGTACCCAGCATTAGAGGAAAAGTTAAGAAAATTATAGTATGGTTTTATATGTACACTCTGTGATAGCATCTGACATGCACTGTTCTATACCTTGCTTTTTTCAATTAATGGTATATTTTGCAAGTTCTAAGTGTGTCTGCAGGATGAGAGCCTAGCATTGGAATTGTTGGGTCAAAGGATGTGCATTTTATGTTTCGAAAACTATGGCCAACTTGCCCCATAGAGAGGTTGTCCAATGCACACCCCCCACAGATACTGGACAGCCTGTTTCCCCAGCTCTCTACAATAAAATTATCAACCTTTATTCTTGGCCAAAGTGAAAGTGGTAGCCCATTGAAATTTCAATTTGCATTTCTCTTATTATGAGTGAGGTGAGCACCTTTACATATGTTTAAGAGCCATTCGTATTTCCTTTTCACTGAATTGTAGGCTCAAGTACCTTTGGCCGCAGTTTCTATTGAGTAGTGGGTCTTTTTTTTTTTGCATTGTTTTAGCCCTCTGGCTGACACATATGCAAATGTATTTTTCCTCCAGTTTATCAGTTGTTTTTAAGTTTTGGGTGGTTTTGCCATTCACCTTAAAAAAAAAAAATGCATTGTCTAGGTTTTAAACAGTTGCTTTTTCTGTGCGGTAACATACTCTATTGTCCGCACCCACCAACTCTTCTCTCTCTGAGCTCCTTCAGGGCAGGGACCATGACTTTCATCTAGTTTACTCCGTGAAGCCCCAGTGGGCACCCACCAGATTCTTGTTCAGTGACTATAGTCTCACCTTGAGAATGAGTGCCAAGAACCTGTGCTCTTGTAGGTAAATTTACACAGGAAAAAACATTCTCGATTTCTATCAATTTCTGCCACTTGCCACAAAAAAGGGAGTCACATTCAAACTGTGACAAAGACATAGTAAATTTTCACAGTCATATCCCAGCCTCAGAGGTCAGCAGCCCCAACATCCAAGAGCACATGAGTTGAGAAATCCGCCCCTAACCTCCCAGCCAGCTCAGCCCCAGCCCAGCCCCGGGCAGACTCACTGTGCTCTGGGTCCCCACTAAGCGGGCTGATGGGCAAGCCCCCATCCGCAGGGCCTGGGTCCGCTTTGGAAGACCCTCAACTCGTCTTCTCAGGGGCCTGGGAGGAAAAGGAAAGTCCCTTTCTAACAGCAGAGAGCTGGGTGGCTCAGATTGTGTCATGCAAATGATTAACTCTAATCTATGGAGATTTTGGAACATTCCTGGCCTCACCGGGAAAAACCAAGAAAATTCAAATTTAAAAAAAGGCAGAGGAAGAGAGATTAGAACTATTTGCAGCCTTGAGCAGAGGTGGGCCAGGTGAGCCAACGCTGCCAGGGGTCTCATGTATTATTGCTGATCAAGGGCAAAATTGGCCAGAGGTACGAAATTAAACCTTGTCCTTGAAGCTGACTGCATTTTGGAGCTTCGCCATCAGTCTCGGTTTTCGAAGAGCCACATTTCATGAGCAAGGGACATCGTTGTGACACGAGGAGGGCTGTGTTCAGGCGTCCAATACTCTACTCATATGGCTTAGCCCCCTCTCCCCAGAAAGCATAAGGGAGCCACTCGAAACTATGACTCCAAGCAGACCAGAGAGAGTGGAGATATTTTTATATTTTTGCATATAGTAAAGGCTTTTTTATTTCAAATTTTTTTATTTTGAAAAATGTCAACAAATTTACAGAAAATTTGCAAAAACAATTCAATGAACTCCCATACACTCCTCACCTAGATTCACCAATTATTTTTGCTACATTTGCTTTACCTCTCTCTATACAACATATACTATTGGTATCTTTTTAACGAACTATGAAGGCAAATTTAGACTTCTACCCCTAAATATTTCTATCTTTGCTGCTAACATTAAGGACAGCCTTTTAAATAATTACAGTACAATTATCAAATTCAGAAAATTTAACATTGTTAAATTACTGCTATCTAATCTGCAGTTCATATTCAAATTTCACTAATTGTCCCAATAAAGCCCTTAATAGCTTTTTTGTTTCCAGACCAGGATCCAATCCTGGCTCCATTTAGTTGTTTTGTCTTCTTAATTTCCTTTAATCTGGAAGAATTCCTCAACCTGGTCTTTATGACCTTGATATTTTTAAAGATCACAGGCCAGTTATTACATAGAATTTCCTTTAGTTTGGGTTTTCTGATGTTTTTCTCATGATTCGATTCAGATTATGCATTTTTGGTAAAAAATACCTTCAACTGCTCATGCTTCTTTGTATAGTATAACCAAATTATCAAGTGAGTCATATTTTGAAACAAGTTTTTTCATTACAGTTCATATTCATTTGCAGCTTATTTTCTAATACACTATTTTCTACATTTTTGTACTATCTTGGTAAAATACATTTTTTTTGCATTTAGTGTTCTTTTTTGTTTGTTTGTCTTGGATTTGGGGGGATTTTTTGTTTGTTTTTGTAATCTTTTTGCCCAACATGGGGTTTGAACTCACCACCCAATGATCAAGAGTCGCATGCTCCACTAAGTCAGTCAGGTGTTTATTGTTTTGGACACAGATCAGGGTGTCTCTCTTGCTGGCTCACTCTCTTTTCATCAGGTGTTTTTTGCATCTGTTTATAATATTTGGATATTGACAGTTTATTTTTGAAATTGAAAAGTCGTTCCCCCCAGACCAAGTCTCTTTTGTTCTCCTTTGCATCCCCGTGTCTGGCAACAGTAATACCTGGCAACACTCAGGAAGCCTTTGGGAAACCCTGGTAGACTCAGTGAATTAATTTCATGGATGCACACTGGATTTTCTCAATTCAGGTCCTATGCAGCAAATGGTGTTGGTTTTTATTAATTACTGGACACATTGAGAAACAGAAGAATTCAGGGATTACAATCTTACAAAAATCTCTTCTACTGATGATTTAAGCATCTCAATCTTCCAATGAGCCCAAAGTCCACCATCTTTGACTGAAGCCCTACTTAAGCACTACCACACTTGAAAAGGGAAGGTTGTGGTTGGAGGTGGGGAGTTGGCTGGTCAGAAGCTGGGTTTCTCTGAAGAAAGGCTCCTCCCAGAAATGCGGGCAGAGACAGGCTGGAGGCTTTCAGGCTCTAATGAAGGACACCAAGCCTGAATGCAGAGAATGTGACCTCAGTCATCCTTAGTTTGAACCTTCTAACTTGCAGTCTGGTTCACAGTCACGTCAGCCTGAAGCTCTGGGCACTTGGTGGGCTAGAGTCTGCCCACCTCTCCCGGCTCAGCCTCTCCCTCACCATTGTTCCTCTTCTCTCCTCCTTGGAGTTCGGATGTTTGCTTCATTGATGAAAAGAGGCTCAAATTCACAGAGAATTACACAAAGGTAAACTATAATGCAGTATCCGTTTAAATTGATCAGACTGGCAAAGATCAGATAGATTAATTATATCCAGGAATGTGGCCAAAAATACTTTTATGGACTTTCATATATTTCATGGCATCTGCTTAAATTTAAGGTGTCTCTACCTGTGGATCAAACTAGTCCACCCTGGGAATCTTTCCTATAGAAATACTCACATAAACACAGAAAGAAATATGTAAAAGCGTGTTTGCTGTAACTTTTTTGTAGTAAGGAAAACATGGAAACTGCTCACTCAACTGTCCACCAATAAGGGCTGATAGGAAGATACAATTGGCTGTCAATTAGCTTAAAAAGAACAAGGTAGATCTGCATGTCCAAGATATATTGTTAAATGGAAAAAGCAATTTGCAAAACAGATTAAATATGGTTATTAATATTGTAAAAATATTAATTAGCTTAATTTTAATATATGCACAGCTAACCTACATTAAACTACAAACAATGATTAGCTTAGAAATGTGGGATTATAGGAGGGTTTCACATTCTCTGTTCTGTACATTTGTGTTTTTTTGTTTTTTTTTTTAAAGATTTTATTTATTTGACAGTGAGAGATACAGCAAGAGAGGGAACACAAGCAGGGGGAGTGGGAGAGGGAGAAGCAGGCCTCCTGCTGAGCAGGGAGCCCGATGTGGGACTCGATCCCAGGACCCTGGGATCATGACCTGAGCCGAAGGCAGACGCTTAATGACTGAGCCACCCAGGCGCCCCAGTTTTGTTTTGTTTTTTTTAAGATTTTATTTATTTGAGAAAGAGAGAGCATGAGCAGGGGGAGGAGCAGAGGGAGAAGCAGACTCCGTGCTGAGCGGTGAGACTGACATGGACTCCATCCCAAGACCCCGAGATCATGACCTGAGCTGAAGGCAGACGCTTAACCAACTGAGCCACCCAGGTGCCCCTGTTCTGTACATTTGTGATGTTTAAAATTTTTATAAGAAATATTTGAGGGGCACCTGTCTGGCTTAGTGTGTGGGGTATGCAACTCTTGATCTTGGGGTCGTGAGTTCAAGCCCCATGATGGGGGTAGAGACTGCTTAAAAATGCACACAAAAAAAGAAATATTATTTGAAAATCAGACAGAAGCCCACAAAGATTAAAAAAAAGCCCACTAGTCAAAAAAACTGGTAGTGTGTGGGACCAGGAAATTGGTGGGGGTCCAGATGCACCAACACTGACCACGTGTTGACAACTGCTGAAGCTATGGAAGGGGTACATAGAGATTCCTTCTATTCTCTAAATTCGTGCATGTTAGAATATTTCATAATAAAAAGTAAAACAACAACAAAACAACCCACGAGAAAACCTCAATGGCCAGGGCAACAGCAAACACCACCTGTATGTCAATCACGGAATGGTGGAGTTCTACACAGTTCCTTAAACATCTAAGTTTATTTTTTTTTTAAAGATTTTACTTATTTATTTGAGAGAGAATGAGAGAGAGAGAACACATGAGAGGGGATAGGGTCAGAGGATGAAGCAGACCCCCCACCGAGCAGGGAGCCCGATGCGGGACTCGATCCCGGGACTCCAGGATCATGACCTGAGCCGAAGGCAGTCGCTTAACCAGCTGAGCCACCCAGGCGCCCAACATCTAAGTTTAGATTTTAGTGGGTAGAGAATGAGGTGCATTATTTAAAAGCATGAAAACTGATTTTTAGAAAAAAATGTATATTTTATGTTAAATAAAATTATATTTTATATTTTTATACTTTGTATAAATCGAGTTGAAGAGGATTAGCGGTGAGGAGGCTGACTAGAAATCACTTTGCCACAGGCCGGCAACAAAAAGGTAGAAAAGAAGGATAAGTTAGAGGTAGGATTTAAGTCCCAGGGAAAAATCAGGGCACCCCGGCTGGCTCAGTCGGAAGAGCATGCGGCTGTTGATCTCGGGGTTGTGGGTTGGAGCCCTGTGTTGGGTGTAGAGATTACCGAAAAAACAAAACAAGGCAAAAAACCTTAAAAAAAAAAAAAAATGTCATGGTGACTGTTGGAGGGTGGGGAGGTGTAAGAGGACTCCCAGCTAACATCGCAGTCCTACTTCAGAGAACTTGGTAGGCTGGTGGGGCCACGGACAGACTCAGGAACCCGTCGGTTTTTTGGAGTGCCACACTCCGTCTGCTTTACCCGCACTGCCCACCCAGGAACCTGCCCCAGCCTCTCTAGCTGCCTTTCAGTTGGCTCTTGCCTGGGTTAAGCAGGGCTTGAACAACTCACCTCTACCTGTACTCCACTTTTTCTTCTCTATTCCAACCAACTCCATTTTCCACTTCTTGTAGGGTTCCCTATTTGGCTATAGGAGTTAGCGAGAAGGGTGTGTGTGGGTGTGTGTTGAAATATTCATTTATTCATCTAGTGTCTTTAAGTACCTACAAACCCAGACATTGTTTGAGCACACACAGAGATGAATAGAATGGACAAGTCACTGGTCTTCTGTAGCCTACCATCCATTTTTCCACCATCACATAAGTAGTTGTGTTTGTTTTTCTCCTTTAAAAAATTATTATTATCGTTGTGGTAAAATACACATAACATAAAACTTACCATCCTAACCATTTTTAAACATACATTTAGGCATTAATTACATTCATTCTCACAAGACTGAAACTCCTTACCTATTAAATAATAACTGCCTATTGCAGTCCTCCTCCCTGCCCCTAGCAACCACCATTCTGCTTTCTCTCTATTCTATTTCTGTCTCTGAGTAGATATGTACCTCAGATAAGTGGAGTTATACAGTATTTGTCTTTTTGTGCCTAGCTTATTTCACTTAGCATATGGTCCTCTAGGTTCATCCATGTTGTAGCATGTGTCAGAATTCTTTTCCTTCTTAAGGCTGAATTAACATTCTGTTGTATGTATAGCCCGTATTTTCTTGGGTTGCTTCCACCTTTGGGCTATTGTGATAATGCTGCTGTGAACATGGGTGTGCAAATATTTCTTTGAATCTCTGCTTTCAAGTCTTCAGGTATATACCCAGAAGTGGAATTGCTGGATCATATGGTAATTCTATTTTTAATTTTTTTGAGGAACTGCCCTGCTGTTTTCTATAGCAACTGCACTATTTTACATTCTCACCAACAGTGAACCACAAGGGTTCCGATTTCTCCAAATCCTCACACACTTCTTAGGTTGTTTGCTTGTTTGTTTTTGTAGCAGCCATCCTAATGCGTGGGAAGTGGCAGGATAGATTTTAAAATATTAAACTGATTTGCAACTAATATTGCTCAAGGATACACGATTCTCAACTCAAAAGCTTCTTTCGCGCTATATTAAACCACCGCAATCAGAGGCAGGAAGCTTTGGGAAGGATCAGCCGTGAGTCCCCTTCTTGCCAGGTGCTTAATCCCAGCATCCTGAATACAGCACACTGGAGGATTCAAAACAGTCTTTTGTTTTGTTTTGTTTTGTTTTGTTTGAGTGAGCGAGAGAGAGAGAGAGAGAGAGAGAGAGAGCACGAGTAGGGGGAGGAGCAGAGAGAGAAGGAGAAGCAGACTCCCGCTGAGCAGGGAGCCCGACTGGGATTCGACCCAGGGATCATGACCTGAGCCAAAGGCAGATACTTAACCGACTGAGCCACCCAGGCGCCCTGGAGGGTTCAATTTACTCCATATGGAGTTGCACTTTAGATCAGTTTAAGTTTACATGAGTTAATTCATTTAAGCACTTAGAACAGGGCCTGACATATCATAAGCTCTGTGTAAGCACTTGTTAAATAAAATAATAAAAGTGTTTTTCTAGTTTTGTGGCTTCTTTGGAGGTACTGTTGGAATGTAAGAATTGCATATTATCCTGGAAAAAAACATTAGTTTAGCAAAGCTTTACGGAAAGCCTGTATGCCCGGGATTGTTTGAGGCACTGGAAGGGGACACAGCAGATGGCCCCTCACTGCCCGGAGGGCTGTGGCACACCAGTAGGAACAGTTTCTGAACTTCAAGTTTCGGCTGACCCTGAATTAAAAACATGAGTGCTCAGCTTGCGTCGACTCTGGAACAGCACCACATGCTGGGCACTGTCCTGGGCATTTTATATGCCATTTCTAATCCTGACCATAGCCTTCTAAAGCAGAAATTAATCCCAATGTACAGATGATGAAATCTAGACTCTGTGGGGTTCAGTGACTTGTCCAAGATGGGGAGCATGGTAGGAGAGAAGTCTAGGAGGGAAACAGGGCCAACTCACCCCAGAGCTTGAGACCTTCGGGTTCATGAGCATCTGCCTTTTACGGAGTCTTGCCACAAGCTAGGCCCAGGCTGGCCTCATCATGGGGCTCATCATTAGTGGAAGAACCTTCAGGGAGGTTCTTCAAAGAGGAACTGGAGGCAGACTGAAGCTAAATCATCAGCTAGGAAAAAGTGGGTTCATTCCCCAGTTGCCGGACACCTGGAAGGGTGTTTAAGCACTACCTAAGGGTTTAAAAAGAGACCTCTTGGGGCACCTGGGTGGCTCAGTCGTTAAGCGTCTGCCTTTGGCTCAGGTCATAATCCCAGGGTTCTGGGATCGAGCCCCTGCATCGGGCTCCCTGCTCAGCGGGAAGCCTGCTTCTCCCTCTCCCACTTCCCCTGCTTGTGTTCCCTCTCTCGCTGTGTCTCTCTGTCAAATAAATAAATAAAATCTTTTAAAAAAAGAGAGAGAGACCTCTTGCATCAAAATCACCTTTGTGTATCAAAATGCAGACCCCAGGGCCCCCACCCCAGGCCTGCTAAATAAAAATCCGCTTAGAATTTGGATATTTCAATAAAGCTTTCCCTGGAGCCTGAAAATGAGGGAAATGGCCCACCGAGAGTTAAACCATGAAATCAGCATTAAAGAATCCAGGCAAGATACACAGTCACCTCTAAAGGGACAGATGAGTCTTCCTCTTCCCTCTTAACACTAACCAGATTGATTGTATTTACAAAATAAGGAATGGATGAATAGGAGAAAATGTTATGACCTTGGCATAGAGGAGCATTTCTTAAAAAGACCCAAAAAGTACAAACCTTAAAAGGATTCAAATATTCAACTGTATAAAAATTAAAAACTTCTGTACAACAAAAGATGTCTTTAAAAAAAAAGTGACGACAAGCCAGAGAGGGGAGAAGCTATTTACATTACATATAATCAACAACAGATTGTGTATAATTAACACAAGCTCAATATCTAGAATATATAAAGAACTTTTAAAAAATCAATTTTAAAAAAGAGCGAGGGGCGCCTGGGTAGCTCAGTTGGTTGAGCGTCTGCCTTCGACTCAGGTCATGATCCTGGGTCCTGGGATTAAGCCCCACGTCGTCGGGCTCCCTGCTCAGTGGGGAGTCTGCTTCTCCCTCTGCCCCTCCCCCTGCTCGTGCTCTCTCTCTCTTTCTCTCAAATAAATAAAATCTTTAAAAATAAAGATAAATAAATTTAAAAAGGGAGCTATATCTTAGAATATTGACCAAAGGACATGATCAGGTGGTTAGAAGAAAAGCCCAAACCACAAATAAATGTGTGGAAAGGTGTTCAGCTTTACCGGGGATAGAAAAATGCAAATTGAAACCACAGAGAGATATTTTAAGGGCCAGAGAGGCTAGACAACAAATGAAACTTCACACACAACTGATGCCTATGTAAAGTGGGATGCGCTCTTTGCAGAGCAATTTGGCAAGAACTAATAACATTAAAGAGGCAAATACCCCACAATCCCAGCAATTCTTCTAGAAAAATTCTCCCACATCGGCTCAAGGGACAAAAAAAAGAAAAAGTCCACTGTATCATTGTATATAATAAAAATGGAGACAATTTAAACTAATAGAGTGAATAAATAAGTGTATATCCTACAGTAGAACACCATGCAAAAGTTAAAATGAATGAACGAGATGTAATAATAACTATCAAATACTTGAATCAACATTTTATTTTTTTTTAAGATTTTATTTATTTATCTGAAAGAGAGAGAGAGCACAAGCTGGGGTGGGGGGGGGGGAGGGCAGAGGGAAAGGAAGAAGCAGACTCCCTGCTGAACAGGGAGCCTGACTTGGGCCTGAATCCCAGGACCCAGGGATCATGACCTGAGCCAAAGGCAGACACCCAACTGACTGAGCCACCCAGGCACCCTGAATCAACATCTTAACATAGAAGTCAGATCATCACATCCCTCCTCTGCTCCAAACACTTCAATGGCCCCCCCATTCTATGAGGAAAGAAAAATCTTCACAATGGCCTACAAGCTTCTCTGTGATTGGCATCCTCTATCCCATCTATTATTTTTCTGACATTACCTGGAATGTGCTCCATGACTCCCTCTGTCACTTCCATCAAGTCTCCGTTCAAATGTCACCTTTAACATGAGGCACACCCCAATCACTCAGTTTACAATTTATAATTACAATTATAAATTACAGTCAAAAATGCCTCTTCCCTAGATGCTCAAGCCCACCTGTCCTGTTGTACTTTTCCTTTCTCTCTAGCATGATCTCCTTTAAATATGTAATTCCCATATATTACATTTTGTCTTCCCCTAGTAGAAAGTAAGTTGCATGAGGGCAGAGATCTTTGTCAGCTTTGTTTACTGCTGTATCCCAGACTCCAAGAATGAATGAACACAGCTAAATCTCAAAATCATATTAACCAATAAAATCATGATGCAGAAGGACATTTATGGTATGATATCACACTACATAAAGTTTTAAGACATGTAAAACAATACTGCATATTGTTTATATATGCATACATTTAGCAAAAGCATAAAAACTTGAGGGAATGGTAAATTTAGGATAGTAATTATCTCTCATTTTGGGAGTGAGGGGCATGGATTGCAATTTATTTGTAAAGTTTTGTCTTAAAAATTGATGTGAGACAAATATGACAAAATCTTGATACTTGGCAAAGCTGAGAAAACAATTCTAGTGTTTTCTTTGCAAGGCTTGAAATAGTCCATAACTTTAGAAGAAAAAAATATAAATGGCTTCGAAAAAAGTTAGGTTAGCCTGACTAACCTAGACAAGGACAAAAGCTTGGAGAGAAGCTGTGCCACCAGGAAATCATTGCAGTTCCTCTAGCTAAGACCATCCTGTTCTGAAAGGAAGCTATCAGCTACGAAGCACTGAGCCACTAAAGGCCACTAAGTGCTGGCAAGGATGTGGAGTGATTGACACTTTCAGACACACTGGAAAACTCTCTGTCAGCATTAGTAAAGCTGAACAGATGATGTCCTATGATGTAGCAATTCTGCTCTCAAGGATATAACTAACAGAAATGCACAGGCAAGACCTCAAAAGACATGTACAAGAATATTCATAGCAGCATCATTCGTAATCGCCATGAACTGGAAACAACCCAAATGTCCACCAAGAGAACAAATCTATATGGGGCACCTGGGTGGCTCATTCGGTTAAGGATCTGCCTTCCACTCAGGTCATGATCTCGGGGTCCTGGGATCGAGTCCCACATCCCCACATTGGGCTCCCTGCTCAACAGGGAGCCTGCTTATCCCTCTCCCTCTGCCCGTCCACCCTGCTCCTGTTCATTCTCTCAAATAAATATATTAAATCTTTTTTTTTAAGATTTTTTTAAAAATTTATTTATTTGAGAGAGAGAGAATGAGAGACAGAGAGCATGAGAGGGAGGAGGGTCAGAGGGAGAAGCAGACTCCCTGCCAAGCAGGGAGCCCAATGCGGGACTCAATCCAGGACTCCAGGATCCTGACCTGAGCCGAAGGCAGTCGCTTAACCAACTGAGCCACCCAGGCGCCCCAATAAATTCAATCTTTAAAAAAGAGAGAGAGATAAAGAGAGAACATATATATAAACTACAGTGTATTCATATTGGAGTACTTACAACAATGAAAATTAACTACAGCACATACAGCACCACCGGTAATGTTGAATCCAAAAAGCCAGATACAAAAAAATTCATGCTGTATGATTTCATTTATATACAGTTAAAAATCAGCAAAATGAAAATGGGGTGTTAGAAGCCATGAAACTGTTTAGTTTGGAGAGGAGGGAGGAGGTAGTAGTTGGGAGGAGTCACGGGGGTTGGAATTTCTTGACTGGGGGGTGGTTCCAAAGTTAGGTTCACTTTTTTTTTAAGATTTTATTTTTTAAGTAATCTATACACCCAATGTGGGTCCAAGATCAAGAGTCCCATGTTCTTCCTACTGAGCCAGCCAGGTGCCCCATGAATATGATTTAGTTTCTCAGTGCAAACCACATTATTTGGTTTTTCCATTTTTTGCAAGTTATTCCTTTTTTTTTTTTTTTAAAGTAGTTGTTTGTTCATTTGTATTTAAGTAGGCTCCACATCCAACGTGGGGTTTGCGCTCATGACCCTGAGATCAAGAGTAACATGCTTTACAGTCTGAGCCGGGCGCCCCTCTTTGCAAGTTATTCATTCAATAACTCAACAACTATTTAGCCCTCTGCTGTATGGAGGATATACAATGATGAACAAAATCAGACATGGTACTTGGTTTTGTGGGGCCTACAGACTCATGTGCTAATGAACCATTCACATAAAGAGCACTATTGTTTTACGCTCTATACATAACTGGCTTTTGGCTATGCTGGAGAATGCTTTATAAAGTTAGTGTGCAAGTTTTTGGTATTCTCATTTTTCTTGCTTTCTTCCTAGGAATGGCTATGTCATATGGTAACTCTGTGATTAACCTTTGGAGGATCTGCCAGACTGTTTGGTAAAGTGGTTGCATCATTTACATTCCCATCAACACTGTACAAGAGTTTTAACTTCTCCACATTCTTGCCAACATTTGTTATTGTGTTTTTTTTTTATTATTATTATAGCCATCATAGTGGGTATTTTATTGTGGTTTTGATTCACATTTCCACATGGCTAATGATGTTAAGGATCTTTTCATGTGCTATTTGGCCATTTATATATCTTTTTTTTTTTTTTTGAGACTATCTATTCAGATCCTTTGCTTATTTTTAATTAGGTTATCTTTTTATTATTAAGTCAACAATATTTTGTTGTTTTCAATGTACCATGCTGCACTTCTTTGTTAATTTTATTTCAAAATATTTCGTTCTTTTTGAATAAAATTATAAGTTGTAAATTTAATTGTTTCCTTAAGTTCATTTTTGGATTGGTCAATGTCAGTGTATAGAAATACAATTGATTTTGGTATATTGATCTTGTATCCTGCAACCTTTCTGAACTTGTTTATTAGTAATAATAGTTTTTTTGTGGACTCCATAGGATTTTCTATATACAAGATCTTATCACCTGTGAAAGAGATAGTTTTATTTCTTTCTTTTCAAATCTGGATGCCTTTTATTTCCTTTCTTGCCTACTTGTCTTGGCTATAACCTCATTCACAATGTTGAATACAACTGGCAAGAATGGACATCTTTTCCTGTTCCCAGTGTAAGAGGGAAAGCTTTCAATCTCTCATTATTAAGTGTGCTGTTAGTTGAGAGTTTTTCATTAATGCCCTTTATCAGAGTGAGGAAGTTCTTAGTTTGGTGAGTGTTTGGATCATGAACGAATGGTGAATGTTGTCAAAACTTTTTCTGCATCTATTGAGTTCATTTGTTTTTGGTCTTTTGTTCTATAAATAGGTGAGTTACATTAATTTTTGTGTGTTAAACCAACCTTGGGTTCCTGAGATAAATCCTATGTGGTTGTGGAGTATACTCCTTTTGATATGTCACTAAATTTGGTTTGCTAGTGTGTTGTTGAGGATTTTGCATCTATATTCTTATGGGATTTTGGTTTGTAGTTTTCTTTATGTTGGTTTTGGGATGAGGGTAATATTGGTCTCATAGAATGAGTTTGGAAATAATCCCTCCTCTTCTATTTCTTGGAAGACTTTGTGAAGGATTGGTGTTAATTCTTGAAACAGATGGTGGAATTCACCAGTGAAGCCATCTGGTCCTGGGCTTTACTCTGTTGGAAAGTTTTTGATGACTGATTTGGTCTTTTTACTTATTATGAATCTATTCAGATTCAGTATTTCTTCTTGAATAGTTTCAGTAATTTCTTCTTTCTAGGAATTTGTTGGTTTCATCTAGTTTACCTGATTTGTTACCATACAATTATTCATAGAACATTTTTTGGGGGTACAACTAACAATTCATTCTTGATTTTAATAATTTGAATATTGTTTCTTTTTTTTCTCTATCCGTCTAGCTAAATGTTTGTCAATTTCATTGATCTTTTCAAAGAACCA
This sequence comes from Mirounga leonina, assembly GCF_011800145.1. NCBI lineage: Eukaryota > Metazoa > Chordata > Mammalia > Carnivora > Phocidae > Mirounga > Mirounga leonina. The sequence goes on along the minus strand of NW_023270265.1, from coordinate 3,060,451 downwards.
ACTTTTGGGTTGTTAATATTCTCGGTTTTTCTATTCTCTAATTCACTTACTTCTGCTCTGAATTTTATTATTTCTTTTCTTCTGTTTGAGTAGAGTTTAGTTTTGCTCTTCTTTTTCTCATTTCTTAAGGTGAAAGTTTAAGTTACTCAAGTTGAGATCTTTCTTCTTTTTAATATAGGTACTTAAAGCCATACATTTCCTCCTAAGCATTGCTTTCATTGCATTCCATAAGTTTTGGTATGTTGGGTTTTCATTTTCATTCATCTCAAAGTATTTTGTAATTTCCCCTGTGACTTCTTTGACCCACTGGTTGTTTAAGAGTATTTTGTATAATTTCAACATATTTGTGAATTTCCCAAATAGCCCTCTGTTATAAGTTTGTACTTTCATTGTGATCAGAGGCATATTTGTATGATTTCAATCCTTTTAAATTTATTGAAAAAATTGCATGGCCTAACATATGGCCTATCCTGGAAAATACTCCATGTGCATTTGAGAAGAAGGTGTATTCTGCTGTTGTTAGTATATACTATAGATGTCTGTTAGTTGGTTTATAGTGTTGTTCAATTTTTCTTTTTCCTAGTTGATCTTCTATCTAGTTATTCCACCCATTATTGAAAATAGGATATTAAGTCTTCAACTATTTTAGTGAATTGTCTATTTCTTGCTTCAGTTCTGACTGTTTCTGCTTCATATATTTTGGGGCTTTGTTATACATATATATATCCATAGATGTATCTTTTTTTTTTTTTAAGATTTTTTTTTTATTTATTTGAGAGAGAGACTGAGAGAGAGAGACCATGAGAGGAGGGAGGGTCAGAGGGAGAAGCAGACTCCCCGCTGAGCAGGGAGCCCGATGCGGGACTCGATCCCGGGACTCCGGGATCATGACCTGAGCCGAAGGCAGACGCTTAACCGACTGAGCCACCCAGGCGCCCTAGATGTATCTTTATTAATTGTTTTGTCTTCTTAATATATTGGCCATTTTATAAGTATATCATCTTGTCTGTAGTAACTATTTTTATTATAAAGTACATTTTGCCTGATACTTCTGTAGACATCCCAGTTCTTTCGGTTACTGTTTGCATGGCATATATTTTTCCATCTCTTTGCTTTTAACCAATCTGTGTCTTTGAATCTAAAATTCTCCCTTAGGGGCGACTGCCTGGCTCAGTTGGAAGAGCATGCGACTCTTCATCTCAGGGTCGAGTTTGAGTCCCATATTCAGTGTAGAGATTTCTTAAATAAATAATTAATTTTTAAAAGGTTAAAACAAATAAGGACACCTGGGTGGCTCAGTCAGTTAAGTGTCTGATTTCAGCTCAGGTCTTGATCTCAGGGTCCTGGGGGGACCTGGGAGGAGGAGCAGAGGGAGAGGGAGAGTCTTAAGCAGACTCTATGATGAGCAACAGAGCCAGATACGGGGCTTGATCTCAGGACCCTGAGATCATGACCCGAGCCAAAACCAAGACTCAGATGCTTAACTGACTGAGCCACCCAGGTGCCCCATAACAGAAGTTTTAAATCAATATCATAAGTAGAAAAGCCCATATCACTTGCCTTCATTCATTTAAATATATATATTAATGCTTATTAATTTTAAAAAAGATTCCTTTGTGTATTCCCTAAAGTGATCTTGGGTCCATACCTTGGGAAACGCCACTTCTCATTCAGCACTCTTCCTATCCTATACACTGCCCATTTACTTGGCATGTGGAATTTCTGATTTCTCCCTGTCCTTTGCCTTCCCAAGGGTGGAGATGCTGTGTCCTATAGAAGACAAAAATTTATTTGGTTTAATTTGAATTTATCTGGAGTAATCTCGAGATGGCCCGGCAGAGCCCATCAGGCTTTGATGCTCCAGTTTGTACTCTGCTGCCCTTCATTGTTCCCATTCACTGCATCCCTGTGGTGCCCACTGCAGGGTGAAGGTGCCATGAGCTGCTTCTGAGTACAAGGCATTAGATTTTAATGATCTGTAAATCTGATTTCCCAAAAAGATGAAGATAAGGGTCTACGTGAATACTTAGACTCACCAGAAAAAAGAAACATGTCACTATTATACACCATGTCATGGTCTCCAAATAGCCTGGGACTGATTTTTATGCTATGGAACATAAAGTATCTCTAAATATGCTGGGAGAAATTATTTTTTTTGGAGAAGTAATTTTTTGTAAAATATCCTACATAATTATATCATTGCCACTGATTTGTAATTTCCATTATAAACAAGTTTGCTGAGAGGTTCATAACTCTGCTTTAGTTTCCATAAAGTGCCTTTTTGGCAGGTAGATTGTTGAATTGGATGCAAATCCTCTCTCTAAATTAAGTGAAAACTTGTTAAGTCACTTTATTTAGATCAAGGAGGGATTTTGATTTATTTTTGGAGAGGGTACAGATACTTTTTGATCCTGCCACTTCCCACAGCTATAGAAGGCTGTTTTACAAGGAGAAACTGGGGAGGTTTGCCTTGGTTCACATTTGAGTACTGCTGAAAACTGGAAGGCCCTTTTCCTTCTTGGATGCCGAGGGGCCCAACTGCCAGATGACAGGGAGTTAGAAACCAGTTCCCCTGGGCTCTGCTAGGGGTGAACCCACACCTGCCTGCAGGTGTGTCTTCCCGCTGCAGGTGAGGTCCCCTAAAGTCCTACCCCCAGCTCTGCCCCTCCTGCCTGGCTGTGGTCACCACAGTTCAGTTCTGACATGAAGTGGCCCCAAGTGTCAGCAGGCCTGGGCAGGCCTCCAGGCTCCCATATCTTTGGTCCCAGCCTCCTGCAGAATTTGATTAGAAGAATTTGGGGGGCGGGCACCTGGGTGGCTTAGTCGGTTGAGAGACTAACTCTTGATTTCCACTCAGGTCATGATCTCAGGATCCTGGGATCAAGCCAGGTGTCAGGCTACAGTGGGGGCCGGTGGGGGGGGTGTGTGTCTGATGAGATTCTCTCTCTCCTCCCTTTCCTTCTGCCCCACCCCCCACTCTCATGCTCTTTCTCTCAAATAAATAAATCTTAAAAAAAATTAAAAAGAAAAAGAAGAATTTTAGGGGCTCTTGTGAGAGGGACTGGTCTCTGGCCAATCCATGACTGGTTAGTTCCCCAGTATTCCAAACTGGTAAGTGACTGTGGCAAATACATCACAGTCACTAATTTCAAAATGTAAAGTCTAAACATTCCATCCAGATTCTTGGAAAGAATATTAGCTACAAGTTTTTCTTTTAGGGCCCCAGTGAAGTCAATGATGACGTGGTTTTTGGCTTCTCTTGTGTAGGTCTTCTTAAGTGGGTGTGAAGGGGAAGGAAGGTGCCTTTTGACACCTTTTGTTTGTATTTGTTTTTTTGAGCATTTTTGTCTCTCAGTGACAGCAGCTTGGTGACCACACGGAGAACAGCAGGGGCTCTGCCTTCCGTCTGAGTCATTCCCAAGTGCTCACAGTTTCATGTTCGTACAGAATAATTCCTATGAAGAAGAATTCACTCTCCGCTGTTAACATACCAGTGATTCCTGCGTCTAATGCTAGATGTTAACATCCTGTATGTCAGGGAGGCTGCAGTTGCCTGGACTGGTGCCTTTCATCATTCTGCTTCACCTACCTGGAAAGCCATCTGTGTTTTTAACTGCCCATCTCAAATGCCAAATCGTCCAGGTTACTTTTCCATCTCTCCTTACTGGAAACATCCACAGCACTTTGTGGTGAGCTTCCCTCACTCTTCCCATGTACCGGACTGTGTGCACCTTGAAAACAGGACCTGCGTCACCTCACATCCTGAATCCACACTGACGACCCGGAGGATCTGACTACATTATTTATTGAATTCAATCAAATTTCACCTCTCTTTGCCTCTTTATTTTCTATTTTCCCCCCATTGGAACCCTTAGCTTCAGTCTTCACTAGTTTCTGGATATACTTTCTCTTTCTATTCATCCAGCTCTTCATTCATTGAACATCTTTGTGTGCCTTCCAAGTATCAGGCACTGGACTAGGCACTGGGGAGGTCACAGGAAGCCAAACACTGTCCCAGGTGCCAAGTAGCCCCAGTCCAAGGGGAGGGACAGGGAAGAGGGAGGACACAGAGCGAGGGAAGCCACTGAGGCAGTTTTGGGAAATTGGGGAAGCCGTCCAGGGCTGCAGTGTCCAAGCTGAGACCCCTGGCATTTGCTGGTGTATTCCCGTTGCTTGGAGGGACTCTCTTCAACCCCTGAGAGCAAATCCACATGGTTCCCTCCCCTCCAAACCCTCCTCCTGGAGATGGCCTCCTCTCTCAGTTTTCAAGATGTTTGCCCTCCTGGTCCTCTGACATCCTGCTCTGTCTTTCTCAGGATCCAGTGGTGTTGGCAAGTTTTTGTTCTCCACCTTCTCCCCATTCTTCCTGGTTGGGCCTTCATGTGGATGAGGATGACTTCTCTTCTCAAAGTGTGTCTCTAAGCCCTGTCTTCTCGCCTAAAATACATCGCGACCTGCCTGCTGGATCCAGCCTGCTACCCACATGCCGTCGTATCCTCAAACTCTGGCCCCGTTAAGAACAGAAGGGGGTGTTTTTCTTTGGAGTAACTGCTCCCGAGACAGTCAGGTGATCGTGGTTATTCTCCAAAGGTTTTAGGCTGGAACCAGGTAGGAGGCAGGGCCCCACCTGCTTTTTAGGTAACTGATACAAAGTCTACCCTTGTCATGTTCTCTCCCAATTAGACACATTCTTTTGTGACAAATACAACCATACCATTTTATTATTTGTCTCTGTTCATAGGTAAGTGTTTCTACCTGCTGTGTCAAGAAGCCCCAGCTCATAGCCTACTTCTCTGATGTGGCATAGCCATCTCAAGCGGCTGCTGTGGGCTGAGCTCCCATTGGTTGGGTTTGCTTGTGGCCGGTCGTCCGAACGCCAGTCAGTGCGGCTAGTTTGGGGGGGGGGGGTCATTGCTACTAGTCACCAAATGCGGCCAGCTCTCCGCCTTTGCAAGACATGGTGGAATTGCATTTCTCAGCCCCCTTGTGGTTGGGTGGGGCCATGTATGTAACTGGTAGCTCGGGAGTCCTCGGGGAAGTACTGTGCCTGGGCCGAGGCGTTTCATTGTGAGTGCAAGACCCTTCTGAGGTCCGTCCCTTTGCAGGGTGACTGTCAATGTTTGCAACGACAGCTGCTTCCCCAGCCTGGGCCCTGCGAGGAGGAGATGGGAGCAGCAGCTCCAGCCAGCTCATGATAGACACGGCGGAGCTCAAGTGAGAAATAAACCTTTGTTGTTAGGAACCACAGAGGTTTGGGGTGTTTGTAATGTATCTTAAATTGACTCGCATCCTACTAGTGTGAAATGAAGTCCTACTTAGCACCTTTCATATGTCAGGCATGCATCCTCCGATTTTTATAAGTAAATAGCCTACATACACATTTCCATGAACTTTGTAGATAAAATTCCCCAAAGCAAGAGGTTTCTCTCTCTCTCTCTAAACAATGGTTGAAAATATACACACATTCTTAGCACGTCTTTTACGCAAACCTAACCTGTGTCCAAGCAGAGTGTGGAGTACACAGCTGAGTCTGTAAGGTAGGCTGTGCCCACACCTAGTGGCCGAGCTGCGCGAACCACAGCCCGGCCCACGCTCGCTCTGCGGCTCAGGGCTGACTCGGTATCCGCGGGCCCCAACTGTGGTGGCTGCCTCGGGCTCCTTCGTTTCCACTGTCACTCACTTCGACAAGTCAGAAGCGGTGTTTCCACTGGTGTCAACCCCTCCAGTCTTTCTCATCCCTGTTCTAACCTGCCACCAGAGTTCCAAGTTAGAAGTGCCCCTCGTGGTCACACACCCACTTCTCGAACCCCAGGACAGAGAAAGGGAAGCCAGGTGGGACCACCTCTGAGAGGCAGAGGACGCCCCCCACCCTGGGTCCCGCCAAGGCCAGTCCTTGCAGATCCTACCATAGACCTCATTCCCTCTGCTTCAAATGCTGCTGCAATCTTTAACCCCAAGGTGGGACTCGAACTCACAACCCCAGGTTCAAGAGTCGTAAGCTCTACTGACTGAGCCAGCCAGGCACCCTGAGCATAGGTTCTTAATAAAGAAGCTAATGTTCTGGGCGCCTGGGTGGCTCAGTTGGTTAAGCATCTGCCTTCGGCCCAGGTCATGATCCCGGAACCCGGGATTGAGTCCCACACCGGGCTCCCTCCTTGGCAGGGAGTCTGCTTCTCCCTCTTGTGATCTCTCTCTCAAATAAATAAAATAAAATCTTAAAAGAAAAAAAAAAAAGAAGGAGAAACTAATGTTCCATTGGAAAGCGGTAGAAGGAGCTTCTTCAGCCGGATCTTCTGACTCCATGTTTTCCTTTGGGCCCACATGATCAGGAGTCACTCTGCAGGCAAGTTCTGATGGTGGCCAATGGCCAACTATTGCATCTTTTGAGGCATCTCCATTTCACACCAATTTCTTTCATTTTCTAGAGCATTTAGAATAGAACAGAATCTCCACACAAGGTCCATCCAGGTTTAGGCTACCCCCTCTCTGAAGCTTGAATCTTTCCCACAGGATTATGAATAAATTGTAGGCCTGTCTCTCTATGGATACATACAAGGCAAGAAGAAAGTCATTGCTTTTTAGTAGTAAGTTCAGTTAGTGGATGACTTGGTAATAATGGTAACAGCAACAACAACCATTTTGGGGCCCTTACATCAAGGTCGGATATATCATCTCCTTTTAATTCTCACAACAACTATTGGAGGTAGTTATTATTAGTCCATTTCACAGAGAAGCACAGAGAACTTGTTTGCTCAAAGTCACACTATTATTTTAACAGTGCAGATCTAGGTTCAAACCCCAGGCTCATCGGACTACAAAACCTGTGTTCCTAAGCACCCTTCCCATTCCAAATACATGGTTGTGGTAGAAAACAGATTTGAGGTTCTCTTCTACTCTCTGGGCACACAGGAGGGCTACATTTCCCAGAACTTTTTTGGTTAGGTGGGACGGTAGTACTATTTCTAGCCTGGAACTTCTAGGCTGAGGCATCTAAGAGCAGGTGTGAGTTCTCCACTTTCTCTCTTCCCTGCTGCAGTAACCCTAGAAGCAATGAGATAGGGAAGCTATGACATGAGAGGTGCCTGGATCTCTAGTGGCCTGCATTTAATTTGCTTGAGCAGGATACAAACTCTTATGTGTTAAGCCTCTAGAATTTAAGGTTTGTTTGTTCTTGTAGTGTCGACTTTCCCATCCTGAGTATTAAAGCTGCATATTTTTAATTGCCTCCATTTATTTTCCTTTTGATTGGAGTTCTGCCTTCTAGGCAAGGATATGCCACACAGTGTCAGTTTCTGGCACCTGCTATATCGTTTTATTTGTGTTTGTCTCCTATGTGTTGATCTCATGGCACTGAATAGTTAGGATCTTCTTAGCAGGTCAGTGATTATGTTTTATATTTCTTCTTTTTTTTTTAAATTTATTTTTATTTTTTTATTTTTTATTTTTTTTTAAAGATTTTTTATTTATTTATTTGAGACAGAGAGAATGAGAGACAGAGACCATGAGAGGGAGGAGGGTCAGAGGGAGAAGCAGACTCCCTGCCGAGTAGGGAGCCCGATGCGGGACTCGATCCCGGGACTCCAGGATCATGACCCGAGCCGAAGGCAGTCGCTTAACCAACTGAGCCACCCAGGCGCCCTATATTTCTTCTTTATGCCAGCAGCTCTAGGCACAAAATTAGTGTGGAAGCAATGCTAGTTAATTGTTAAATCTATAATACCCAGAAAAAGACTATTTGTATTTACTCTGGTTTTTATAAGTCACTATTCATTAGACTTTTAAGTTCAGTTGAGGACACTATTCTATTTATAAGTCTAGAATATTTTAGCAATTTCTTCTAAGGAACTTTTAAATAATAATTTGCTCCCATTTACAGATTCAGTTAAATACTTTCAACCATTTAAAACTGCATTAATAAATGTAATATACTCTATTTCCTTTTAAAAGTACTTCAATTGTCTGACAAACCCTCCCTAAGTACCTAAGTAATTTTTATAAATCTAATAAATTAAACATACAGATATGGTGAACCTAATTTCTCTGAAATGTCTCACTACTACATATAAACTTGGTATGATTTCTACTTAGAAATCATAAATGTAAATCAGTTATCCGATTACATGTTTTTGATACAAATACAAATTTATACAAAAGTTGAAAGTATACAGAGACATTTTTCTAAACCATTTGAGAATAAGTTGCCAATCCGATGCCCCATCACCTCTGAGTATTTTAGTGTGTGCTTTCTTACAGACAAGGACATTCTCCTATATAACCACAACACAGCCATTCCAATCAGGAAATTAACACTGATACATCACTATTACTAACCCTGAGACCACATTCAAGTTTTGTCTGTAGTCCCAACGATGTCTGTTAGAGCAAAGGGATTCTGTGCAGCATCATGTGTTCATGTAGCTGTCATTGTCTTTGTTCTCCTTCAATCTGGAATCATCCCTTAGCCTGTCTTTGACTTCCATGTCCTTGATATTTTTGAAGTTTGTAAGCCAATTATTTTGTAGAATATTCCCTGGTTTGGATATATCTGATCCTCATGTTAGGTTCAGGGGTGCCTGGGTAGCTCAGTCATTAAACGTCTGCCTTCGGCTCAGGTCATGATCCCGGGGTCCTGGGATCGAGCCCCGCATCGGGCTCCCTGCTCAGTGGGGAGCCTGCTTCTCCCTCTCCCACTCCCCCTACTTGTGCTCTCTCTCTCGTTGTGTCTCTCTCTGTCAAATAAATAAATAAAATCTTTAAAAAAAAAACCAGTAACACAACAACTCTCCTGTCTTTACCTGGGTTTCCTGTGGTAAAAGAAGGTGAGACAAACTCATGTTAGGTTTAGGCTATGTATCCTGAGCAGGAATATCATAGAAGACACGTTGTGTTCTTCCTACCGCATTCTATCGATTGGTATGTGATTTCCGTTTTTCTCATTACTTTATCATGTTCATTTTGATTACTTGATTAAGGTGGTGCTTCACTGTAAACTTAATTTCTAGTCCCTTTGTAACTTAACAGTATTTCGAAGCTATGCAAATATCCCCATTTTGTACAAGTTTTTATAAAACCCTTTATTTATTTGTTTATTTATGCCTGTACATTTCCTGTTTTGTTCAATGGGTTATAATCCATTACTACTCTTCTTGGTTTTGATTCTCATAGTATCTCTAATCAAGCTGGCTGGTTCCATTTGACATGCTGCAAAGTAATTATTTTGAGCATTCTTTTGCTTCACGGCACAATGAGATGTTTCAGGTTTCTATTGCACCTTCCCTGCCCTAGCCCTAGAATCATCCATTTCTCCAAGGAGCCATGGAAAATAGTACTAGAAGCCAGGATCTGCCCTTCCAGGTATGCTCATTGCCATCGGGGTAATGCTGCTCCCAATCCTTCCATTGGACAGAAAACAGAGAATATTGGCTTCCATTGCCCTTCATATGTTTACTTATTTGGTCAATAGCTATGTATTGATTAATCAATCAATCTCCCACCTGGGCTGCCACCCTCTTTTCCCTGCTTGCACTTTATCTCCTCTGAGCCTCCCCCTGCCTGGATCTCCTTCTCATCCTGCTTGGGATCTGACGCCCTGCCCTGTCTCCTGCAGATCCTCACTCTTTCTGAAGATACAGTAGATTCTCATCTGAGGTAGTTCTGTTCTGTAAAGTTGTTGCAAACACTGAATTAGTGAATACCCAATCTCTGCTCCTAAGGGAAATACAGAGTTAGGTTCCTGAGGGCCTCTGGCCACATTTTTGTCAACCAATCAATACATACCTTGTTTTATGGGCATTTCTTACTATTTAAGGCATCTTATTTAATAGATATTGTTGATTCATTAACATTCAACTCACAGCCAACAGCACTATGGCCCACGCCTGAGTGAAGCTTATCTACCACACATATGTTCTCCGTAAGGCACATCACAGCCTTCTTGCATTTGGGAAAAGCAGACAGAACTTTGGGACTACACTTGGAGGCCATCTTATACAGCGAAATCAGCAATAAATAGAACCAAAATGTGAAACACGCGGCACTAAGTAGACCGAGAAAAGGACAGTACTATTTACAGTACGAGAGCTGAAGCAACAAGGCAGAGCGTCGGCTTGTTCGGCCTCACCTGGGAAGGTGTTCCTGGGGTCTCTCAAATTTTTTGCCACTCTGTGCATGTCTGTGAATGACGGCAAAAGTGCTGTGAGTATTGATTTTTGAGGTTACAAATGCATTTTAGTCCGTAGGTGAATTTGCAAATATGAGATCCACAAATAATGAGGACTGAGTACGAATCTATTTTGCTCTGCCTCACCTAATGGCTTTCTTCAGACAGACGGGGAAGGAGAGGGAAGGGAAGGAAGAGGAAGAGATTGACTGCATATTTGAAGTTACAGACACAAGACTGAGCTGTTACACTAACCGGCCAAATTGCTTTCAGCAGGATAAGTACATAAAGAAACTGAGGAAGTACAAACATCTTAACCTGAACATATTAATACTATGAGTTTTCTTCTTTTCAACATTTCCATAATTAATTCGAAGATAATCATCCATTAGGGGAATGATATTATCTCACACAATTTCTGGAGTTATCTCACATACCATTTTTGAGGTTGCTGCATTGACCTACTTGAGGTTGCAAAAGTACCAGAGAAGTGGGCTGCTGATGGGATTTTTGTTGGTGACCTTGAATCCGAGCCACTTGCCTAGGATCACAAGAGCTGGCTGTGCCGTCTCTTCCCAGCCTACATTCTGGGCCTTGTGTTAGTAATTTGAAATTGGCCATGTTGGGTATATTTACCCCATGGAAATCTGCAAATGCTACAAGTCAGGGCTTTTTTGGAGAACTGGTTGTTAAATCTTAACCGGCATACCACTGCCATGATCCCTATGTATAGTTGCTGTGCCATGGACTTTATAACCCAAAAAGGGAACGCTCACAAAGCCAGAGACCTTCCAACCTCTACTCGCTGAAGTCTTCAACCCTTATATTGCTTGTTCAGATACTGTATTTCTTTGGCTCTTAAGATACGTAACCTCAACTCTAAAGATTTAAATTGGATGGAGTCCTGGGGCACCTGGCTGGCTCAGTTGGGAGAGCATGCGACTCCTGATCTTGGGGTCATAAGTTCGAGCCCCATGTTGGGTGCAGAGATTACTAAAAATAAGTAAATAAATAAACTTAAAAAAAACCTGGATAAATTTGATGGATTCCTGCATTCTTTTACCTTCTTAGGAACACAACTCTTATAATATGGAAATAAAATCTGCTGAGTCTAGGCCCTCTTTCTCAGCTTTGTCCAGTTCAGTCATGACCTTGAAGGTGATTCTATGTACCCTCCCCCATCTCCACCTCCAACTTGATGCATGCCCTCCTGCGGTGTCCAGCCCAGAATCCTCGTGCTATAAATTTTCCTCATTTTTTTTTTTCTGTGTAGGGTCCAGATACAGGCTCCTTTTGTGGATAAGTCCCCTGGCTTCCAAGCTTGGGGTGCAGGTACCCCCTGCCCTGCTTGCAGGTCCCCTTGAGCTGGGTGAGCGGCCATATCCAGCTCCTTTAACACCTGGTACCAGCATGTGGACAAAGAACTCATGCTGTTGGCTGATCCTGGGGACTCAGGCTGTAAAATCGCAGGCCAAGTTGTTAAACTCAGAGGCAGGTAGACAGCCAAACAGGGCCACGGCTGCCCGGCATCTGGGTTTTGGCAGACAGAGCAGTTTCTCCATCTGCGGGGGCCTTGGTGTGGCCTTTCCCTCCAGGAGGCAATGCCAGTATAATTTATTGGGCCATAATTGTTGAAAGGAATAGTCCTTCAGGCCATTCATTCAGGCCAAAAATGTTTCTTTCTTTTTTTTTTTTTTTTTAAAGATTTTATTTATTTGACAGAGAGAGAGACAGCGAGAGCAGGAACACAAGCAGGGGGAGTGGGAGAGGGAGAAGCAGGCTTCCCGCCGAGCAGGGAGCCCGATGTGGGACTCGATCCCAGGACCCTGGGATCATGACCTGAGCTGAAGGCAGACACTTAATGACTGAGCCACCCAGGTGCCCCCAAAATGTTTCTTTATGGAGCATTCTCAGTGTTCTCAGCCTTGTGCTATGTGGAATGTGTGTGCGTGTGTGCTGTGTTTGTGTGTATATGTGTGTGTTGAGAGGAGAGTCACCAGAAAGACCAAGACCCAGTCCCTCTTCTGTGATTTACCAGTTGAGCAACAATAGAAAGCAGAATATGCTGACTATAGGGGCATCTGATGGCTCAGTCGGTGGAGCATGTGACTCTTGATCTCGGAGTTGTGAGTTCAAGCCCCACACTGGGTGTAGAGATTACTTACAAAGAAAATCTTTAAAAATAAATAAACAAATAAAATGAAGGTATTTCTTTAAAAAAAAAAAAAGAATATGCTAAATGCCAAATAAGCAGTAGAAACCGAAAATGCTAAAGAATTTCAAAGGAAACACTTTTCATGACCATGATGAACAGCCTTCACAGGGTTGGTTTGAAGGATGGAGAGGATTCGGTCAGTGAAGAGCAAGGTGAGAGAGCACCTCACCAGGAAGAAGAGCTCACAGGATGGGAATGGAAGGACCCAGGACCCGTCCAGGGAGTGGCAACCTGTAGGCATGCAGTTCCCGAGGTTGCGGCTCCTGGGGAAAGTCTCCTGAGAGAAGAGCTGAAGATACGGGCAAAGGCTGCATGGGAGAGGACCTCAACTAACGGGCAAAGAAATTTAAACTCCATTTGGTAGGAAACAGAAACCCTCCCTGAAAGTTGTTTTGTTTTGTTTTTAAAGATTTTATCTATTTATTTGAGAAAGAGAAAGAGAGAGAGACAGAGAGCGAGTGAGTGTGTGCAAGTGAGGGGAGGGGCAGAGGGAGATGGTGAAGCAGACTCCTTGCTGAGCACAGAACCCAACATGGGGCTTGATCCCTGGATCCCGAGATCATGACCTGAGCTGAAGTCAGACGCATAACTGACTGAGCCACCCAGGTGCCCCTCACCAAAAGTTTTTAAGGAGAGGAGTGGCATGATCTGGTCTGTGTCAAATGAAGTCAAAATTGGGATTTCTGTTCTTACCATTGGAGGTATTTTCTCTAAGAGGAGCTTTAGCGATGGTCTGAGGGTGCCAGGCTGAGGGGGTCATGAGTGAAGGAAGAAAGACGGGTTTCCAAGAACATCTCTTCTGTGGCCACGGGGCTGTTCTCACCTGGTCACCATCTGTAGCAGATGTCAGAGATGATACTGTGGTCCATAATAATAATGACAACCATAAACAACAAGAATAGGTAAAATTCCCTGATTAATTTCTAGGTGCTAGATCCTGAGCTAAGCACTCTATTATGATTTTGTAAAGTACTTATATCAACTGTATGAAGTAGATACTATTATTATCTCCATTTTGCAGATGAGAAAACTAAAGCACAGAGAAGTGAAGGGATTTACCTAAGGTCACAGTGGTCCAAGTGACAAGGTCCAAGTGACAGTGGGAAGATGAGGACCCAGCACTGGCTGAGCTCTGCCCTCCTACACTGTATATATTCTGAGATGAGTCGCTTTCTCTCTGGAGCCGTCCCCAGGATATCTGGGCAAGATTGTGAATGGAAGGCTGGATTTCAACCCAAGCAGGTGGTTTAACAAGTGGTGGACAGACCACATTCAGAGGGTGACAGAGAGTGAATTCAGATTGCCTTGGAAGGTGGCTTCTAGGGCAAGTTCCAGGTTTTGACCACCATCCTTATAGTTCAATTAGCTTAATGATGAATGAATGGGGGAATGAATGAATGGATTGCTAACTGGTGGCCCACAGGATATGTGTTCTACAGATATTTTTGTCCCACATGCCACTAAAAAAAAAAACATAGAGTCAATGTTTTAAAATCAAGTGATTTTTAAAAATCCAGAATTCTAAATTCTCTTATGCAATTTGGAAATCTGGCAAGAGTACATTTGCATTTCTGCAGAGCAATAGTCAGCTGGAGTAAGCAGCAGCTGTCCCCCACCCCCGCCCATGCCAAGGGGCTTTATTCCCTGTTCACAGAGCCCACAGCACTCACACAGAGTGTGCACTTATACCAGCCTCGTTGATCCATTTATGTCACCTCCTTGGTCTCTATAGGTATTTGATTTTGAAACCCTGTTGACAGATGCTTCCCTAAATAATCATAGGTGAGGTGAAAATGGGAGGAATAGCAAGAAAATGGATAACATCAAGCTCCAGAAAGATTTAATCAATAGATGTCCATCTAGTGAAAGTTTAATAGAGATAAATATAAAGTCTTACAACTGTTCATTAAATCAAGTGTGCTAGTGGGGACACAGGGATATGGCTTAACAGTAATAAACTGAAAAAAAAAGCCCACAAGTTTTAGCTGATGAAACCTCAGTGTGAGTCAACGGCATGACGTAAGTGTCAAAAAAGCTGTGACTTTAGGCTATATTAACAGAAGTATATGGCCAATGTTTTGCTTCCTCATAACAGGGATTAGAGGTGTACTGCATAGCCTCCCGGGAAGAGTACAAATTAATTTCACCGGGTGGACGCTGAGGGGGGCCAGATATTGACTCGGTGGAAGGATGCTGCCCAGAGCTGCCCAGAAACAGAATAGCAGCTCAGGAGGTGGTGTGTTCCCTGGAAACTAGAGTGTTCAAGCATGAACAGGATGACTGCTTGGCACAAATCTGGAGTAGCAGACAGGAACGATCAGAGGATGATTGGTCTCAGAGAACTTCAGGTCCATCTTGACCCTCACATTCCATGATTCCATGTACTAGAAGTCTCTTTGGAGAAAGGGAAGCAAATAGTAACCTCTTTGAGCCATTTCACGTGTGAGAGCTACACATATGGTGCTAGTTTGGCAGAAAGCACTGGTTAACTGTGAAAGCATTTGGCAAGATCTTTGAAAGCTGAGGCCTCCCTGCCTTAGGCTCATCACTGGCGGGCCCACCGTGGTGCTTCAGATGTGAGTTGGGCAGAAGATGGCATTTTGCCACCTCCTGGGTTTGTGGAGTGGCCAAACTTGCAGTGGAGACATGGCACACATTGAGGAGACACACAGGTGTTGAGGAATTAAGTGATAGCCACTGTATACAAACAACTTGCTAGTTATGGGGGGTCCCTGTGCAGCCTCAAGCCAAATGCGGAAGTCTGCTCCCCGGCAACCCTTGGTAACCAGCGGGTTAGCTGCCGGTCTGTTGTATCTAATGCACGTGATGGCAGCACACGGGAGAAGATTCTATGCAGAGGGAAAGAACATGGGCTCCGGAGTCAGACAGCCTGGGTTCAAATCCTGCTCCAGGTTACTCCTGTGTAAAAGGCGGATAATCACACCTACCTACAAGCTATTACATAGAGTGTTTTTAACTTAGGAAATGACCAATAGAAATTAACCAAAGACTTGTTTTTCTTTATGAATATTTTGAAAACTGGCCTGTTTTTCTTGTTTTCGTCCTGCTGTGCTTTGTCTGTGAGGCTGCTTGGATTCCAGCAGCTGTGGCCCCTTAGAGAAAATGTGTGTCCAGGAGCCTGGATGGAGGGATTAGGAGACAGGAGCTCCAGTTATGGGCAGGATCAACCCGCTGTTCACGCGATGAGATCATCCCTGGCAATTTTAAAAGGAAGCTCCTGGGGTGCCTGGTAGAGCTTGTGACTCTTGATCTCAGGGTCATGAGTTCAAGCCCCACGTTGCGGGTAGAGCTTACTTAAAAAATATATTTCAAGATAAAAACTTCAAAAATTAAAAAAAAAAGAAGCTCCTTATTTGCCATCTACCTCGGGATCTCCTGTAAGAGGCTCTGCAGGAGGAATTTCTGTCACCAGCTCCTCAAAGTGCCACCTGCAGGTCCTCAAAATGCCAAGCACACCCTGCCTGGGGCCTTTTTGCTTATTGGTTCTTCTGCCTGAAACAATCTTGCCTCAGATATGTGCATGACTCAGCCTGTTTCTTCATTCAAATATCTCCTTGTTGGAGGAAACTTCCCTGAGCAGCATATCTAGAATAGCATCTTTCCCTTCGTCCAGATTTATCTTTCTTGCCCCGAACACCACCTGATAGTTGATATAATTAGTTATTATCTCTGTTGCCTCACTATGGGTGTTCCGTAGGGACCTGCTCATAAACGGAGCTCTTTCCCCAGGACCTGGAAACTGCTGATGAAGGTGAGGTCTCAACGAACATTTTCGGGGTGGGTACTTTACTACGACTTTCTGGGTGGCTTTATTGCTTCCCTGAAAACCTCTACCCCACACCTTCCTGAGTTCACTCTGAGTAATGGGTCTGTGGCCAAACAGCAATTCCTAGAGAGAGAACGCGACCTCCCCCAACCCCCCCGCCCCGGGCCCCAGAATGGGCCTGTTTTGCAATTGTCTCCCCTACCTTTTGCTTCCTTGCTGCTGTGGAAGGTAATAACAGCAAGAGCAGGGGCAGGAGCAGGGGCTCCTGGAAGAATGAGACACTTACTCACATAAAGGGGAAGCAGGACAAAGCGCCCCATTTCTATGGAGCCGTGCAGAATAATCCCTGGAAATGGGGAGCACTTACCAGTCCTGTCTTTCAATGGTCCAATTGTCTGGCACCACAGAGCTGTTAAAGCTGTTTCTAGATGGGCTTTCACACTCGAGCAAGGAAAGAGTCTACTTCTGATTGTGCAGCTGAAGGTAGAACTTTAATATGTCTCATCTGTATACCATTGTGTTTTATTCACAGGGAAGATCATGTTGACTCCTTTGGCCCTTAAAGGGCTGATTCTGTTGAAGCAATTACTCACCAGCAGTTCACATGCTGTCTCAACCTGGATTTCAGAGCGATGTTTGGCATTAGAAAGAGAGTCAATTGGCTTGGAGGGGGCGTGTGTGTGTGTGTGTGTGTGTGTGTGTGTGTGTGTGTGTAGCATTTGGCCTTGTTGGGCAGGGGGAGCTTTTGGGCTGACAGTTCAAGGAGCATCTTCTGATAGAAAGTGGTCAATAAAAAAAAAATCTTGCCATTTGCAACGACGTGGATGGAACTAGAGGGTATTATGCTAAGCGAAATAAGTCAATCAGAAAGACAATTATCATATGATCTCACTGATATGTGGAATTTGAGAAACAAGGCAGAGGATCATAGGGGAAGGGAGGGAAAAATGAAACAAGAGGAAACCAGAGAGGGAGACAAACCATAAGAAACTCTTAATCTCAGGAAACAAACTGCGGGTTGCTGGAGGGGAGGGGGGTGGGAGGGATGGGGTGGTTGGGTGATGGACATTGGGGAGGGTATGTGCTATGGTGAATTTTATAAGACTGATGAATCACAGACCTGTACCCCTGAAACAAATAATACATTATATGTTAATAAAAAGAAAAAAAAAGTGGTCAAATGGATATGACCGTGGATCTTAAATGAGGAGACATTTTTGGATTTCTATGAATACAATTAGGTTTTGCATGATATTGATTTAAGAAAATTTAACCAATAAAAGTAAACAACTCACAGAGTGGGGGAGTGAGGGCTGAAAAACAACATCTAGATTTTAGTAAGCTAATTAATTCAGCAATTAGCTGTATTTTGTATTCTGTATTTGTCCTTCATAACATGCAGCATACGCCGCATTTGTCCTGGTAACCAGAGCTTGCCATAAGCTGGTTCTGGCCACAGAGAATGGACCAAGGCTCCCACCTTTCCTTCAAAATAGGGGATGGAAATATGGTGAGAGTATGTGTTTGGTGACCCCGGGCATATTCAATGCCCATAAAAAATGGCCAAGCCCAGAGAGAAGATTGGCAAAGATCATGGCCTTTTATTAAGGACCTTCAAGCATGTTATAAACCAACTCTGGAACAAGCATACACATACCTATTTCCATCTCCATGCTACTCCCCCTTGTCTCACTCAATAAGATGGTGAGTCATTAAATGGTGGAGTCTATGAGTCATTCCCTTGGGTCTAGAAAGTGCCTGGCACGGGGTGCTCAATAAGGATTGTTGAATAGAATTGAATGATCACAAAATAGTATTTCAGAAATGGAAGGACTTCAGAGATCATCTAGGCCAAGAAACTGATTTCGTAGAAGAGGTGAGAGAATTCGCCTAAGAACCCAAAGGCTGGCGGCCACCAATGACCAGGGCTCTTGCTTTCTTGCCAGACCTTTTTTGAAAAACAGGGCTAAGTGTGGCCTTGGCATTTGTGAAACATCTTTCGGGGTGTGTGTGTGTGTGTGTGTGTGTGTGAGATGTGGCAGGCAGAGCCAGGGCCTCCTTATTCCCTAGGAGGCAAGCCTGGGGTTTTTCTGGATGACCCAGCACCAGGCTCTCCAGCGCGCTGTGAACCTAATAGTGCTCATGGGGACGTGAGACTGAGTCATCCTATGGCAGTGCTTAGCACACAGTAGGTGCTCAGAAAGTATCCATTGAATGAATCAGCTACTAAAGGTATTTTGAGCTGGACCATGTAGAAAAGGCTATAGAGTTACAGCATAAAAAGAGAAAGAAAACACACCCTTTGACAGAACATTTATATCTAAATGAATCTTGTCTTCCAAAGAATTCACGTTTCGAGGCTATATACATTTATTTCAATGTGCTGCTATTGTACAAAACTTTTGAAAGCTCTCTTTTTGGCATTTTTCTCCTGAGTTCTTTAATTAAGTCATATAAAACCAATGTCAAAAAGGAAAAAAAGGGGGTGCCTGGGTGGCTCAGTTGGTTAAGCGACTGCCTTCGGCTCAGGTCATGATCCCGGAGTCCCGGGATCGAGTCCCACATCAGGCTCCCTGCTCAGCGGGGAGTCTGCTTCTCCCTCTGACCTTCCTCCTTCTCATGCTCTCTGTCTCTCATTCTCTCTCTCTCAAATAAATAAATAAATTCTTAAAAAAAAAAAAAAGGAAAAAAGGGGGGGCACCTGGCTGTCTCAGTTGGTAGAGCATATGACTCTTGGTCTTGGGGCTGTGAGTTTGAGCCCCATGTTGGATGTGGAGATTACCTAAAATAAAATCTTTAAAGAAAATACGATGAAATAAAACCAGTGTCATTACTTTATAGTCACATCTTCTTTTTTGACCTAAACATAACTTCCTCAGTCAACCCTCCCATCATATTCATCCTATTTTACTTCTTAAAAGATGTTTATTGAAAGTCTTTTGTATGCTGACATTACTGACTTCAAGATTTAGAATCCAATCATACTGTATATATGAGCAGTGAATATTCATTGAACGCCAGTCACTGTGTTTATAAGCACTTCATAGAAAATGATTTATTTAATCCCCACAACAATTTTATTTATTTATTTAATTTTTAAAGATTTATTTGAGAGAGGGAGACAGAGTGCACGTGCACATGTGCACAAGTTGGGGGGAATGACAGGGAGAGGGAAAGAATCTCAAGCAGACTCCCCGCAGAGCTCAGAGCCCAACATGGGGCTGGATTTCACAACCCTGAGACCACGACCTGAGCTAAAATCAAGAATCAGACACTTAACCGACTGAGCCACCCAGGCGCCCCTCCTCACAACAACTTGAAAGGTAGTGATGAAAACTGAAGTTGAGAGAGGTTAAACAGATTGCCTCATGACACAAAACTTGGAAGAGATAGGTTTTGAATATCGGTCTGACTCCAAGCCCAATGGTCTGAACATTCTGATACTTACCAAGTCAGAACTTACTCTTCAACAGGACTTTTTAAAGAAAGATTTTATTTATTTGACAGAGCAGCAGAGGGAGAGGGAGAAGCAGACTCCCAGCTGAGCAGGGAGCCCAGTGTGGGACTCGATCTCAGGACCTTGGGATCACAACCTGAGCCAAAGGCAGATGCTTAACTGACTGACCCACCCAGGAGCCCCAGGATATTTTTTTAAAGTAAGCTGTAGGCCCAACATGGGGCTTGAACTCACAACCCCAAGATCAAGAGTAGCATGCTCTACCAACTGAGTCAGCCAGGTGCCCCTCTTCAACATGATTTTTAAGGGCTCTGTGGTATTCTAGCATATACTTGACTATAACTTACCAAAGCAGCTTTCTATTGCAGACCACTTAAATTATTTCCATTAAAAATATTTTAAGGAATTCCATGATGAATATCCTTGAACTTAAATCTTTACATACATTGCTTGATCTTTTCTTTAGAAAAAAATTCTAGAAACAGCATTTCCCGGTCATATTTTAAAGGCTTTTAACCACCTTCTACAGCATATGAAGTCCTTGCCTCCCAGTACTTATATTATCATTATTTAAATCATTGCCAGTCCGGGAGGTATAAAAAGGTAACTTATTTTGATTTCTATTTTCATGTTTATTAGTGAGGATAAACATTTCTTTTTTCCATTTGTATTATTCTTTTGTGAATTGCCTTTTGTTCATTTTATCTGAAAGTTTGTATGTCTTTTTCCTTTTGCTTTGCAAGACTGTTTTTCAAATTAAAGATAATATCCTTTGTCTATCATATTGCCAATATTTTACCCCTGTTCGTGGTTTGCCTTTTCATTTAAAAAAAATCTATCATAAGTTTTAAAATTTTATATAGGCAAATCTATGCATCTTTTATGATTTTTTAAAGATTTTAAAATTATTTTAAAATAATCTCTACCCCTAACATGGGGCTCGATCTTACAACTCTTGAGATCAAGAGTTACATGCTCTACCTCCTGAGCCAGCCAGGTGCCCCCTTTTATGATTTTTGCTTTAGGTACTCTCCTTTGAAAAACCTTTATGACTCATGATTATATAAACACTTTGTATATTCTCCAGTTATTTTAAGGTATTAAAAAAATAACTCATGAGGGCGCCTGGGTGGCGAAGTCGGTTAAGCTTCCGAGTCTTGGTTTTGGCTCAGGCTATGATATCAGGGTCGTAGCATCGAGCCCCGTGTTGGGCTCCACACTCAATGCAGAGTCTGCTTAAGACTTTAACTCCCTCTCCCTCTGCCTCTTCCGCCTAAAATCAATCAATCAATCAATCTTTAAAAAAATAACTCATCTATTTGGAGTTTTACCTAGATGATTGACATGTAGTAGGAACAAAAGCTTAATTCTTCTAAACAGAAACCAAGTATCCCAGGACTGTTTGCTAGCATATTTTCCCCCTCTGATTTTTTTTATTGAGATATTATTGACATATAACATCATATTAATTTCAGGTGTCAACATAATGGTTTGATATTTGTATATTGTGAAACGATCACCACACTAAGTCTAGTTAACATCTATCACCATAGTTACAAATTATTTTTCTTGTGATGAGAACTTTTAAGATCTACTCTCTTAGCAACTTTCAAATATGCAATACGGTATTATCAACTCTAGTCACCATGCTCCATTATATCCCCATGACTTATTTATTTTGTAACTGGAAGTTTGTATCTTTTGACCTCCTTCACCTATTTCATCCTCTAATTTTAAATGCTACTTTTATCATATACTAAATACTTGTATATATTTGGGTCTGTTGAAAAGTTTTAAATTTTATTTTACTGATTTATGCCAAATCTCGATGTTTTAATTACTCTCTTTATAATAGCTTTTAATACTTAAAATATCTGCTCATATTTCCTCCCCCCCCAAATTCATTGACTCAGCTCTTCCAAAATCTCTTTTGGATTTTAATGGGAACTGCATTACATTTATAAATTAGTTTGAGAAGAAGTGACATCTTTATGATATTCCATTTGCTTATCCACGGATGTGACATGTCTCTCATGTATTTATCTTTTTTAAAATACATGTTTTATTCTTTGTTTTCAGGATCATGTAGGAAATATTTCTTTCCTTTTTCCATCTTTATTGAGGTAGAGTTGACAATTAAAATTGTATATATTTAAGGTGTTTGGTTTGATGATTTGATACACATATCCATTGTGAAATGATCACCGCAATGAAGGCAATGAACATACACATCACTTCACATAGTTAACCTTTTCTTTTTCTTTTTTTTTTCTTTTTGTGATGACAACATTTAGGATTTACCACCCTCTTAGCAAATTTCAAGTATACAATACCGTATTTTTTTAAAGATTTTATTTATTTATTTGAGAGAGAGCATGAGCACAAGCGGGGCAAGGGACAGAGGCAGAGGGAGAAGCAGACTCCCCCCATGAGCAAGGAGCCTGATGCGGGACTCAATCCCAGGACCCTGCGATCATGACCTGAGCCCAAGGCAGATGCTTAACCGACTGAGCCACCCAGGCGCCCTACAATACAATATTTTTAACTATAGTTGCATTGTTGTACATATATTTATCTCCTTTTATGTACCTTGGTAAAATTTTGCTCTTTCCTTCAAGTAGATCTTAAATACATTTTGTTTATTCCTGAGTGAAACATATACATGTACACACACACACACACACACTTATGCATTTTTATATACTTACATAGAATTGCTATAATTGCTACCTGAATGGGAGCTTTTTCTTCTCATTTTACTTTCAAATGGATTATTGATAGTGAATATTCATTTAGTCATTCAGCAAATACTTATTGTTTACTGCATGCTAGTCATCATGTTGGATACCAGGACAATGCTATGTACCAAACAGACACTGTATATAGTATTAATAAATTCTAGAATATTGATCATCTTTGCATTTCTGGGCCAAGCCCTGCTTGGTAATGGAATAATATTAATATATTGTACTGATGGGTTAGATTTAGTAGTATTCCATTTAGGATGGATGTAAGTTTATTAATTCCATATAAGTAACGTAAGTGAGACTAGTCTGGTCTAGCCTGTGGGTTGTTGTGTGTGTATGTGTGTGTGTGTTTATGTTAGCTATTTTATAAGATAAATTGGAAACCTCCCCATTATTTCTATAGTGTATATAACATTGGAATTAAGTGTTTCATTCTTATTCCTTGACAATCACATTAAATCATTAGGTTTAAGCTGGAAGACTAAAATTGGGAAAAGGCCCCAGGTTTTCTGAGTCTCAGACCTTTGAAGAATTTATGGAAACAAGACAGAAGGAGGATTTATACAGCAACAAGCCAGATGGCAAGAAATGCATTTCATGTTTTGTTCCTGCCCCTTCTCTGGGGAACAGTGGACTTATATGTGCACTTCTTGGAAGGACTGGCTTTTTTTCCAGGGAGGACACCAAGTATGCCCCCATTCTAGAGCTTTCCAATACTCTTGGTTGGTGCCAGACTAGACTGATGACTGCAGGCAGGGGGTGAACAATTGGCTTTGTATGAAGTGAGTAGAAAATTCCAGTGATGGCAAGGAGGGGGCAAAAAGCAGCACCAATGCTGTTCCTTTCTCATAGAGCCTCCCCATAAAAACCGCAGATATTAGACACGGGTAAAAGTCCAATATCTCCCACTTCTTGTCTTGATCCTCTGCATCTTTCTGAATTTGTACAACTGTAGCTAAGTCTATCAGGCCAGTTCCATGCCTGCTGCAGAACCCAATGTCAGAGCCAACTTGTGAGCCGAAAGCCCGGGTTCTGTGATATAAGAGAATCCCTCCCATAATATTTTTATTGATATCCCTGAATGTGTCTTCCAATTTTAAAATTTAAGCACCACTCCCCTTACCTTCCCTGACAAAGAATTTTTAAGCACATGGAGTTCCTAAATCTTTTCCCGATAACTCTTGTATTGGTTTTTTTTTTTTTCTACCGCCATGTAACAAATTGGCACAATTTAGAAGCTTAAAACAATACACACCTTACAGTTCTGTAGTCACCAGTCTGGTGGTACTTCCCTTCACATTTCAAAATGTCCAAATCAAGCTATCTATAGGGCCTTTTTCCTTACTGGAGGCTCTGGGGAAGAATCCTCTAATAAGTTCACTCTGGTGGTCGGTCAAATTCACTTCCTCGTCGGGGTTGGAGAGCTGAGGTCCCGTTTTCTTTCTGGCTGTCAGCGAAGAGCCCTGGAGCCCCTCTCAGCTCCTTAAGTTTTCCTGTATTCCTTGTCACATTGCTTCTACATCTTCCAAGCCAGTGATGGTGCACCAAGTCCATCCCATGCTTCAAATCTGCCTGACTTCTGCCTCATCTCTCCTCCTTCCTGCTGGAGAAAGTTCTCTGCTTTTAAAGGCTCACCCAGATTAGACTGGGTTCACCCAGATCATCCAGAATAATCTCCTTATTTTAAAGCTGGTAACCTTAATTACATCTGCAAGGTTCCTGTTGCCATGTTACATAATATGCTCAGTTTTCAGGGATTAGGGCATGCACATCTGTGGGACTGTTAGGCTTATCAAAGCTTTTATTTCTTTATTTTCTATACCAGATATTTTAGGATCATCTTTTCCCTTGAAAAGGAAGACAGTTTCATCCTTTTGGAAAAAATAAACTGCCAGTCATCATCATGCCCAAAACTCACACAGACATCATGCTTTCAGTTTATGACCATAAAGTTATTTGATTCTTGCATCAAACTCAGTAAAATTCATTTGGTGGATTTAAAGATTTGAGACAGTCAAATATTGACACACCATTAGGTGGCACTTGATTAGAAAGCTTGCTTCTGCCTGAACTTTCTTCCCAAGGCAGCAATCTGACAAGATGGAAAGAAAACTCTGATGTAAACGGAGCAGAGTGGGGGATGGCATCCTTAGTCATTACACAAAAATCATTAAAAACAAAAACTGTCCAAGACTTGAAAGTAATTTGTACATTCAAGCTAACTTTAGAGAGCTTATTACTTAGCAAATGTAAACGGGTTATTTAAAATCTTTTACACATGATAATTTTTATAAATCCTGGGGTCAAAAAATTACCTCTAATAATTTTTATTGGCTGCAACATTTATCTTATGTTAATAATGAGCAAATTTCCATGAAGTCCTTATTATATGCAGGGGAGGCAGTCCTACTTACTCTGGTCCATATTTTGCACCAAGCTGTATTTCTCTGAAATGGCATTGTACAACAAAAATATAATTCCAACCATATATGTAACTTTTAACAGCTTTTTTTGAAATATAATTTACATGCCATTAAGTTTACCTGTTTAAAGTGTATGATTCAATGGTCTTTAGTATATTTATAGAATTGTGCAGTCATCACCATAATCTAATTTTAGAATTTTTCATCATCTCCAATAGAAAGCTTTATCCATTAGCGGTCACTTCCAATTCTCCCTTACCCTTAAGCTTAGGCAACCACTAACCTACTTCCTGTTTCTACGCATTTTGCTTTTCATATAAATGGGATCATACAGCATATAGTGTTCTGTGATGGCTCGCTCACTCAGCATAACATTTTTGATGTTCATTCATGTTGTACCACGTATTAATACTTGATTTCTTTTCATGTCTGAATATAATATTCCATTATATGGATATAGCATATTTGTTTACCATTCATCAGTTGATGGACATTTCAGTTGCTTCTGATTTTTGGCCATTATGCTGCTATGGAGATTCACGCACAAATTTCTTTGTGTGGATATGTGTTTTCATTTCTCTTGGGTAGATATATAGAAGTAGAATGCCAGGTCTGATGATTACTCCATGTTTAGCTTTTTGATTTGTTACAACAGCTATACCATTTTATATTATTAACACATATGGAATTTTAAAAATAGCTTTATTGAGGTATAATTGACATACAATGAAATATACGTATATGAAGTATACGATTTGGTAAGTTTTTTTTTTTTTTTAAGATTTTATTTATTTATTTGACAGAGAGAGACACAGCGAGAGAGGGAACACAAGCAGGGGGAGTGGGAGAGGGAGAAACAGGCTTCCCGCAGAGCAGGGAGCCTGAGGCGGGGCTCGATCCCAGGACCCTGGGATCATGACCTGAGCCGAAGGCAGACGCTTAACAACTGAGCCACCCAGGCGCCCCACGATTTGGTAAGTTTTAACATACGTATGTACCTGTGAAGCCATCTCATAATTAAGATAATGAGCATATCCATCACTCCAAAACTTTCCTTGTTCCTCTTTGAAATCCATTCTTCCCACTTCTCCCTCTTAATCACCCCATTATTTCTGAGCAACCACTGAACTGCTTTCTGTCACTATGGTTCAGTTCGCATTTTCTAGAATTTTACATAAACGAAATCACATAATATGTACACCTTTTGTCTGGCTTTTTTCGTTGAGCATAATTATTTTAAGATTCATCCTTGTTATTGAATCTATTAATAATTCATTCATTTTATTGATGAATAGTTCAATAATTCATTCATTTTTATTGATGAGTAGTATTCTGTTGTGTGTATATACCTCAGTTTGTTTATTCATTCACCTGTTGATGGACATTTGGGTTGTTTCCAGTTTAGGGCTATTATAAATAAAGCTGCTGTGAACATTCATGCACAAGTCTTTGTATGAATGTATGCTTTCATTTTCCTTGGGTAAATACCTGAATGGAATGTTTGGATTATGTGGTAGGTATATATTTAATATTTTTAGAAACTTGCAAAATTCTTTCTAAAGTGGTCTTACCATTTTATATCCCACTAGCAGTATATAAGACTTCCAGTTCCTCCACATCCTCACCAACACTTGATATGGTCAGTTTTAATTTGATTTAATTTAATTTAATTTAATTCTATTGATTCCAATTA
Organism: Mirounga leonina; assembly: GCF_011800145.1. Lineage (NCBI taxonomy): Eukaryota > Metazoa > Chordata > Mammalia > Carnivora > Phocidae > Mirounga > Mirounga leonina. Next base: position 3,033,970 of record NW_023270265.1, on the reverse strand, counting down.
GTGTGAAGAGTTACTTCTTTGTAGTTTTAATTTGCATTTTTTTCTTTTTATTGAATAAATTTGATAGGTAACATTGTCTAAGTTTAAGGTGTACAGCATGTTACTTTCATACATTATATATGATTGCCAATGTGGTGATATTTATTACATTACATAACTGTAGTACAAATTTGTTGTCTGTATTTATTATACTGTATATTAGCTCTCTATGGCTTATTTACCACTCATTACAAGTTTGTGCCCTTAAATACCATCACTCTTACCTCCTCCCACCCATATCCTGGTAACCACCATTTTACTCTGGTTTTTACACGTTTAACTTTTTTAGATTTTCCATGTAAGTGATATCGTACATTATTTGTCTTTCTCTTTCTGATTTATTTCACTTAGCATAATATGCTCAAGGTCCATCAATACTGTCACAAATGGAAGGATAGCCTCCTTTTTCATGGCTGAATAATACTCCATTGTGTATACGTACCACATCATTTTTTATTCACGTATCTGTTGATGAATACTGGGTTGTTTCCATACCTTGGCTATTGTGAAAAATGTAACTTGCATTTTCTTAATGATCAATGATACTGAGCGTCCTTTCATGTGCTTGTTTGGTTAAGTATACATTCAAATCTGTCTACTTATAAAACTGAGTTTTTAAAAATAGAGTTTTGAGAGTTCATAATATATTCTTTATACAAGTTCTTTATCAGATATGTGTTTGCAAACATATTTTCCCATCCTGGGCTTATCTTTTCATTCTCTTAACAGTGTCTTTTGAAGAACAGAGCATTCAATTTTGATGAAGTCCAAATTACCAATTTCCCTTTTTGGGATTATGCTTTTGGTGTCATTTCTAAAAACTTTTTGTCTAATTTACTCTGAAGATTTTATCCTGTTTATTTTGTAGAAGTTTTATAGTTTCGGGGCTTATATTTAGCTGTATGATCCATTTTTTTTAAAAGATTTTATTTATTTGAGAGAGAGAATGAGAGAGAGAGAGCACATGAGAGGGGGGAGGGTCAGAGGGAGAAGCAGACTCCCCGCTGAGCAGGGAGCCCGATGCGGGACTCGATCCCGGGACTCCAGGATCATGACCTGAGCCGAAGGCAGTCGCTTAACCAACTGAGCCACCCAGGTGCCCCTGTATGATCCATTTTGAGATAATTTTTTTTTAAAGATTTTATTTATTTATTTGAGAGAGAGAATGAGAGAGAGAGAGCACGAGAGGGGGAGGGTCAGAGGGAGAAGCAGACTCCCTGCTGAGCAGAGAGCCCGATGTGGGACTCTATCCTGGGACTCCAGGATCATGACCGGAGCCGAAGGCAGTTGCTTAACCAACTGAGCCACCCAGGCGCCCGAGATAATTTTTATACATGAGATATGCAAGATATAGACAGTAAGCTATATATTGAAGGTTTTTTTGTTTTTGTTTTTGCACAGGATTATCCACTTATTCCAGCACCATTTGTTGAAAAACTATCCTCTCCCCACTGAATTACTTTTGGATTTTTAACAAAAATCAGTTGCCAGAGAATTAAAATTTCAGAAATAAATCCATATGGTTATAACCATTTGTTTTTTGACAAGAGTGCCAAGACAGTTTATTTAGGAGAAAACGGACTTTTCAATAAATAGTGCTGAAGCAACTGGGTACTTATGTACAAAAGAATGAAGCTGGACCCCTGCCTCACCACCATACTAAAAAATTAACTCAAATAACTTGTAGACCTAAATATAAGAGGTAAAACTATAAAACACTTAGAAGAAAATTAAGAAGTAAATATTTATGACCTTGGATAAGGCAATGGTTTTTTGGATATGACATCAAAAGCACAAGTGACAAACAAAAAAATAAATAAACTAGGCTACGTCAAAATTAGAACATTTTGTGCTACAAATAATACCACCAAGGAAGTGAAACCTAAAGAATGGGAGAAAATATTTGAAGATCATCATCTATAAAGGAAATCCATAACAAGGCAAATAACACAATTTAAAAAAAAAATGAACTACAGGGGCACCTACCTGTCTCAGTTGGAAGAGCATGTGACTCTTGATCTTGGGGTTGTGAGCCCCATGTTAGGTGTAGAAATTACATAAATAAGTAAACTTAAGAAAAATGAATTAAATATTTTTTTTAAAGATTTTATTTATTTATTTGACAGAGAGAGACACAGCGAGAGAGGGAACACAAGCAGGGGGAACGGGAGAGGGAGAAGCAGGCTTCCCGCGGAGCAGGGAGCTCGATGCGGGGCTCGATCCCAGGACCCTGGGATCATGACCTGAGCCGAAGACGCTTAATGACTGAGCCACCCCGGCACCCTGAAAAATGAATTAAAGATTTGAAAATACATTCATCCAAAGAAGATGAAAGCTGAAAGCACACAAAAAGAAGCTCAACATCATTAGTCATTAGGGAAATACAAATCAAAACCATAATGAAATACCACTTCATACCTTCTAGAATGGCTATAACAACAACAACGAAACCCAAAACAGCAATAACAACAATAACCAGAAAATAAAAAATGTTGTTGGGGATGTGGAGAGACTGGAAATCTTGTACATTGCTGGGAGGAATGTAAAGTGGTTCAGCTACTGTGGAAAACAGTTTGGTGGTTTCTCTAAAAGTTAACAATACAATTACTAGATGACCCTGCAATTCTATTACCATATTTTATGATAATAATCACTGTAGCATTTTTCACAAGAGCCAAAAGGTGGAAACAATTCAAATGTCCATCAACAGATGAACGGATAAACAAAATGTGGTATATAAACACAGTGGAATAGTATTCAGCCATAAAAAGGAATGACATTCTGATACAGGCTATATATGCCATGGATAAACTTTGAAAACATGCTAAGTGAAAGAAGCCAGAAATAAAAAGACAAATAATGCATGATTCCACTTATATGAAATACCTAGAAATTAATAGCAATAGAAAGTAGATTAGAGGTGTCCAGAGATGGAGTTTTACTGCTTAATGGGTACAGAGTTTCTACTTGGAATGATGGAAAATTTTGGAAATAGATAATGGTGATGGTTGCACAACATTGTGAATGTAATTAGTGCCGCTAAGTTGTATACTTAAAATGGCATCCTTCATGTTATATGTATTTTACCAGACACCCACATAAAGCATAATGACATACCACTTCACACTACAATGGATATAATCAAACAGATAAGGAATAACAAGTGTTGGCAAAGATGTGGAGAAATTGGACCCTTAATACACTTCTGGTGGGAATGTAAAACTGTGGCTATTTTGGAAAATAGTTTTTCGGTTCCTTGAAAAGTAAAACACAGAGTTTACATATGATTCAACAATTCCACTCCTGTATATCTATCCAAGAGAAATGAAAACATGTCCACATAAAAATTTGTACACAGATGTCCATAGCAGCATTATTCATAGTAGCCAAAAAGTGGGAACAACCTCAGTGTCTATCAACTGATGAATGAATAAATAAAATATGCTATATCCTTATGATGTAATATTATTTGGCAACTGGAAGGAATGGAGGGCTGAGGCATGCCACAATATAGATGAACCTTGAAAAAATGATGCTATGTGAAAGAAGCTAGTCATAGAAGACCAAGTTGTGTCCAGAATAAGCAAATCTGGAGAGAAAGAAAGTAGATTAGGGTTGCTAAGGTTGAGGGAGATAGTAGGGGAAATGGGGAGTGGCTGCTAATAACTACAGGGTTTCTTCTTGGGTGGACAAAAATGATCTATAGATTGCAGTGACTGTTGCACAACTCTGTGAACTTACCAAAAAACATTGACTTGTACCCATTTGAATGGGTAAGTAGTATGGTTTGTAAATTATGTCTTATAAAGCTGTTAAAGAATCACTTGTCATTTATATGTGTCATTTATGTTTCTGAACTCTATTCTGTTCCATTTATCTCTCTTTATGCAAATGTTACACTCTTTTGATTACTGGGGCTTTATAATATATCTGGAATCAGGTAATGTAAATCCCCTAACTTTGCTCTTCTCTTTCAAAGTTGTTTTGGCTATTATAGGCCCTGCGACTTTCATTTGAATTTTAGAATCAGTTTTCACAAAAGAAGCTGGCAGAAGTTTTGATTGTGATTGCATAGCATCTATAGATCAATTTGGGGACAAGTGGTATCTTCACATTGCTGAGGAAGAAAGTAAATCTTTTTATTTATTTAGACCTTCTTTAATTTGTCTTGGCAGCATTCTGAAAAAGTCGATTCTCACAATTTTTGCTAGTTTTTAGTTACTCTTATAGAGAGGTGGACTTTCGGCATTCCTTGGTTATTTTCACTGACGCCTCTCTTCTAAATCTTTCAAATCTGGCTTACTTGCAGAACTACTCATCCAATTAGCCACATTTCAAGTGCTCAATAGCCACATGGGCCTAGTAGCTACCATACTGGATAGTGCAGGCCTGTAAGAATATATTCATCACAGTTATTTAAAAAATATAAATGAGAAACAAGGTCTCTAATTGCTTTTTTGTACCTGGGACAGAACTGATTTCATGGCAAGGTAAGTACTCTATGAACCATGGGTAGCAAATAATAATAACCACCACCTCTTAAGTACTTTACTTAATGCCAGATAACATTTGAAGACTTACATGTATTAATGTTTTTATTCTTGACAACAACCTAATGGGGTAGGTATTATTGTGCTTTAAAGATGCAGAAAACAAAACACCAATAAGTTAAGCAACTTACCCAATGTCTCATAGCTAAAAAGTGGCAGAGTCGGGATTCAAACCTTGAAAGTCTGGTTTAAGCCCATGCTGTTAACCATCACTCTATGCTACTTAGCAGACCTTAAAGAAGGAATTCAGAGAAAATTATTTTGACCAAAGGAGAACAGGGTGGGGAAGAAACATCCCTATTCAGAATATTAAAAACATAATAAAGTCCAAAACACACTTGCAAGAAAAAACACCTCACGTTTTTATTGAGTGCTATATACCTCTACCTAGCACATTACTTGACACTTAGTAAGCAGTGAATATTTGTTGAATGAATGAATGACTCCTGCATATTTATACATTGTGCTAGTTCTTTGAAAATGTCTCACACGAAGTAATTTTAAAGAACAGAAAATGAAGCTCAGCCTGGTGGAATAATATTCCCCCTTTGTTGCTAGATGGGGCAGAGATTAGAGCCCAGTTCTCAAATTCTAGCTCCGCTGTAGCTTTTTCTGACATGAGAAAGGATCAAGAAGTCACAAAGGATAAAAGCTTGTACCCTATCACACAATCATGCTTCATTTATGTGCATATAGATTATGTAGTTGGGATGGGGAAAGAAGGTGGTCCAGCTGTGGCAGCCTGGCCACCCTTTTCTCTAAGAATGAAGATAAATAAGAAAGAAAAAGAGGGTTCTAGTGTGGAGAATGTGATCAGAAATACAGGCAGATGATATAAACAATTATCGCTGTCCTGGCAGCTAAAATCCTTGGTGATTTTGCCATGCCCAAGTCTTACTCACCACAGGCATCTGCAGAAATGGGAGAGGACTTCACTGAGCAAACATTTATTCAGCGTTCACTATGTGGCAGTGGATAGTCCTACCTTAGAAGAAGGCGTGTACATCAGTAAACATATATTATGATTATATAAGCTGCAGTAGTAAGGTATACATGTAAGGAAATACGCAATGTACTTTAAGATAAAAGAGGACAGAGCAGCAACTAACCTGGGAGGCTTAGAGAAAGCTTTTTAAAGGACCTGACTTTTGGACTGGATCTACAACTCAGTTGTAGAGGGAAAACAGTAATCCAGATAAAGGCATGAGCATAGTTACATGTTTGGCCAGGAGTGAAGGTTACAAGGAGGGATGGCATTAGGAAGGCTGTTAGAGTGGTTAAGTGGTGGATGGTCAAGGAATTTAAACAGGCTTGTGGGGGTGGAGGCTTCTTGACACTGAAGAGAGCAGAGGATTTTAAACAGATGAGGTAAATAACTGAAACATTTACAACCCTTCTGGACCCATACAACCATTCTGTTTTTCACTTTCTTTCTTTCTTTTTTTAAAATTTATTTATTTGACACACACACACAGAGCACAAGTAGGCAGAGCGGTAGACAGAAGGAGAGAGAGGGAGAAGCAGGCTTCTCGTTGAGCAGGGGGCCCGATGCGGGACTCGATCCCAGGACCCTGAGATCATGACCTGAGCCGAAGGCAGCCGCTTAACGGACTGAGCTACCCAGGCGCCCCTTTTTTTCACTTTCAGTACAGTATTCAAACATTACATGAGATATTCAACTTTATTATAAAATATGGTTTGTGTTAGATGATTTTGCCCAACTGTAGGCTAATGTTAAGTGTTTTGAGTACATTTAGGGTAGGCTGGGTTAAGCTATGATTAGGTGTATTGCATGCATTTTCGACTTACAATATCTTCTACTTATGATGAGTTTATTGGGATGTAATCCCATTGTAAGCTGAGGAAGATCTGTGTATGATTTTTATGATGTACTGTTTTATCTTCTTCATGAGATGCTGCTATTGACCAAGTTTCATAGGTTTTCCTAAATATATTTTTCCCAATGGTAGGAAAAATTTCAACCATATTGGAAATGTTGAAAAGCAAACATCCATTTACTACCTAGATTCCCCAATTAACATTTTGCTGTATTTGATATATATCTATTCATCCCTCTTTCCATTCATCTTATTTTTAGATGCACTTCACTGTAGGTTGAAGACATCAATACACTTCATCTCTGTTGGTATGTGTATCATTAACTAGAGTTCATTATTTGCTTAGGATTCTTTGTGTGTATGATTAAATAATCATGGAACTTAAGTAGTACATTCTCTAAGTTTTGACAAATGCATACACTTGTGTATCCCCCGTGATGACATGGAACATCACTGTCAGCTTAGAAAGTCCCCTCATCTCCCATCCGTTTCCACTTCTCCTCTCTCCCACAAAGCCAATCCTTGGTCTGATGTTTTCACTATAGGTTGGTTTTGCCTGTTCTAGAACTTCATATGGAATCTTAAAGTTTGTGCTCTTTCATGTCTGGCTTCTTTCACTCAGTAAAATGTTTTTGAGATTGATTCATGTTGTTTCATCAGTAGTTAATTTCTTTCTTTTGCAGAGTATTATTCCATTGTTTGAATATACCAGTTTTTATCTATTCTCCTGCTGTTGGACAACTCCCCTGTTTCCAGTTTCTGGCAACAGTGAATAAAGCTGCTATAAATAGTCTAATACAAGTCTTTTTGTGGACATATGCTTTCATTTCTCTTGGGTAAATACCAGAGTGGAATGGCTGGCTGAAAGAATAGGTGTGTTTAATTTTATAAGAAACTTCCAGGCCTTTTTCCAAAATGGTTGTTCCATTTTACATGTGTTGCTTCACATCCTCGCTAACATTTGGTGTTGTCATTTAAATTTTAGTCATTCTAATACAGAGCTAACTCATTGAAATTTTAATGTTCATTTCTCTACGACTAATGACACTGAATACTTTATCATGTGCTTATTGGCCAAATATTTTCTTTTGTAAGGTCATCTGTCTTTTCATTGTTGAGTTGTAGGAGTTTTTAATCTATTCTAAATATAAATTCTTTGTTGAAATATATGTGTTGTGAATACTTTATCCTGGCCTGTAGCTTGTTTATTCATATTCTTAATGGTGTCTTGATGAATAAAAAGTTAAAAAATTTTTGGAATTCAGTTTATCAATATTTTTTCTTTTGTGGCTAGTGCTTTCGAAACCCTCTCCAAGAAACTTGTGCCTACCCCCAACTGAAAATATTCTCGTATGTCTTCTAAAAGCATAAGTTTTGGCTTTTATATTATGGCCATGATCCATCTCAAACTTATGTGTGGTGTGAGGTAAGGTTCCTTTTTTCTCATATATATATCAAATTGTTATGGCATTGTCTATTGAAAAGACTTTCCTTTCCCCACTGGGTTGCTTTGGTAACTTTGTAAAATATCAAACTACTTCATATTTAAGTTTATTTAACCATTTATAAAATGTTTTTACATATACATTCTCTTAACATTCTCTCACTGGCAGTGGATATGTTTTCCTCATTTTACAGTTGAGAAAACCAAGGCTCAGAGTAGTTCAAGAACTTGTCCAAGGAGATACAGAGCTGGGGACTAGAACATAGAACTACTACTGAATCCTTAAAAAAAATGTTTACATTTTAAAACTATTTTATCTAATGGAAATATTACTAAATGGACACTTTTTCTGAAGGTGATGTAGTAACAGAAATGAGTAAGTGCATATTTTTATATTTCAACACTGGTGGTAGTTTTAGATTGCCAGCCAAACACATGCTTCCTTTGTAGGCTTTTGTATGTCTAAAACAGTTTTTACATTAGACATCTTTGTTTTAAAAGGGTAAAAAATTACAATGCTTGCTTTGCAAAATTTGGTAAGAATAATAATAATAGCTTTTAATAGCTTTTGGTAAGAATAAAAGTTGCTTGGACTTTAGTTAAGATAAAGAATGTATTTCCCTCACCCTGATCTAAAAATAAAAAAAAAAAGTCTTACTTTTTGATTTTTTCACAGAAATACAGCAGTATTTGAAGGGACACATCATGAAGACAGATGGAAAAACTGTAAGAAAACACAATAGCCACTCTTGCTTTTTTTTTTTTTTCCTTTCTCCCCTACTCTGTTATATACTCGAGCACCCAGCTTGCCTTCAAATGCTTGTACTATCTTTTCCAATCTCATGGAAGCAGTTTTCTGGAAACCTTGATCATTTGCTGAGACTTGGCCAACCTCAATGTTCTAATTCTCCAGATCACCTATGCCTGCCCCTGAATTATCAGTCCTCTATGCCTACCTCATTTGTCCAACTGCGACTCACAAATAAATGGCCTGTCTTTCTGGCTCACTATTCAGGGAAGAACCACCTTTCCCCAAGTACAGGGAGGCAACCTCATTAAGACCACTGGTCCATAATATGATTATATGTTAGAGATGTCACAACTAAAGTATCTGTATCTGGTGAATTACATAGACTAAGAGAGTCACACAGGTATTTGAAGCCAATCTGGGGCCAGAGCTTATGTCTTCCTGGTAACTTCATTATTCTTCTCCCGTACTGCATGTCCTCCCTCCGAATATCTGTTAAGCCAAGATGCTATAAAGTGAAACTAGGTTAACTATTGCTCACTCTAAGATGCAAAAACTGAGGCCATAGTGGGGAATGTGTAACAACCAGTCAGAGTGAGGTTTCTGAGACCAAGTCTGTTGGGCAGCCATTACTTTTGTCTTTTATCAAAACAGAGAACTAAAAAAGGCGTCATAAACTCAGGGACAAAATACACATATCCCAATGACTATTTTTTATTACTAGAGAGTTATGTGATCTTTGTGCATCGTAAGTGCTACCAAATAGCATACTTTGGAATCTCCTTCTGAGAGTGACTGTCAGAAGTCTAGGTACTGAGTGGTACCTGATCAAGTCTTGGGATGGGAAAGTTTCTCATCAGAAAAAGTAGAAAATGTTTACCAGTGCCCCTCCTACTTACTTAAGAGGAAGACATTCTGTAATAGTTTTAATACGATAAAGATACTCTAGTGCTCAGACTCATTGTTCTTGAGAGATAAAGTTGTAGGACTTAACTTCCTGATTTCAAAACTTACTCAAAGCTCCAATAATCAGAACAGTCTGGACTGGTACAAGGATAGACATAAAGACCAGTGGAATGGAACTGAGCGTCCAGAAACTGAACCCTACATTTATGGCCAATTGATTTTTGACAAGGGTGCCTAGACAATTCAATAATGGAGAAAATAGTCTTTTCAATAAGGTGCTGGGATAACTGGGAAGTCCACATGCAAGAGAATTAATTTAGACTCTCTACCTCACATATATACAAGAATAAACTTAAAATGGATCAAAGATTTCAATATTAAGAGCAAAAACTGTAAAACTCTTAGAAGAAAACACAGGTGTTACTCTTGTGATCTTGGATTAGGCAAATGATTTCTTAGATAGGAAACCAAAAGCACAAATGACAAAAGAAAAAACAGACAAATTGGACTTTATACAAATTAAAAACATTTGTGCTTCAAGGGACACCAACAAGAAAGTAAAAACAACCCAGAGAATGGAAGAACAAATTTGTAAGTCATATACCTGATGAGACATATCTAGAATATATAAAGAACTCTTAGAACTCAATAATGAAAGGACAAATCACTTAGTTAAGAATGGGCAAAGCAGGGGCACCTGGGTGGCTCAGTAGGTTGAGTGTCTGACTCTTAGTTTCAGCTCAGGTCATGATCTTGGGGTTGTGAAATTAAGCCCTGTGTGGGGCTCCACGCTTAGCACAGAGTCTGCTTAGGATTCTTTCTCTCCCTCTGCCCTTCCCCCAGCTTGTATGCTTGCTCTCTCTCTCTCTAAAATAAATAAATCTTTTTTTTTTTAAAAGATTTTCATTTATTTATTTGAGAGAGAGCAAGAGTGATCACAGAGGGAGACGGAGAGGGAGAAGGAGACTTGCCGCTGAGCAGAGAGCTCGATCCCAGGACCCTGAGATCATGACCTGAGCTGAAGACAGATGCTTAACTGACTGAGCCAACCAGGAACCCCTAAAATAAAGAAATCTTTAAAAAGATAAAAATAATAAAAATGGGCAAGGGATATGAATAGACTTTTCTCCAAAGAAAAAATATAAATGGTCAATAAGCACATAAAAAAGATGCTCAGTATCATTAGTCATTGGGGAAATGCCAATCAAAACCATAATGAAATATCCCTTCATAGGCAACAAAATGGCTACAGTCAGAGAGATAATAGCAAGCCCTGGGGATGGTGTGGAGAAATTGAACCCTCAAACCTTGTGGTGAGAATGTAAAATGGTGTAGTCTCTTTAGAAAAAGTTTGGAGTTTCTAAAAAAGCTAAACATTGGATTACCATGTCACCCAGCAATTCCACTCCTAGGTATATACACCGGAGAACTGAAAACATATCCACACAATAAACTTGTACATGAATGTTCATAGCAACACTATTCATAATAGCCAAAAAAGTGCTAACAACCCAAAAGTCCATCAACTGATGAATGGATAAACAGAATCTGGTATATCTATACAATAAAATATTATTTGGCAAATAAAAAAAGTACTGATATACGCTATAAGATGCTAAGTGAAAGAAGCCAGACACAAAAGAACACATATTTTATGACTTCATTCTTTTTTTTTTTAAAGATTTTATTTATTTATTTGAGAGAGAGAGAATGAGAGAGAGCACATGAGAGGGGGGAGGGCCAGAGGGAGAAGTAGACTCCCTGCCGAGCAGGGAGCCCAATGCGGGACTCGATCCAGGGACTCCAGGATCATGACCTGAGCCGAAGGCAGTCGCTTAACCAACTGAGCCACCCAGGCGCCCTGAATTCATTCTTATGAATGTTCAGAATAGGCAGATCTACAGAGACAGAAAATAGATTAGTTGTTGCCAGGGGATGGGGAGTGTGGTGAATCGGGAGATACAGTGTTTCTTTTTGGGGTGATAAAAATGGTGATGGAGATACAGTTTCGTGAACACACTAAAACCCAATGAATTGTATGAATTATATCTCAATTAAAAAAAGAAAAAGACAAACAAATATAGCATACCTTAAAGTTTTCCAAAACATAAACAAAAACTTGAACACTTCTCTATGGTTTGAATTCGGTTTTATAAATGTTACCTTTTTCTTTTTTAAAGATTTTATTTATTTATTTGAGAGAGAGAGAGAGTGCACGTGTAAGTGGGGGGAGGAGCAGAGGGGGACTGGGCGGGGGGAAGAATCTCAAGCAGACTCTGCACAGGGAGCCTGATGCAGGGCTCCACTTGGGGCTAGATATCACCATCCTAAGCCAAAACCAAGAGTCGGATGCTGAATCTACTAAGCCATCCAGGTGTCCCACCTTTTTCTTCTTCAACAATAATAATCATAGTGATAAAAATAGCAGGTACTTATTAAACACTTACTAGGCGTGTAGCAAGCATTTTATACTTGATACTCTCTCTCAGATCATCTCAATGATCTTGTACATGGAGTTATTATCCCATTTTATAGAAAGGAAATTGAAGATAAAAGAGGCTGAGTAGGGGCGCCTGGGGGGCTCAAATGGTTAAGCGTCTGCCTTCAGTTTGGGTCATGATCTCAGGGTCCTGGGATTGAGCCCCGTGTAGGACTCCCTCCTCAGCGGGGAGTATGTTTCTCCCTCCCCCTCTGCTGCTCCTCCTGCTTGTGCTCTGTCAAATAAATAAAATTAAAAAAAAAAAAGAGGCTGAGTAATTTGCACAAGGTTATATAAAGGTAATTAAGTCTGACTCCAGAGGTTCTATTATGCAATTCCGTTTTCCTTAAAACAGTGACTTACTGGTCTCAAATACTAATTTATTTTTCAATGTATTATATTGTTCTTTCTATCACCATAAATGAATTAGATATCATTTTGGGGCCTAATATTAAATAATGATCTTACTTCCTTAGTTTATTGAGCACAGAGCAAAGACAGAAAAAATTCCCATATGATGTTTTTATTTGTATCAAATCACAGAGTATCATAGGTAAATATAAGATTATAATTTGAATACTATAATATAACATAATTTGGCAAATTATTTAATTATCCAAAGTTTATTACATGTTTGAGTATGTGCTAAAGAGATTATTTGGCATAACTTGGCAAGATATATATTTCTGTACCTTATTTGACCGTTTATCATTTATATATGTGGTACACATATATGTATGTATGCATATACACACGTACATATATACATACACACACTCCTAAATTAAATATACTTGTATAAAAAGCTGAAGATTGATGTGTTAGAATTAATTCCTGTTTAAAAACTTATTATATTAAATTGCATCTGCATTCAAAGCAGAAATGTAAAAACTGATCAATTTGCTAAATACACATGAATTTACAAAGTAATTGAAAATGAAATAAAAATTTCCATTGAAATGTTATATTCCTGTTTAATCAACATTTAAGTGGCACTATCAAACTATGGAAATTGACATTATTTTTTTAGGTTGTTGAGAGAATAAAGATTCTACTGAGCATTACTGTATTCCCTAAATTAAGAATGAGTATTATTATAGTAGGAAAAGATGGCAGATAGTTTTCTTCTTTATTAATATGAGAATTCCCAGGAAGCAATCAGGGCAGTGTCTATTCTCCTGGGCTTGAGTTTCCTGCTTTTCTGTCAGTGGAAGTCTGGCTTCTCAGGAAAAGTGCAGCCAGTCCGCCTAATTATGACACTTGCAGCATAGTGACCAGCACGGATGCATTCAGTCAGGGGCTTGTCAGAGACCAGTTGAGACAGAAAACCTGGAACACAGACAAAAGGGAAGAACATGAGTATTGCTATTATAACAGCATGAGAAAGGTCATTTTGGGTCAGGCCAAAATTAGTCTATGTACCTATCCCTTTCTTCAGTGTTGATAGTTAAGTGTTAAACCTCAAGTGTTAGAGAGTTCTTCCCCCAAACATCATGAGCTTCCCTCGATATTTCTTTTAAAGAGCTCAAGTTGGGACATGATGACTCACCATCAAGTCATTCTAGACTTTGTATGCCTAAAGCATCATCATGCTTTCCTTTAGTTTTGAGATTAAGAGGTTGTGAGTAAGAAGTACTGGCCAAATAATATTACCTTGGGTTTTACAGCCGAGAAGGTATTAGTTATCTCTCTGTATCTGTCTGGATTCCTTACATGTTGTTATTCCTAGCATATTGCTTTTGGACAAAATTCTATCATCTGGATGTCTCTCCAAGTACAGATTTAAGAGCTGAAGAGTTACAAAGGACCTTACATCTCCCTTTTACTCCAAGAAGCAACAGTGAAGTGATTTCTATAGTCAAACATCATGGACCAGCTTGACATTAAAATAAATGTGATAAAGTAGAAAGTAGTGTTGAGGACTTCTGTTTCTAACCAAGATGAAATAAAAGGAACCACACTTACGCTTTCTCCAGAAACAACTCAAATAAAGACAAAGTAAATGAAACAAGGTTTTTCAAATACTGTAAAAGATCCATGGAAGAAGGGAAACAAAGGGGATAAACTGTAAAATTGCTCTAGCTTACCACCTAGAGAGAGTTACTAGGCTACAACACAAGGAGCGACAACCTAGGCAGAGCTCAACAGTCTCACTGAGTTGAGGAGATGGATTTGGGAGTCTAAGTAGGACAAAATTAAACATGTAGGCAGAATGATCAGCAAATAAGAGAGAGAAGACATAAATTATCAGTATTGGGAATAAGAGAGATGATGTCACTATAGAATCTACATACACTAAAAGAATAATAAAGAAACATTACCAACTGTGTGCCAATAGATTTGACAAGTTGATGAATTGGACAAATTCTTGGAAAGACACAAACTATTAAAGCTCAAGCTCAGGAAGAAATAGATAACCTGATTAGCTTTGCACCTATTAAATATATTGATTTTACAGTTAAAAAGCTTCCCATAAAGACAATTCCAGGCCCAAGTGATGTCACTGGTGAATTCTACCAAATATTTAAGAAGTAAAAATAATATTAGTCCTATACAATAACCTCTTCAGAAAGCTGAAAACTGAAAATACTTCTTAACTTATTCCTTGAGGCCAGCATTACTCTGACACCAAAATAAAAAAAGATGCAAATATTTTATTTTATTTTAAAGATTTTATTTATTTTTTGACAGAGAGAGACACAGTGAGAGAGGGAACACAAGCAAGGGGAGTGGGAGAGGGAGAAGCAGGCTTCCTGTGGAGCAAGGAGCCCGATGCGGGGCTGGATCCCAGGACCCTGGGATCATGACCTGAGCTGAAGGCAGACGCTTAATGACTGAGCCACGCAGGCGCCCCAAGATGCAAATATTTTAAAGAAAATCTTAGCAAATCAAATCCAATAGTATATTTAAAAATATAATAATTTATTATTATAAACCCACCTAGGAATGCAAGGTTGGTTTAACATTCAAAAATTAGTCAATATAATTTAGCATAACTAACAAAACCATAAGATCACCTAATGCAAGAAGAAAAAGCATTTGGCAAAACCAACATACATTTCTAATAACAACTTTAAGCAACCTAGGGATAGAAGGGAACTTGCTCACCTTGAAAAAGGGTATTTAAAAAATTTACAGTTAAAATTATTAATGGTGGATGATGGAATGTTTTCCCCTTAAGATCAAGAACAAGACAAAAATGTTTGTTCTTAAACACTGTACTGGACACTTTAGCCAGTGCAATAAGGCAAACAAAAGAAATAAATAAAAGGTATCAAGTGCTAACTCTGACAGCACATATACTAAAATTGGAATAATACAGAGAAGATTAGCATGGCCCTTGCACAAGGATGATAAACAAATTCGTGAAATGTTTCACATTTTTAAAAAAAGGCATCAAGATGGAGAAAGAAGTAGAACTGTCTTTATTTGCAGATGGTATGATTGTCTAAGTCTATGGTTCTCAATAGTGGATAATTTTGCTCTGCCCCCACAGCACCAGGACATTTGGCAATGTCTGGCAATTTTTGGTTTTCACAACTGGGGCAGAGGGTGCTACTGGCATTTAGTGAGTAGAATGAGGGATCCTGCTAAAAATCTTACAATGTCTATAATCTCAGATTGAGAAATTACTGGTGTTTGTAAAATAGCCTATGGAATCTAGAAAAAAGTTACTAGAACTAGGAAGTGACTTTAGTAAAGTTGCAGGATACAAGATCACTACCCAAAAATCAATTGAATTTCCAAACTATATACACAACATACTGTGTGTATATATAGCAACTGTATGTACCACCAACAGTTAGAAATTGGTATTAAAAATAGCTTTCACCATACCATGAAATATGTGTAGCAACTGATAAAAGTATAAGACCTGCACACTGAAAAATGACAAAACAATGCCAAAAATAGTAGTAAAAGAAACCTACAAAAATGGAGAGATAGAAAGTGTTCACGGGTCAGGAGATTCAATATTGTTAACAGCTCTAAGAAAATTTTCTGTGGAAAATTCCAGCAGGCTTTTCTTTTTTTAAAAGATTTTATTTATTGGGGTGCCTGGGTGCCTCAGTCGTTAAGCGTCTGCCTTCGGCTCGGGTCATGATCCCAGGGTCCTGGGATCGAGCCCCGCATCGGGCTCCCTGCTCAGCAGGGAGCCTGCTTCTCCTTCTCCCTCTGTCTACCACTCTGCCTACTTGTGCTCTCTCTCTGTCAAATAAATAAATAAAATCTTAAAAAAAAAAAAGATTTTATTTATTTGTCAGAGAGAGAGAGAGAAACACAAACAGGGAGAAGTAGGCTTCCAGCTGAGCAGGAAGCCCAATGTGGGACTTGATCCCAGGACCCCAAGATCATGACCTGAGCCGAAGGCAGATGCTTAACCAACTAAGCCATCTAGGCATCCCTCCAGCAGGCTTTTCTTTCTTTTTATTTATTTTTTATTTATTTATTTATTTATTTATTTATTTATTTATTTATTTATAAGATTTTATTTATTTATTTGACAGAGAGAGAGAGAGAGAGACAGCGAGAGAGGGAACACAAGCAGGGGGAGTGGGAAAGGGAGAAGCAGGCTTCCTGCCGAGCCAGGAGCCCGATGTGGGACTCGATCCCGGGACTCCAGGATCATGACCTGAGCCGAAGGCAGTCGCTTAACCAACTGAGCCACCCAGGTGCCCCTCCAGCAGGCTTTTCTTATAGAAACTGACAAACTGATTCCAATATTTATGTGGATACGCAAAAGACTAAGATTAGTCAAACAGATCTTTAAAAACAAGACTACCTGAGTTAAAACTCATTATAGAACTAAAATAATCAAGACACTATGCTACTGGCATAAAGAAAAACAGATCAATGCAACTGCACAAAGAGTCCAGAAATAAACCTACTTCTATAACATCAATTGATTTTTGACAAAAGTATCAAAGCAATCCAGTGGAGAAAAGAAAATTTTTTAAACAAATGGTCTTAGAACAGCTGGATGGCATATTTAAAAAAACAAACAAACAAACCACTTTAACCCTTACCTACCTCACATCACCTACAGAAATTAACTTGAAATGGATCACAGATCTAAATGTAAGAGCTAAAACTATAAAATTCTGAGAAGGAAACAGAGAAAATCTTAGTGATTTTGAATTTGCCAAAAAATCTCTTAAGTAAGACATAAAAAGTACAAACTTTTACATAGGAAAAAATAACTGGACTTTGCCAAATTAAATACTTCTACACCTCTGTAATAAGAAACAACCCAATAAAAAGTGGGTTCAAAAGAATTACATTAACATTTTAGCAAAGAAGATAAACAAATGCCAAATAAGCTCAGGAAAAGATGTTCAACACCATTACTCATTAGAGAAATGCAAATTAAAAACCACCATTAAGGGCACCTGGGTGGCTCAGTCGGTTAAGTGACTGCCTTCGGCTCAGGTCATGATCCCAGGGTCCTGGGATCGAGTCCCCACATCAGGCTCCCTGCTCTGCTCCCACTCCCTGCTCCCTCTCCCACTTCCCCTGCTTGTGTTGCCTCTCTCGCTGTGTCTCTCTCTGTCAAATAAATAAATAAAATCTTAAAAAAAAAAAAACCACCATTAAATACTACTGTCGACCCACTAGAATGGCTAAAATTAAAAAGACTGACCATAACAAGTGTTGACGAGGGTTTGGGTCATTTGGAACTCTCATATATTGATAGTGGGGATATAAAATTATTAATACCACTTTGAAAACCATATGTCAGTGTCTTAAAAAGTCAAACATACATTTACCATATGACCTAGTCATTCTATTTCTAAGCATTTAACTTAGGTAAATGAAAGCATATATTCACACCAAAGATTTGTAGTGAATGTTCACAGCAGCTTTATTTATAAAAGCCCCAAACTGGAAATGATCCAAATGTGGATGAGAAGAGGAAGGAAGCCAGGATTACAAAAGAGCATGGGAGTAGTGGATATGTCTACAGTGATGGTTTCATGGATGTATGTCATGTTAACATTTGCAAAATTATACCCTTTAAATATGTGCAGTTTATTGTGTATCAGTTATACTAAAATAAAACTATAAAAGAAGAAAAAAGGGAGAAAGTGTTATAGTTACGAATAAGACAGGTCAAGAACAGAAGAATCTGGGGCTACTTTCCCTCTAGGGAAAACATGAGCTGCTTAGCAGTACTCAAATACTCAGAAGAACAGATAATGAAAAACTGTTCTGTAGCCAGGCTTCCAGGCTGTTCCCTAGGCCCTGGCAGCCTGCTGGGGGTGAAGATTAATTGAGAAGCTGTGGTATAATGACCTGTAGAGAGCATTTTAAGAGATTTATGTCCTTTCTTCTCTACCGCTCTGACCACACAAGCTTTTTCCCTGTCAGATTTGGGGAATGCTCTGTATCTAGTAAAATAAGTATTCCCAACCAAAGAATAAAATTAATTTGGTTAATGGAGTGATATATTTTGAAGACATTTGCTTAGAATGTGAAATCACTCCCTCAAGAGGTTTAGTAAGAGTATTTTATCATTTGAGTTTTCAGGTAACAGTCAAAGGTCAACGTTAACTTTCAGCCAAACTGTGAGACTAAAATGCTCAGCCCACACAGTGAATGAAGCAGACACCAAATTCAGAGTCAGATCAGCTTACAATGGAAACACGTCTATGGGAAGTCTTACATGCAACATCTGTTTTCCTCATTCCTTCTGGTATGATCTTTGTGAGAAAAAGAAAAGCTTACGTTTATGAAATATTTTTGTGAAGCATAAGTACCAGCATCCTCCTTTCTAAAAGAAGAGCTAGTTGATGTCTGAAGTGAAGTGCTCTGAGGAGACATTTGCGTTGACAACTGGAAAGCCTGAATGCAGAAAAAAGCTAAGACCTTTGCCCCAGGTGAATAACAGTTTTCAATAATCTATTTTGAAAAACCAGCTGAGACAAACTACAGATGTTATATAATTGATTGTAAGTGGAACCTTCATACAGTAGCTGATGTGAATCTTAAAGGTTGTGTAAAATGGTTTAAACAAAGGGAGCTTATATGTTAAGAATCATAGGGAATCCTATTATAACATGAATAAACATTCTAAGATAATTTTTTATTGTGTAAAAGATATATATAACCTAGTTTACTATTTTAACTCTTTTTAAGCATGCAATTCATGGCATTAAGATCATTTTGCAAAGTTGTGTAATTGTCACTTTTATCAATTTCCAGAACTTTTTCATCACTTCAACAGAAACTCTATTTGTCCTTTTGTGTCTGGCTTATTTGACTTACTGCAATGTTTCCCAATGTAATTTTTTAAGTTAGAATTTTTAATTATTAGCTGACCAAAATGTATTTTGAATAAAATGCTTTATTTGGAAATAATTTCAAATTCACAGAAAAGTTGCAAGAATAAAAATAATGTGAAAAACATCCACATATCCTTTACCCAGGTGCACTTATTGTTAACATTTTACTCCTTTTGTGCACCTATACTTTCTTTTTATACAGGTTTTTGCTGTATTTGCATTTATCATGCTTCTTTACCATTAAATACATTGGTGTTTCCTGAGAATTATTCTCTTATATAACCACAGTTATTAACTTCAGTAACACTGTTAGAATACCGTTATCTAATTTTACTCTCCATATCCCAGTTTTGTCAATGATCCAATAATGTTCTTTTCTTTTTTTTTTTTTTGTTAAAGATGTTTTTATTTTTAAGTAATCTCTACACCCAACATGGGGATTTGAACTCATAATCCTGAGATCAAGAGTTGCATGCGCTACTGCCTGAGCCAGACAGGCACTCCCAAATAATGTGTTGTTTTTTTTAAAAAATGTTTTATTTATTTATTCATGAGAGTCAGAGAGAGAGAGAGTGAGGCAGAGGCAGAGGGAGAAGCAGGCTCCTGCTGAGGAGGGAGCCCGATGCGGGACTCGATCCCAGGACCCTGGGATCATGACCTGAGCCGAAGGCAGACGCTTAACCATCTGAGCCACCCAGGCGCCCCCCAAATAATGTTCTTTATAGCACATTTTTTCCTTTCAGGATAGAATTTAGGGTAGGATTTGTTATGTTTTTGGTCTTCTTTACTTTCGAACATTCCTCAGACTTTCTTTGACTTTTGTGACAGGAATTTTTGTTTTTTAAGATTTTATTTATTTATTCGACAGAAAGAGAGACAGCACAAGCAGGCAGAGTGGCAGGCAGAGGGAGAGGGAGAAGCAGGCTCTCCACCGAGCAGGGAGTCGGACGTGGGGCTCGATCCCAGGCCACTGGGATCATGACCTGAGCCGAAGGCAGATGCTTAACCGACTGAGCCACCCAGGGGACCGTGTGATAGGGACATTTTTGAAGCATACAGTCTTCCCCTACCTCCTATCTAGCAGAGTGATTCTCATTTTGGGTTTGTCTGGTATTTCCTCATGATTTAATTCAGATTATGCATTTCTGGCCAGAATATTAGAAAAATTATGTTGTGTCCTTCTCAGGGTATCACATTTAGAGGCACATTATGTCCAGTTGCTAGTCACCGGTGATGTTCATTTTGATTACCTGGATATAGTTTCCAATGCTTTGCAGTCACAAAGAATGCCACAATGGATAACCTTTTGCATATATATCTTTGTGTTGTTGAGGGGTGATGTATCTTCAGGATAAATTTCTAGAAGTAGAATTTTTGGGTTGAAGAGTAGATACATAAGTAGTTTTGTTAGATACTGCCAAATCCCCTTTCATAGAAGTTGAATGAGTTTGTATTTCCACTAGTAATGTTTAAGAGTGCTCGTTTCCCCACAACCTCACCAACAGAGTGTACTGTCAAGCTTTGATTTTGCCAATGGGTTAGAAATGATATCTCAATGTAATTTTAATTTGCATTTCTCTTATTATGAGTGAGGCTGAACATTTTATATGTCTAAAGAACAAATCTCTGGTTTGTTCTTATCTTTCACTTATTCTTCTAAAGGATTTTTGGTCTTCCTCTATTTTTAAAAGTTACTTGCATTTTGGTGATTTTATTCTAATAAAGTATTTTTTTAGGTAGGGAAAAATATCAACAATAGCAATATGCTATTAACATATACAAATACTATTCAGCAAGGAAACAAAGTGATTATTCATATCTTATTCACTGAATGTGGTGAATTTTAAAGAGTATGGCTGGCACACACTATAACAGATAAATATGGCTTACAGATATATATCAAAAAAGAAGTTTGCTCTCTTTTAGTAAAGATTTTGGGCCTATCAGGAATTCGACAAGAAAAATCTTACATGACTGACTTGGCATGTGTGCTCAACATGAAAAAGTCACCCAGGAACCCTTTTTGTTGGTGCTTTTTTCCTGGTTCTTATGGTCCTCATCAGTACATTATCTTGAAAACGAAGGGTAAGGTTCTGCATATATGCCTTCCAACATAGTCAAGAGAACAAAAACAGGAGGCATAACACTGGAGAACAAGAAACATCAGAACAGGTTTCCAATCAGGAACTCATACGCTGAGCCAGTTGTGCCTTTCTACTTTGGTTCCTCCTCTCCGGTATCTGTAGAACTCCTTTCTAATCCTTCTACCGATAGGCTTATTCCCACAGCCTCTCTGACCCTTCTGAAATTTGGGTCATGGACCTTAGGTCTCAAGCTGTTGAGGCATACGGTGGGTGAAGACTTCTCATTGACAATGAATTTGGTTCCTAGGGCTAGCGTTGGCTGGCTCTGAATCTTGGAACAATCACAGATCCAGAGCTATCAGAATAAACCTCTGTCCACTAGCAATTAGTATAGCTTCTTACCTTCTGGTTACTTTCATTTGGATTTTTCTTTTACCAATGTTAAGGAGACTGACCGATTTTAGCATAACTGAATGCATTATCTGAGATGAGACCAGAAACATGCATTTAAACTGCGCAGAGAGGAGGTGCTAGGCTAGTTTCCTCAAAGCACATAGAGGTGGGATGGCTGGTGTGGGCAAAAGGCAATATAATTTCCTGACTTAATTTGTCTATTTTATGTAGTTACCATATTAGAGATATAATACCTAGAATTTCCTCAGTGTCATTTAAAGAAAAGTGAGAAATATTGTCAGTAGGTATGAAAGCCTTAATCGAGACACTTATGAGCTAGGGATATTTTAGAAAGAAATGAACAAAGTCTGTAAGTCAATTTTTTCTTTCCCATAGTTCCTTCACCAATAGTTTTCATGGTGGGCGGAACTAAAAGCCCAGTAGACTCTATCATTTTTCATTCAACATTTACAACAAAAAGAATGACTTAGCTTTTCTGGTTGTCATCAAAATAGGAAAGCCATGCCACACAGATTTTATGAACTTGGAAGAATTAAGGTTTTTTTTTTTTTTGTTGTTGTTGTTGTCATTGTTTGTTTTGCTTACGGATTCAATTTCATTGCTAGTAATAGGTCTGTTCAAATTTTCGATCTCTTCCTGATTCAGTTTTGGAACGTTATACATTTCCAGGAATTTATCCATTTCTTCTAGACTGTCCAATAGGCATATAAGTTTTCATAATATTCTCTTATAAACCTTTGTACTTCTGTGGTGTTGCTTGTTGTTTCTCCTTCATTTCCAATTTTATGTGAGTCCTCTTTCTTTTTTCTTGTGAGTCTAGCTAAGAGTTTATCAATTTTGTTGATCTTTTCAAAGAACAAGCTTCTGATTTCATTGATCTGTTCTACTGTTTTTTAAGTTTCTGTTTCATTTATTTCTGCTCTAATCTTTATTATATCCTTCCTTCTGCTGGCTTTTCTAGCTTCTTTCGGTATAAGGTTAGGTTGTTTATTCGAGATTTTTCTTTTCTTGGTTCTTAAGGTAGGCCTGTATTGCTATAATCTTCCCTCTTAAAACAGCTTTTGCTGCATACAGAGATTTTGGATCATTTTGTTTTCATTTTCATTTGTACCATGTATTTTTTTATTTCCTCTTTGATTTCTTGGTTGACCCATTCATTGTTTAGTAGCATGTTATTTAGCTTCCATATATCTGTGTTCTTTCCAGATTTTTTCTTGTGTCTAATAAAGAAAAAATAAATAAACAGGAAGGAATCCAAACATAACACTAAAAAAAGCCATCAAACTACAAGGAAAGAGAGCAAGAAAAGAAGAAAGGAACAGAGAGGAACTAGAAAAACAACCAGAAAACAAGTAACAAAATGGCAAAAAGTACATACTTATCAATAATTACTTTAAATGTAAATGCACTAAATGCTCTAATCTAGACAGGGTGACTGAATGGATGAAAAAAATAAGACCTATGTATATGTTGCCGACAAGAGACTCACTTCAGACCTAAAAACACATGCAGATTGGAAGTGAAAGGATGGAAAAATATTTACCGTGCAAATGGAAGCAAAAAGAAAGCTGGGGTAGCAATACTTACATTGGACAAAATAGACATTATTTATTTATTTGTCTTTTAAGTAGGGTCAGTGCCCAGCATGGAGCTCAAGGTGAGGCTTGAACTCATGACCCTGAGATCAAGACCTGAATTGAGATCAAGAGTCAGACATTCAATGGACTGAGCCACTCAGGTGCCCCTGGGCAAAATAGACTTTAAAACAACAGAGCTTTCTCTGTCTACATAAAGGACACAATTCAACAAGAAGATATAACAATTCAACAATTCAACAAGAAGATTTAACAATTGTAAATAGCTATGCACCCAACACAGGCACACAGGAGCACCTAAATATATAAAGCAACTATTAATAGACACAAAGGAAGAAAGTTATTAGTAATACAGTAACAGTAGGGGACTTTAACATCCCACTTACATCAATGGATAGATCATCCAGACAGAAAAATCAACAAGGAAACAGTGGCTTTGAATGACACACTGGACCAGATGGACATAACATATATACAGAACATTCCATCCAAAAACAGAATACACATTCTTTTCAAGGCACATGGAACATTCTCCAGAATAGATCACATGTTAGGCCACAAAACAAGTCTCAATAAATACAAAAAGATCAAAATCATATCACGCATCTTTTCTGAACACAATGGAAGAATGAAATTTAATAATTCACCTTTTATAAGTGTTAGCATCTTGTATTATCTCAAATTGCTTCTCCAACGATACTGCATAAGTACATATCAGTGATTATCTCTTTATTTCTTATACAGTCCCCAAAGCCTTTTAATATACAGACCATAACAGACCATAATATGTATATGGAGAGAAAAACACTTGAAAAGCATTTTTAGAATATATGTAATTTTCTTTAAAAAATCACATTTTATGCTAAATATAATTCTTATACATTTGTTTACCTGACAATATAGACAAATGTATATGTGTTTGAAGTAGTTTTTAAGCCATATAATTTAAAGGTCAGAGGAAACTAACAATGTGAAGCAGAGTAATACCTCTGGTACAAGACTTGAAGCAATAGCAGCTTCCATGGTCATGTATATTACACTTTCAATGATCGCCCCTTAGAACTTCACTTAGAGGGCGCCTGGGTGGCTCAGATGGTTAAGCGTCTGCCTTCGGCTCAGGTCATGATCCCAGGGTCCTGGGATCGAGTCCCGCATCGGGCTCTCTGCTCCTTGGGAGCCTGCTTCTCTCTCTGCCTCTCTCTCTCTCTGTCTCTCATGAATAAATAAATAAAATCTTAAAAAAAAAAAAAGAACTTCACTTAGAGCCTATTTAGTTCAAGAAAGCAAGGGAAAAAATTTTTTTCTTGATTGTAAAAGTAATAACCAATAAATGTAGAAAAAGTAGGAAAAAATAGTAAAACAATAGAATTAAGAAGTAAATAAAACACATATAGTTCCATTATAAAGAAAAATCAGTGCTATTTAATATAGCATGGAGATCCTAGCAAGAGCAATAAGACTAAGAAAAAAAATGAAAAAGTGTAAAAAATGAAATAAATTTGTTGTTATTTTCAGTTGAGAGGATTGTATATAGAAAACCCCAAATATGGGCGCCTGGGTGGCTCAGTCGGTTAAGCGTCCAGACTATTGATTTCAGCTCAGGTCATGATCTCGGGGTCGTGGGACTGAGCCCCACGTTGTGCTCTGGGCTCAGCGCCAAGTCTTCTTGAGATTCTCTCTCTCCCTCTGCCCCTCCCCCATTCTCAAATAAATAAATAAATCTAAAAAGAAAAGAAAAAAAGAAAACCCCAAATAATCTATAAATTGTTGGACTTAAGGGACTTTGGAAAGATTGCTAGTTATAAGAAAACTATACAAAAATCAATTATTCATATATATATCAGCAACTATTCGATACAAAAGCAACATAAATTATGCCAGTCTCTAATGAACAAAATTATAAATCCTTAACAAGCAACATTATAAAGGACCTAAATAAATAGAGAGATATGCCAGGTTCTTGGATAAGAAGATTCATGAATACAAAATCAAAGTCTCAACAAGTTTTTAGGGAACTGACAAGTTGATCCTAAAATCTGTATGAAAAACAAAAAATCAAGAATAGCCAAACATTCCTACTGAAGAAAAACAAGGTAGGAAAGACCAGATCCAACACTTATTATAAAACTATAATAATAAATACAGTGTGCAGTGTGGTATTGTCATAGGTATAGATAAATAGTACAAAGGAAAAGAAAAGATAGTTCTGAAATGGGCCATGCAAATGTGGAAACTTAAGCTTCAGTGGAATTAGCATTATGAATACATGGTGAAAGGATAGTTTATTAGAAAACAATGTTTAGACAACTAATTTTTGATTTGGAAAAATAGAATTACCTTATTCCATATTAAAAAAATCCAGATGTATCAAGGAATTAAATGTGAATGGCAAAACTGTAGGACTTTTAGAAGAAAATAAAGAATATATTAATGTTGTAGAGGTAAGAAGGATTTTTTTTTTTTTAAGATTTTATTTATTTATTCATGAGAGAGAGAGAGAGAGAGGCAGAGGGAGAAGCAGGCTCCCAAGGAGCAGGGAGCCCGATGTGGGACTCGATCCCAGGACCCTGGGATCATGACCTGAGCCGAAGGCAGATGCTTAACCATCTGAGCCACCCAGGTGCCCGGTAAGAAGGATTCTTAAATAAGACACAAAAAGCACAAACTAACTCTAAAATAAAATACTAAAATATTCAACTATGCTGAAATGAAAACTTCTGTTTCTCCAAAGATACCTTACAGAGAAGGGAAAAAACAAATCAAATTTGTTTTCTGGATATTAATATCTAATTAGTATTAATCACACATATGTATCTCGGTATCATACTATAGATATTGTCATATAGCCCTTTTTCACTTAATATATATTACCTAAACAATGTAATACCATTTTTCACTTAAGAGATTAGTAAAGATAAAAATAGTTAATACACTGTATTATGAAAGAGAGTGAACATAATTATATACTGGAGTGTAAGTTAGCACTTTTTTTTTTAAAGATTTTATTTATTTATTTGCGAGAGAGAGAATGAGAGACAGAGAGCACGAGAGGGAGGAGGGTCAGAGGGAGAAGCAGGCTCCCCGCTGAGCAGGGAGCCCGATGCGGGACTCGATCCCGGGACTCCAGGATCATGACCCGAGCCGAAGGCAGTCGCTTAACCAACTGAGCCACCCAGGCGCCCTAAGTTAGCACTATTTTTGAAGGGCACTTAGGCAATATCTACCCAAACTGTAAGTGTACAGGGGTGCCTGGCTGGCTCAGTCAGAAGAGCATGCGACTTTTGATCTTGGGGTCGTAAATTTGAGCCCCACACCGGATGTACAGATTACCTAAATAAATAAACTTAAAAAAGCAAAACCAAAAACCTGTAAGTACACAAAGGCTTCAAGCTCAGCAATTCTTCTAAGAATTGGAAATGACCTCTAAGCTACATTTATGCATCTATGTGTACAAAGGCATATATATAAGGACACTCACTGCAGCATTGTTTGTAATAAAAAAGACCAACTTAATATTAATACTATACTATATCTAATATACAGAACATATTAAAGTATCCTTGCTTGTCACAGTAATATCCTTTATAGATTTTTTTTTCCTGCTTCAAAATCTAATCCAGGATCACAGTTCCATTTAGTTACCATGTTCCTTTAGTCTCTTTTAATCTAAAAAAGTACCCCCTCCCATTCAGTAGTTGAAAACTGGCATTTTTTAAGAGTCCAGCTAAGTTGTTTTGCTTAATATCCCTCAATTTGGGTTTGTCTAATGTTTCTTCATGATTAGATTCAGGTTTAACAAGTTTGGAAGGGGTATCACAGAAATGATGCTGTGTCCTTCTTAGAGTATTTCACTGGGGGTACATGGTGTTGGTTTGTTCCATCCTTGATGATGTTAAGTTTGATCACTTGGCAAAGGTAGTATCAACCATATTTCTTCTTAAAAACACTGTATGATTTATGTTTAAAAAACCCATCAATTTGAAGAGGGGAGTGGCTAAATCCATGGAATGGAATAATATAAAGCAGTTAGCCAGAATGAGGTAGATCTTTTTGTGCTGCTATGAAGCAATGTCCTAGATACGAGTAAATGAAAGACCAAGGGTAAAAAACAGTAAGCACAGTATATAGTATTCTCATTTGATAAAAACTGGGATATTAATACATACACAAACTTATACATGTGCAGGATATTTCTGGATGGATTTAATAAAACTAGCAAAGAAAGCTGCCTCGAGGAGGGGACTTAGAGGATTGGGGTAGGACCAATGTTTACTTTTCATTGTATCTATTACTTCTACTATATATGTATATATCCTTTTTGTACTGCTGTATTTTCTACTTATTTTATTATTTCTGCAATAAAAAGTATATTATTTTTCCATATTTTTAAATATTCCTAGAGGCCATGCTTTTTAAATGTGGATATAGCAGGAGCGCCTGGGTGGCTCAGTCGTTAAGCGTCTGCCTTTGGCTCAGGTCATGGTCCCAGGTCCTGGGATTGAGCTAAGCATGGGGCTCTCTGTTCAGTGGGAGGCCTGCTTCTCCTTCTCCCCCTGCTAGTGTTCCCTCTCTCGCTGTGTCTCTGTCACATAAATAAACAAAATCTTTAAAAAAAAAATGTGGATATAGCATAATTTACTTAATCCTAGTACTGGATATTTAGGTTGTTTCTATTTTTTTTTATTATAAGTAACACTGTGATGAATATCTTTATAAAATTCTTATGGCATTAATCATTGTGCACATTTTTAATTTCCTTAGGATAAATTTCTTTAAGGGTAATTAATATTTTTTCAGGCTTTACATACTTATTGCCAAATTTCTTTTCAAAAAGATCTTATTAGTGTACACTCCCAATAGCATTCTTGCTATTAAAAAATTCTGTTTGATAATTTGAAAAGTTAAAGGCAGAATCTTATCTTAATTTAGTTATTTGTTATTAGGGATATTGAAAACATTTTTGTTTATATGCCTACTAGCCATTTGTATTTCTTTTTATAAACTGAAGACAACTTTTACCCATTTTTCTGTTGGAATACTTCTCTTCTTTTATTGATTTTTAAGAGACATTCCCAGATTGTCTACTATATATGTTGCAAATACTTTTCCTTTGTCATTTGTCTTTTATTTTTATTGTGATACAGATAGATTAACCTTTTGTTAATAAATTTTCCACTGAATTTAGGCTGAGAAAGGTCTTCCACACCATGAGATCAGATAAATATTAGACTACCTTTTCTTTTAGTTCATTTGTGGTCATTTAACTTTTTATTCCATCTGGAAATTCTTTGAGTATGATGATTGGTAGAGATCAATCTTTGTTTTTTCCAAAAAGTTATATTTTTGTTCCACTACTATGCCTTAAGTAATCCATCCTGTTCCAGTTGTTTTTAAACATTTTATTTGGAAATAATTTTAGATTTTCAGAAGAATTGCAAAGATAGTACAGAGTGCTATTGTACCTATCCTACATGTGTTTCCTTCCATTTTTAGTCTTTTGTAAGATCCATGCAATACACTTTAGAAACTCTTTTTTTTTTTTTTTTGAGAGAAAGAGAATGTGCATGAGCGAGGGGTGGGGGTGGAGGGAGCAGAGAGAGAGAGAGAGAGAATCTTTTTTTTTTTTTTTTAAAGATTTTATTTATTTATTTGAGACAGAGAGAATGAGAGAGACAGAGAGCACATGAGAGGGGGTCAGAGGGAGAAGCAGGCTCCCTGCCGAGCAGGGAGCCTGATGCGGGACTCGATCCCGGGACTCCAGGATCATGACCTGAGCCGAAGGCAGTCGCTTAACCAACTGAGCCACCCAGGCGCCCTGAGAGAGAGAGAATCTTAAGCAGGCTCCACACTCAGGATGGAGCCTGATGAGAGGCTCAATCTCATGAGCCTGAGGATCATGACCCGAGCCGAAATCAAGAGTCTAGACGCTTATTTGATTGAGCCACCCAGGTGCCCCCACTTTAGAAACCTTTTTATTCAAAATAATAAAAAGGCAAAAATTTTATGTGTGTCTAAAAAGGCAACATTATCATTTCCAGATTTCAAAGATGATTTTTTATGTTATTTGCTCATCTCCTAAATATTCTACAATAAGCAATATTACTTTTATAATCCAAAAAAAGCCAGTAACAATAACATGGGGATATTTAACTATTCAGATAAACAGTTAAGAATAACTCATTCAAGAATTTCAGCTAAGTGATGTTT
This sequence comes from Mirounga leonina, assembly GCF_011800145.1. Lineage (NCBI taxonomy): Eukaryota > Metazoa > Chordata > Mammalia > Carnivora > Phocidae > Mirounga > Mirounga leonina. Next base: position 3,004,386 of record NW_023270265.1, on the reverse strand, counting down.
TGTTCTAACAGTTTTCCACTTATGCCTTTAGAGTTCATTAATAATTATAGCCACTTGGGAATAGAGCTTTCGACAAAGTAAATCAGTGTCAGCATCAGTATAAGCACAATGAAATTGGTCACTCGTCTTAGAAGATTCCTCAAGGACATAAAGGTCTTCACTACTTCCTGTATTCTTACACTTAGGGAAACAGGCTGTGTGAGAGGACCCATCTCAGAAAATTTCTGAGGAGACTTCAGCTCAGCCTTTCTTCCCCAAATGAAGTCTTCCTCTATAGAAACTATATGCCAAGTAAATCAGTCTGCATCTTTTGAAATGGAGATTCAAGGACCAATGCTTCCCTAGAAGGGATTGCTGGGAAAATTCCTGACAGAATTAAGCAGAAAGGATCACTGTACTTGGATAGAGTGGCTATTATGTGATATCAATGAAAACAAGCTTTTTGGTAAAATCTGTGAGGTCACTGGCCATAAGACACTCAGCACCATAGGACACCATAGCTGATGAAGCTGGGAAACACAGGGCATACACATATACTGAAGATACTAATAAAATGACATAGATGGAAGAAAAGTTTTTTCACTTTGGCATTTTAAAAAAAATTAATAAACTATTTTTTGGAGCATTTTCAAGTTTACAGAAAATGGAATGTACAGAGTTCCTTTATACCCTCTCATCCCTCCATACTTCAATTTCCCTTATTGTTAACATCTTGCATTGGTGTGGTACATTTGTTACAATTGAGGAGCCAATATTGATTCATTTGTTGTTTGTTTTTTGAGAGAGAAAGAGAGTGTGAGTGCCCGCAAGCTTCGGGGGGAGGGACAGAGGGAGAGAGAATCTTAAGCAGGCTCCATGCTCAGTGCGGAGCCCCATGCGGGGCTTGATCTCACGACCTGAGACCTGAGCCGCAATCAAGAGTCAGATGCTTAACCGACTGAGCCACCCAGGTGCCCCAATATTGATTCATTATTAACAACTAAAGTCCATGGTTTATATTAGGGTTCACTTTTTGTGTTGTTCATTCTATAAGACTTGAAAAATGTTTAATGATCTGTTTTCCACCATTACAGTATCATATAGTATAGTTTTGCTGCCTTAAAAAAAACCTTCTGTACTCTACCCATTTATCTGTCTCTACTCCCCACCCCAAGTCCTTGACAACCACTGATATTTTGGCTGTGTCCATAGTTTTGCCTTTCCTAGAATGTCATGTAGTTGGAATCATAGAGGCCTTTTTAGATTGGCCTCTTTAATTTAGTACTATGTGTTTAAGTTTCCTCTCTATCTTTTCATGGATTGATAGCTCACTTCTTTTTGTGGTTGAATACTATTCCATTGTGTGGATGTGCCACAGTTTGTTTATCCAGTCACCTACTGAAGGACATCGTGCTTCCAAGTTTTGCCAATTAAATTGATAATGGCTGTTATCAGCATGTGCATCCATTTTAACATGGACATAAGTTTTCAATTTATTTGGATATGTACCAAGGAGTATGATTGCTGGGTCGTATGGTAAGAGGGTGTTTTGTAAGAAATTGCCAAACTGTTTTCCAAAGTGGCTGTACCATTTTGCATTCCCATTAGCAACGAATGAGAGTTCCTGGTGCTGCACATCCTCACCACATGGGCCACACATATAAACTTAAGAAGTTTTGGTAAAATGATATGACCGAAAGAATGGTTTTTCCATTAAAAAAAAAGTCTTAATATTTACTTAAAAAGAAAAACCTCCTCAAACAAAATGGACTGTTTAAAAGTATATGCATTATACCAAACTCACTTATCTAGTCCACTGTTGGGTAAATTTATTTACTGTATGTTTTTTGTCTTCAGAAAGCTGCATAGTTCATCTCAGAATCCGTTGGTACTTTTCTAAGGCTTTGGCTCAGATCCTTGAGGACTGGGTCAATGATCTAATGAATCATTTGAATTCCTGAATGTTACAATACTATGATTTCCCTACTGTCTCCATCCCTTGCCCGACCCCAGCTCATTCATTTAAGTTATCAATGTTCTTTATACATGAGTAATATCAAACTACACACTGTATAGTAGTGATAAGTTAATTACATAGTTATTAAGAGATAATGTGGGAGTAGTAACATAAGTCATCATGTAATTTACCTTTGTTCTTTGGGACATTACCATGTAATTAAAGCAAACCTGATATAATATTTTACAGCAACTAACAGTGCTGAATTCTGTATTCCCCCATCCTTCTCCCTGTAAAAAATTTGCTCTCAGTCTTTCCTGGGTCAATTTGATTTTTTAATTCTTTGTTTGTTTTCTACCTTTCTTAGATATCTACACTTTAGTGATGATTTATGTGCTTTCTTAAACTGGTCTGCTATATCTTCTAGATCAAGTTACCAGATACATGCTGCCACATGGCACATGAAATGGTCAACCTAAAGGCTGTATTTTTTTTTTAAAGCTGTAGTTTTATTAAATGTAGCTGCTTTAGAGAATAAGATACATACTAAAACTCTGACTAGTCTAATCCTCAATTTATTAGACTCATGCTACTACCACTCCTATACTTAATGTTTTATAATAAGAAGCAAATGAAAAAGAAGTAAAAACCCAGAATGCCATCAATTTATTCAATCAGTCAACAGCTTTCGAATGCCTACCATTACTAGACATCATGATTCAAAGATGGATAAGACATAGTGTTTGTCTTTGAGAATTTTATAGTTTTAGGAGAGAAAACTATGTAAATACTTTAAAAATAATCCTAGCAGAAGTGTGAAGTATGAACTTAACTAGGAAAGAGACTGTTGGCAGAGAGATCAAATTGGAATCTAGTGCAATATTTTAGGAGTGGTTCTCAAAGTGTGGTCTCTGGATCACCTAAGTCCCACTCTAGACCTACCGAATCAGAAACTGGATAGGGCCCAGCAACTGTCTTTTAACAAGTCTTCCATGTGATTCTGATGCATGCTCGTTTGAGAACCACTGTTCTAGGTGATAGATAATAAGGATAGGAAAGAGAAAAAACAGGTTTAGTGATTTGATGTGGGTGCTGATGAAAAGTTAGGCAGTTAAGGACAATTCTGTGGCTTAAAGCTGAGGAAACTGTGTGGACAATGAAATATGGGCTTTGTCCCAGACTCAGCTCATGTCAAGTGCTCTTCACTAGAGATTCTTATTGCTTTCTCTGGGGAGGATCTACTTTTAACTCCACTCCCACCTGTCAGTGGAGGAATACCAGCAAAGATCCTAGGTAGGACAGGACAGAAGTGCTATTATTTGATGCACTGGACATTCACTGGGCATTTTGGCAAACCAAATTTAGACATCTACAGAATAACTTCAATATATTCTGTGAAATCTTGAGTGAAGCCTCTGACCTGTATGCTACTACTGCCTATTAGCAGGAACTGATTTACAGATTTACGATCTTGAGAATTAGTTTTCTTATTTGTATTATAAATACTTAGGAAATTGATATTAGATGTTGCTTTCTTTCCTAACACATGTATACTCTCCATATTTACCTCTATTTTTTTTGAAGTAATCTCTATGTGTCACGTGGGGCTCAAACTCATGACCCACCCTAAGATCAAGAGTCACATGCTCTATGGACTGAGCCAACCAGGCATCCCTCCATATTTACCTCTATTTTAAGTAACAGTAAGAAAAAGGTAGCTACGATCAGTCTCTCTGTCACTGGATTAGTTACATACACGTTAGCACAGGTTACTCTTTTTTTAAATTAAAAAATAATTTTTTTAGCATGGGTTAACTTTAAATAAAAGCGACCTGATACTAACGTATGGCCTACTCTGCTATTTCCTGACTCATTCCACACCTTCTTTTTTTTTTTTTTTTTTTTAAAGATTTTATTTTTATTTATTTGAGAGAGAGAGAATGAGAGAGAGAGAACACCTGAGAGGGGATAGGGTCAGAGGACGAAGCAGACTCCCTGCCGAGCAGGAAGCCCGATGTGGGACTCGATCCAGGGACTCCAGGATCATGACCTGAGCTGAAGGCAGTCGCTTAACCAACTGAGCCACCCAGGCGCCCTCATTCCACACCTTCTGACAAAATCCTTTAATAAACAGTTTCTTAGATCTATTGACTAGAATGGTTTTTATTTGATGGTAGGGTACAAGTTTGCTTGCAGCTGGCCATGTGATTGATTGATTGATTCATAAAACTAATATTTACTGCGTATTTACCCTATGCCAGGCACTCTTTTGGGTCCTGGGGATACACTGGAGAATAAGACACATGGAGTCCCTGTTCTCTTGAAGCTTATATTTTAATGAGGGAGATAAAAAAAAAATCCCAAGTAATAAGTTAGTAATTAAGATAACTAAGATAATAAATAATAAGATAATTCTAGAGAGTGTTAAGTGCTGTTAAGGAAAATAACTGTGTGTAGCAGTAGAGAATAAGAGCAAAGGGACCCACATTACATAGGATAATTAGAGAAGAGGTGACTTTTAAATTGAAACTGAGAATGAGAAAGAGATAGCCATGTAAAGAGTAGGGGAAGACAATTCTAGACTAAGGGAGCTCCACGTGCAAAGTGTATAAGGCCTAAAAGAAGAAGACCAATATAGCCAGAGCATGTAAGCAAAGCTGAGAGCAGCATGAAATACAGATTCATGCATAGCAGATCATATAGATCCTTTCAGGCCACTACAGGAGTTTGGAGTTTTAGTCTAAGTTCAACTAGAAGCCACTGAAGCAAGGAAGTGAAGTAATTCAATTTCTTCCTAAAAGCGTTATTTTGGCTACTGTGTAGAAAATGGAATGGAGAGTAAGTAAGAATGAAAGTATGGCAGGCCTGGCCTAAACTGATGGGAGAAAAGTGGATGGATTTGAGGTAAGATGATATGAGATATATTCTAAAAATTGTCTCAAAGAACTCACTGAAGGTATGGACAGATGGAAAGGAATGCATCACTTGTACACTGTTGGTGGGAATGCAAGCTGGTGCAGCCACTTTGGAAAACAGTATGGAGGTTCCTCAGAAAGTTGAAAATAGAGATACCCTACAACCCAGCAATTGCACCACTGGGTATTTACCCCAAACATACAAAAACACGAATTCAAAGGGTTACATGCACTCTGATGTTTATAGCAGCATTATTTACAATAGCCAAATATGGAAGCAGCCCCAGTGTCCGTCCATAGATGAATAAAGATGTGGTATGTATAAACGCACACAATGGAATATTACTCAGGCATAAAAAATAATGAAACCTTGCCATTTGCAATGATGTGGATAGAGCTACAGAGTATAATGCTAAACAAAATAAGTCAGAGAAAGACAAATACCATATGATCACTCACATGTGGAATTTAAGAAACAAAACAAATGAGCAAAGGGAAGAAAATAGAGAGACAAACCAAGAAACAGACTCTTAATTATAGAGAACAAACTGATGGTTACCAGAGGGGAGTTGGGTGGGGTGGTGGGTAAAATAGATGATAAGGATTAAGGAGGGCACTTGTGATGAGCACTGGGTGATGTATGGATTGTTGAATCACTATATTGTACACCTGAAACTAATATAAAACTCTATGTTAACTATACTGGAATTAAAATAAAAACTTAATAAAAAAACTGAATCCTAGGTTTCCAGCTTGAGATTCAGGGTATTTCATGTTCCATGTATTGTGTGATAGATGGATTGTACTGTGGGGAAAACTTTTAGGACCATAATTATGAGAAAAAGGGTGTAGATAGGCATACAAACATACACATTGATAGAACCCATCCATCTATCCATTACCCTTTTAAGAAAAATCACCTCCTCTCTAGCACTGCTGAGGGGGATGGTTGATAGATTTTGTGCAGGTGAATCAATCCTTACTACTAACTGAACCAAGGAGAGGGCATATGACCCAAGAGCAAACAACTTATGGTCCTGCCAGTGTCCTACTTATGAATGGCACCAAAACTGAGCTAATGGAAAGCAAAGAAAGACCAGAAAGCTGATTATGAGGTAGGAGGAAGCCCACATGCAATGGCAGCTGAATAACATTACTGTGTTAAGCACTGGAGTGAAGATCCAGGAATATCTGCTGTTCAGGTCTCTAGAACTGATTTGAATCTATAATTACCATCTGGCTCCACTCTCAGTGAAAACCTGTCCAGTTTTGGCTCTTGTTTGAGATTCCTTTTATTACAGATAGCACTTAATGAGGCCATATGATGCTTTACACACATTATTTAACTTTCATAATAACCCAAATGAGGTAGGTGCTCCTTATCGTCATTTTTATAGATAAGGAAACGAAGGCTTAGGAAATGTTAACTTGTCCATAGTCCTACAACTAGTTAATGGCAGTACCAGGACTCAAACCTGTATCTTGTGACCCACCGTCTTAATTATTGTTACAATGTCTTCCTTAATGCTTGTGCGCTTCCTTAAAAAAATTCCTTATCCTGAGCTAAATGAAATGAGTTTCTGTTTCTTTTGTTCAAAAGAGTCAGATGAAACAGTCCCTTAAAACTGAAGTATGGCTGCCTACTGTATCTCGTCCTCCCTTCCATGCCAAAAAGCTCCCTCACATAGTTGTGAGGTAAGAAGATTGAATAGAACAAAATATATTGATGTATCGTGGGGATTTTGAAATGTACATGTAAAAAATAGGATGAGATGTGGGGTGCCTGGGTGGCTCAGTCATTGGGCATCTGCCTTCGGCTCAGGTCATGATCCCAGGGTTCTGGGATCGAGCCCTGCATCGGGATCCCTGCTCGGCGGGAAGCCTGCTTCCCCCTCGCCCACTCCCTCTGCTTGTGTTCCCTCTCTCGCTGTGTCTCTCTCTGTCAAATAAATAAAATAAAACCTTAAAAAAAAAAAACAGGATGATATGTTATAATCATAAATCCATATCCTTTCTTTTCCCTCTGCTTCTGAATACTTTAATATAGAATAAAGATATAAAGGGGCACCTGGCTGGCTGAGTTGGTAGAGCATGCAACTCTTGATCTTGGGGTCATGAGTTCAAGCCCCATGTTGGGCCTAGAGCTTACTTAAATAAAGAAATAAATACAACTGTGGAAAACCAATTTCCTCCTCTATCTTCTGAAAAATTAAAAGAAAGAGCTCTGGTGGTGTTCCATGATGTAACAAAACTTTATAATCTACTATTTCATGGCTTAAAGACTTAATTAACTCAGGGCAGAATTTGGCTTATAACTACATAGCATTTCAAAGGCAAAGAACTGCAGCTCTCTGGGACGCCTGGGTGGCTCAGTCGGATAAGCGTCTGCCTTCAGCTCAGGTCATGATCTCAGGGTCCTGGGATTGAGCCACACGTCGGGCTCCTTGCTCAGAGGGGATCCTGCTTCTCCCTCTACCTGCTGTTCCCCCTGCTTGTGCTCTCTCCCCCTCTTACACAAATAACTAAAATCTTAAAAGAAAAAAAAAAAGAACCGCACCCCCCCAACATCTTTCACTGCCCTTTTTGACAGAGTCTGTTGCATCTAGGCTTTAGAAGAGGTCATCTCTCAGATTATCATTATTTTTATTAGTCATTTAGGCAGATTGGGGCAGTAGCACCAGAGGGCATGGGAAGTTTACTATAGTGCAGTGAATAAATGATTACAGCTATGAGAGGAAGACTAATTTTAAATCTAATGGTCAAACTTATAAGTTTTCAATTTTGTGTTCATCATCCCAGGTGAGTGATTTTTTTCAGACTATGATGTTTTTCCAGCCATTCGCAAGAGGGCAGGTAGAGTGTTTATATGAATACCTTTCATCAAATTTAATAGCTAGTTCAGTTTCTATAGAAAGTAAGCAACCCCTCAGTCTGACCTTTCCTTTTACACAGATGTGCATCAACTTTTATCTTTAAGATGATGACTAACTTATAGCAGCTAGAATATTTTAGATTCTTCTTTAATGAAGAATGGTATTTAGGAACAAGGGTGGCATTGACAGTTTTATGTGTCTAGGTCATGTTGTGCTACAAAAACATTTAAGTTTAATAAAGATGTTAACAGGATAGTTTTTCTACAACATGTGTTTTAAATATTTTGTAATTGCTTTACTACTTTAAAATTGATGTTTCAGAAAAATCACTTGCTTCTTCTGTTGGTATGAGTATAGATCAGTGTCCCTTTACATTGTGTTCTGGTGTTAGTCTAATTACTAGACTGAGAAAAAGTCTGGAAAACCTTTACCCATTAAATTCATATATTTAACAAGTCACAACCTTGAAATCTTGCTCTACCTGAAAGCAACATTAAAAGTGCTTGACTATTATTACTAGAGGAAATTTTTAATAAAAGCTAATTAAGCTACAAAACTCCCAAGCGGTTAACTGATTTTAGGGGCTAAATTTCTGGTACTTCTAATTATCCTCTGATGGCTTTACTTAGTGTTTCACAACCATGACAGATGACAATGAAAAGCTGCAGTGAAATTCATCCACTCTGACACTGTGCTAAGCACCGGTTTCTCCCTCTCCAAGTTAAATCAATACTCTGTTTGAGTAAACACATTTACAGCTTTATTAGGATGTCTTGCTTGTTCTGTAACAGCTACTTGAAGCTGTGGTAACAAATCGACTCAACTCAGTTAAACCTAGAGAGCTGGGTAAGAGGCCCATCGATAAGGTTGTTATAAAAATAAACTGCAGGAGATCAGAAAGCTGGAGCAAACAGTCTGGTAAATGTCAATATTTTCCTTTACAGAGGATGACAAAAACAGTGAGATCATGTGGAAAGTCTTTTTTTTTCCCCTTAAAAACGTTTCTTGTTTCAGTTGGATAAAAGCATTTCTACTTTTTGTGCACAACTCTTCTGAATGAAATTTTTGCTTCCTAATTCCCATGTGCATCTGGAACAGGAAGCTGATGTAAATATTTGGTATTTTCCCTGCCATTTCAGCTACTTTATTTTCCTTCATATTTAGAGGTTTATTTTGGTCATCGGTGACTCTGTAAAATGACCTTATTCAAGTTATCTGGAGTACCTGGTGGCTCAGTCTTACCTTCTTTTTATTAATTAAACAAAACTTTTGTCATCTATGTTTGGGAGGTCATTGCCGTGTAGTATTCTCTTGCTATAATATCTTTGAGACCTGATGTTGTACTTTCCAAATTAGAACTCCTATATTTATGTATTTAACAAGACCAAACAGTGCTAGCTTTAGACAGGCCACACAACCTCCTAACTAGTAGTACATAAAAATGTCTGCTACCTATTAGGAGCAAGCTTCTACAGTGGCGATAGCTCTACTGAACAAGAGCTCTCATACCCTCTTTTCAATGTTCACAGGTTGCTCAAAGGACTAACATCTGGCAGGAAATTCCCACTTCAATTTGGCTAGCTTAGACTACCCAGATGTGACAAAGCAATGGTTTCCCCCAGCGGAAAAGTGCTCTGCATGTAAAGTTTTTTTCTTTCATTTTCTATGTGGCCTAGTTAGTAAAATTTTGTTTTGTTATGCTTTGACTTCATGTTGACTACCAACTAGTCATGAACTCAAGTAACAAGTTATGACCCATATGCTAGAAAACACAGATTTTTCTGGGAAAAGAAAGTCAACAAACATTACATTTTGAAATAACTTAAAAAGCTACTTTGCCTGCTAGGGTAAGGTCTGACTTAGTAGGTATTTGCATAATGAAAACCAAAGCCTAAGTGGTGTCAGATGGTGCAGGGACTGACACGGACAGGAAGTGAGTTCAGAGCAAAGGCTCCTTTGCAATAGCTCAGCACCACACATCCTCCCATACAAAGTGAGCAACTGAGCAGCACGGTAAAACATATAGTTAAGCGGCCAGTGCTATAACTATGAGGATAACTTATTTCATTTTTCTGGTGTCTGAAAATGGAAACCTGTTAGATTCTGTTAAAATGGCATGGGATACTGCATGCAAATTAAAAAAAACTCCAAACCCAAAAACTTTTAAATGCCCCCAATTCAGGAAAGACCCTGAAGAGGACCACGAAACAGTATGTTTTACTCGTATAGGTAAGTTGCCCCTCTGCCCCAACCCCTTTCAAAATACTGCTTTAAAGATCATTCCTCCTCATGAAACAAAAATGTACAAGATCAGGTTAGAATTTGAATTTTCAACCTAATGTTTGATCTCTTTTTTTTTTTTTTTAAGATTTTATTTATTTATTTATTTTTTAAAAAGATTTTATTTATTTTTTAGAGAGCAAGCGAGCGAGAAATAGCATGAGAGGAGAGAGGGTCAGAGGGAGAAGCAGGCTCCCCGCCGAGCCGGGAGCCCGACGTGGGACTCGATCCCAGGACCCTGGGATCATGACCTGAGCCGAAGGCAGACGCTTAACCATCTGAGCCACCCAGGTGCCCAGATTTTATTTATTTATTTGAGAGAGAGAGAATGAGAGAGAGCACATGAGAGGGGGGAGGGTCAGAGGGAGAAGCAGACTCCCCGCAGAGCAGGGAGCCCGATGCGGGACTCGATCCAGGGACTCCAGGATCATGACCTGAGCCGAAGGCAGTCGCTCAACCAACTGAGCCACCCAGGCACCCTAAAGTGTGATCTCTTGATGTGGTTCCCAAAACAAAAGTGTGGCATATGCTTCTGTTTATAAGTTGAAGTCAAACATCTTGGATACCCACATGCCAAGAAAAAGTACATCAAAGGCTTCTATCCATTTGGGATATTGACTCTTGACTTCTATATTTCCAAGAGGCCTATATAACAGACTGCTCAACAGACAACTTTCATTTGGGTTATTAACATGTATAATTACTGGACCATGAATTAACAAGTCAGGAGATCTGGCTCCTAATATTGCATATTTGCAATTAACTCCTTTTCTTTGGGACTCACTTTCCTCATCCATCAAATGGGGACTTCTGAACAGATCATGGTTTTCACACCCACCATTGACTTATTCCAGGTAGTTATTTTATAAGCCACCAAATAAAATGTAGGTAAGGCCAAATGAGGATTTGTTTAATCTCATTTCATTCTGATTCCGGTAAGACCTCAAATGAACATAGTTTCATGACTGAAAACAGTTTAAAAACCTGAAAACCAGAAAATGTGATTTTTAAAAATATTCCCTCTCAGGGAATGGCTCAGTCAGTTAAGTGTCTGCCTTTAGCTCAGGTCATGACCCAGGGTCCTGGGACTGAGCCTCGCATCTGCCTCCTTGCTCAGTGGGGAGTCTGCTTCTCCCTCTGTCTGCTGCTCCCCCTGCTTGTGCTCTCTCTCTGACAAATAAATAAATAAAATCCTTAAAAAAAAGTATTCCCTTTCAGCACTAACATATTAAGTATATAGTTAAAAGCAAAAAGACTCATCAGGACAAGGTCATACCTTGTCCTAGAATAAGGAGATGATAACAAGCTTATTTATGTGAGCTTATATATGTCCTAATTCATAAGCAAGATAACTAATATTGTTATTATTTAACTCAACTGAAAAATTGTTATTTGATCAAATGACAAGTTCTCAAAGCAGGGTGGTTCTAAAATTTTAAGAGCATTTGATGAAAGAAACTGGTTTTTAATCTGCCATTTATTTCATAGACTAGAAATAAAACAAACGTATCTCATCTCTATAAAATGTCAATGTTAACTGGATAATTAAATGAAAAATAAATTAAGAGCCTGTGTTCATACCATAGATTTGGGAATTCATATATCTGAGGTGAGAATAGTTGTAAATTTAGTAATTGTGTAGCTAATTTTTGTTTTATTCAGACCTACTGATGGTAAATAGCTTTACAACATCAGAGGTTATGTATTATACAAATTTTCATATAAGAAGTTTGGCAAGTTGTTTCTAATGACTTATTTACCATGAATAAAACTTCTGTTAGGTCCCTGGGTTGGCCAGGCTATATGTATCAGCACTATGAACCTGATTTTATTTATTTTGATTTTATTAATTACAAAGTCAATAAAAGGTACATTGTACCAAATTCGAACATAAATGAGACAAGATTTAAAACTGAATACATTTAGCTTCATGAAAACTTACTATATTGCTCCTACCTTTTTTCATCTTGGTATTGGCTGATAAAATCTGTTAGGTCATATCATAGATAGGCATCAGTCTATGGACTAGTGCTTAGAAAACCATTTTGGTTATTTCTCCTCCCTTGGAAGGGAAGATAAGATGATATACTAATAGAGCAGAGTATAACAAAATAATTAGGGGTAAGAACTCTGGGGTCAAACTCTGAGTTTGAATCCAGGTTTTCACTGTGATTTTGGGCATACTTAATCTCTTGTACCTCTGAGACTAGAGGAACTATCCAGCTGAGCCTAGGCCCAGTTGCCGATGAACAGATTTGTGGAGCTAAGTAAATGGTTGTTGTTTTAGGTCAAAAAGTTTTGGGGGTAGTTTATTAATTATACAACTAATACATGTTATATGAATCAGACAGATAAGGGTAGATAAAACTGACCAAATCCATGTAATAGCAGCTGGGGCCACTAATGAATTTAAGTGGGTTCCATTTGACTCACAAATATTCTAAGGCAGGAAGCTGATACACATATATTTTGCCATGTCACAGTTTTAAGAAAATTAACTTTGCTTAAAACATTTCCTCTGGTCCTCTGCCACTAAATACAATCTTATAAACATCAACATTGTTTTCTTGGAATAAACATTTCTTAGTAATCTTCAAATATAGGAAACTTAGGTTCATATTTGAGCTTCAGGGTCGGATAGTCTTCATGGCTCAGACTATCTTTGTCGTATCCAAACTTCCAGAAGACAAAGTCCTTTGAATGCCATTGTCTATTTATAATTGCTTCGAGGTGAAGGCCATCCAGGATACTAGATCTTTGAGGAAACATTCATGCTTGTGAGAGATTCCAGACTTTACAACTTAAAATCATCCAGTATTCCATGTGAACTAAAGTTATTTCTCTTTTTTGTCATGGCTTGAGAAGCATCTTTACCTCTTTTAACCATCAAAGGCTTAAATAATCTTAGGCAATGTTCTTGAAATTTGTTCCTGGTCCCACATGAGCTTTTCTAAATGTCTGGATGTTAACACTAGAATAGCATGTCATGAAGTCTTCTATGAGTGTGCAAGGTGTGAATCTCCCCTCCACTTCCATGAATTTGAGCTGCTATCTGTTATGAATTTCATATTCCTAATGATGAAGTCAATTTCATACCTCATTTGATGGTTTTAAGGAAAATTGCTGCTTAAGAAATCAAATACCAAAGATGTCCTACTTAAGACAGGGACCAGTATTATTGTTAACAGACAGGGAAAGGTATTGTTTCCTTGGGTGTGGGTGTGGGATGGGTAAGAGTATGCAGTTCTCATCTTGGTCCCCATCAAATAAATCCTCTGCATACAAAGGTCCTATGAAAGTTCTGATTTTTGAGTGAATTAGTGTGAGAAATAACATATTTAAGTTATTTTCTAGTTTTCTGAGTTGGACAGCTAAGAAAGGTGGTGGTGCAGAAAAAAAAAAAGAAAAACACAAGAATTCTGCACCACTTCTTTGCAGAGCACAATTTAGCAGCAATTAAGAAGAATGGGAGAGGGGCACCTGGGTGGCTCAGTTGGTTAAGCGACTGCCTTCAGCTCAGGTCATGATCCCAGGGTCCTGGGATCGAGCCTGCATCAGGCTCCCCCTGCTCTTTGGGGAGCCTGCTTCTCCCTCTGTCTCTGCCTGCCACTCCCCCTGCTTGTTCTCTCTCTGTCAAATAAATAAGTAAAATCTTTAAAATTAAAAAAAAAGAAGAAGAATGGGAGAGTAAGCTACACATGTTTGGGAACAAACAAGGTGAGACTAGAAAATACAAAGATAATTTAGAGAATCCCCACGACTCTCCAAAGTACAGCCATGTGCTACATGAGAAGGAAATAGCATCCTTGTTTTAGAAACTTAAATCTTTTTTTCTTAACCAAAAAATTTTTTGAAAATGAATTAGAAAGTAAAATTAATGCTTCTTTTTATTAGATGGGAACTAGGATAATTATTTACATTGGGATTGCTAAGTGGCTTTAATAGTCATGTGTATGCTATAGGTATTATCTTTTAGGGTAATATATTTTCCCTGCTAAACCTGTCATGAGAAACTTAAAAAGTAATAGAGGTAGCACACTTACTTTACTGTCATTCAAAAGAAACTGCTCTAAGCTATATATGGCTCTTAACCACATTTAACGAAGCTTTTTTAATCCTAAGAATGTTGGTCCTTGGGTGAGGTCTTCAGTCTTTTATCTGAGAGCTATATATATGTGCTTGGGTATAATCTGTCAAAGGCGTACTCACTTTTAGTCTAAAGATGATTTGTAGGTCTAGTCCATATTCCTACAGCTGCCATAAAACATACAACTAAATCATATTAGATTAACACAGGCTGGTATTGACAGCCCACTGGGAACATATTGATTAGGTCCTCTTTCATGTTATTTGTTATGATTTTTCTTCTCAGTTTCATTTACTGGGAAGACACAGGGGAAGAGATTTCACCAGGAACAATGACAGTGCCTGTCACAAAATGTTCTCAATGTTTCCATTTGTTACTATGGCAGTGACAAAGAGGGTTCCAAATGAAAAGGCAGACCTGCTGTGACAAAGCACAGCAGGACAACAGGAAGAAATTTTCTCCTGACCTGGGAAATTAGGAAATCACACTTAGAGATTATAGAATTGTCTCCATTTCCAAGGGTACAATCGTACCACTTGGGCTTTTGAGGGTGCATGTGAAAAGGGTAGTTCCATCAGGCCTGGTTACGGACAAATAAAGGGCAAATGTTACAGAGTGCTTAAGCTCTCCAAATAGAACAGGAGGCATGCTTGTAGAGGCTAGAGGTAATTGTCACTGTTACTGAACCCCTGAGATGGAACTATGAATTTAATTTATGTACATGTGGGATACTCATTTTAAAATTATACATGAAAACCTATGATGTACTCTAGTTGTATATCTCTTATGTGGCTAATAAGGACACATGGCACTCTGGTACTGGGATATGTAAGTAGCACATGGTAGATGAAGTGATGCTTTATCCAAGAGCTTGAAATTGGGACTGGAATATAGTTATGCAAAGTCACAAAAGACAGAAATACCCTTAAGCCAGCAAAACTTAAAGGTAATAGGAGGAATATATTATCTATCTAAAGATAGAATGTGTCAGTCAGAGAGGAGATATGTTAATAAGGCAATAAAATAGAGCAAAGAAAAAGAAACTACATAGTAAATGCAAAAGTTGCCATTGCCTCTCCATTCATGTTCGAGGTAGAGAAGTATGTTTCAATAGCTGGAGTATTTCCAATCCTAGTAGAAAGGCTTTCCCTAGCGTAGAGATGGAAGTTGGGGTTTTTAACCAATGGATTTTTTAGCATTTCCTACTGATAAGACCATCTCTATTGTAAGATGGAATGCATTAGCCTAGTGCTAGTAAATGGTTGATTCCTGTAACTCCTTGTATTTAGATTCCATGCTGACCCAGCAAGTTTATGATCTGTCTTTCTGTATCTCTGTAGCGCAATCAATTCTACTGCTTAGCAAAAAGCTCCTGGTTCAAACTCACCAGGGACTATAGTCCTTCGATTATCTTTCCTTTCACTTTCTCTTTTTTTTCTGCAACCATCTTACCCTAGAGTCCTCAGAATCCTATCAGATAACAAAAGCTCCTGTTCAATACATGAAATCATCTATTCAGATAATAGAAAGATTCTCTTTGGCAAAATCCAGCTTTTGTTAGTAAGGCTGGTCTGTGGCTCTCAGTCCTAATGACGAGATTTCCCTAAAAGTTTAGAAAAGCAATATAGTGCACTAAGAGCACGACTCTGGAACCAGGCTGCCTGGGTCAAATCTTGGCTCTTGTACTCTCTAGCTATGAGACTTTGTGCAAGTTACCTAACCCCTCTGTGTCTCAGTTTCCTCATCAGGAAAATGGGGTTATTAATAACCTACTGCAGGGTCTCCTGGGTGGCTCAGTAGGTTGAGTCCAACTCTTGATTTCGACTCAGGTTGTGATCTCAGGGTCATGAGATTGAGCCCTGCTTTGGGCTCGGGCTCAGCGGAGTCTGCTTCTCTCCCTCTCCTTTTGGCCCTCCCCCTGCTCGTGCACGTGTGCTCACTCTCTCTCCCAAATAAATAAATAAATCTTAAAAAAAAAAAAAAAAAAGCCCTGCTTCAGTGAGCTTTTATGAACATTAAATGAGTTAATATATGTAAAATGC
Organism: Mirounga leonina; assembly: GCF_011800145.1. NCBI lineage: Eukaryota > Metazoa > Chordata > Mammalia > Carnivora > Phocidae > Mirounga > Mirounga leonina. The sequence goes on along the minus strand of NW_023270265.1, from coordinate 2,988,253 downwards.
TTAAGGTGCTTACTGGCTAGTAAGTGCTATATAAATGCTATCTATTGCTATACTGTACAGTTTGACTTACACAGAATGTGCTAAACATGCCAACATAAGTATTTCAATGCTAAAATGACATTAGAGTGTTCATGTCATTGCATGACTCAGTCTTTCAGGATCTGATTATCCTACTCAGAGTAGGGTTAAAGTGAGAAAAATGGCTACCAGTAAAGTCCTGCCTAGTGTCAGCCTGCCTTCCACTTTCTCTATAGTGATTTCAATAGCATGTAGTGAAACCCAGTGTTTGGATCCAGGGTATGATGAAAGTGAATAAAGTGAGGAAGCTGCCAACATATTACACAAGGGGTTGACAAATGAGAGCCTGAGGGCCAAATCCAGCCTGTGGCCTGTTTCTGTATAAGTGGAGAGCTACAAAAGGTTTTTACATTTTTAGAATATTATAAAAAAACAAAACAAAAACAAAAAGCAAGCACGCACACAAACACAAGAATAATATGCAATGCAGCTTGTATAGGACTTGCAAACTTAAAATATTCACTATCTGACCCTTTACAAAAAAAGTTTGTGGCTCCCTGTTCCATACTCTTCCCTTACTACTTACTTCACTGTACCCCAACAATAAATACATAGGCAGATAGAGTGAGATAAAAAAGAGGCTGATAATCCTGTAACAGAGAGCCCAGGTGCTTTGGTGAGGTAGTTCATTTATTATCCTTACCAAAACACAAATGGGTACCTAGCTGTTCCTACTTCAGTACCTTAAGAATGACTTCTCTCTCCCTCAGAAAGTCCGTATGTTCTTACCTAGTACTGGAAACATTATAGGTAGTTAGGTGTTCGTCAAGGAGTCTGTTTTTGCAGGGCTAGGTGGCCCAGGACCCAAGGTAGTGACTAATTAGGTCACCATCATATTTATGATGGCCTCACAATGTGCCCTACTAAATATTAAAAAAAAAATAGAATACTTACTGTTTTAAATATTTAAAGTACTTAAATAATGCACACACAAGGGATAAGTTTACAGGTTATGTACTAAGATTCCTGGTTTAACCAATTTTACACAAGAAATCCATAGTGTTTCCTTAATGTATTATAGAATTTAGCCCAATTCTGGATAAGAGATTTTTAGCCTACATGACTTTATAGCTCTGAGGAAATATGGCATAGGAAAAATAGCTGGAAAATAGCTAATCAATGAGGAAGCCTTTCAGAGCAAAGACACAAAAGATACAAGCATGACAGTAGAGTAGAATGCTATCTGTGGTATGTACTCTTTCCAAAGAATAAGGCATGGGGCATGCTATGAGTCTACTGGTTAACAGCTCATTGAAAAGTAGGCATGAAATTTCAAAGAAGAAAATACGAAAAATTTATCTTGGTGAAAAAGAGCATTAAAACAAAAGAATATCTATATTTGAAACAATACTATGTTAAAACCATCACATAATTTAAATTTCCCATGATTCAAATTATCTTCCCAGGAAAGGAGGACAAGGGTCAATTCTATTTACCTTTGTTCCTTGTTCAGCTTGATGTTATGAGAAATAAAGAGAGATCAAGAGAGACTCTTCTGGATTATTATTCAGGAATCTAAAGTTTTCTAGAGACCACCGTCTAGCTTAATTACACTTAACTAGAAGGGGTTTAGACATATCAAAAGAACTTTTGAACCAGATTTTAGATCAATCTAATTCATCAAGCTAAGAATCTCCCAATTGTCTTCATCTTATTTTTGAGTACTCATTCCAAAAATGACTTAGTCCTTATAAATTGTGCCAGTTCTTACTAAGCCTGAACCAGACAAAAGTTTAACCCTTCCTAAAGTACATTTATGAACATTTAACTATTGTCTTAGAAACAGATGTTTTAATCAAATGATATAATCCACAGACATCATCCTTAGGTAATATTCACCACAACTTGTTTTGAAGAACATAATATGTTAACATTTAAGCCTGAAGGCCTAAGAATATACTATATACTGTACTTGATACAGCTTGTTTATGCAATATTCTCGCAGACACAATTAATCTTGTGAAAATGACTGGGGTACAGCACAATAGCAAATTATCTTTGAGCCCCAAATAAGTATTTTTCCAATAGTAAAATACCCTCATAATACTCACAGCGATAGTAGCATATGGAAAGAACATTAAAAAGAAGAAATCATCAAATTCATAAATCTTGGCTATGTAGTAGAGGCAAGGGTTAAAGGAAATGTTTAAATTATAAGTATGAAATAAATGAATCTGTACCTCCAACAAATGCATCTCCAGCTCCATTGGTATCAACAATTTCTTTCTGGTTTTGATCCAAGACAGCAAAAGCAGTGACTTCACTTTCTGCAAGTAGAGCCAAAGAATGCAGACTGACTTCTCTTTGTAACACTCAATACAGAAACTCACCTAGTAAAGTCTGAAGCTCCTGCACCATTCATCATTCAAAGAGAGAGACAACATGAGTTCCATATTCTCCACATGAGTACTTGGGAACCAAGGCAAAGTCATCTGTACACAATGCTTTTTTTTGAGTAATTTTCAGCATACAGATACTGTGTTTTGTTAGAGTTATACCTAGGTAGGTCACATATTTTGGGAATGACTGTAAACCACAGCAGTACCTTTTTGGACAGTATAAATACGTGAACAGAAACTACGAGTGAAAGGAAGATTTGTAAGGACTGGATCATGGATCTCTAATAAAGCTTCAAGCCTGACTGCATTCTTGGCAGTGAAATCTTGGATACAGTTAAAGAGCTGTAAATTTAAAATATATAAATAAAGAGTCTTGGGTGTTTCTCTACAGAAAATCACAATGGTATGATAAAAACATAACTACTATTCTGTTATAATTCTTCATGCCAATGTTAAGAATTACTGATTTTACTTGGCTTATTACAAATAACCGAATCTAGTTACTTTTAACAAAGGAGTCGCTATTTCCTTTAAACTGTCAACTAACAAAAGGGAAAGCTAGGTAGAACAAAAGGGACAGTGCAATGGATTCTTGTCTTATAGCAGTCTGGACTAGGGCTTGATTGTTTTGACTATAAAGTAACCTAATACAGTACTTTAAACTTGGCACATGCCAGTGGAATGGAGTTATTTGTGATGAAATTTGGCCCAGAGGACATCTGCAAAAGATTGGACAGTGCTTTTTATTGGTGGCTGGAACTTCTGAAATCACAAATTTGCATCCCTTATGGGGACAGATGTGGCCAAAAACTTGTAAACTTCAGTCTCACCTAAGATCAAGAGAGACAGAAAAGGAGATACTGAGCACCTTAGAACCCAAGAATCTCAAAAAGCATATTCTGTCTGTCTTCTGTTACCTGGTACTAATGGATACTTTCAACAAGAGATAAGCACAGATACGATAATGAAAAAAAAATCCTACTGGAAAGACTGATATTCAAGAAGAGGATTCTTCACTTAGTGATCCCTTTTGACCATATGACTGTAGATGCTAAAAGACTCCATATCAGAAGCATCTATTTAAACTCTTTAAGTAAATAACTTTCCACACTTTTTAACACCAGGACCTACATGGTAGTTAGCAGGATTTTGATTAATTGGAAGTTAAGGCATAAATATCCAGGATTAAATTTTCTAGGGAGTATGCAGTACACACTGCTACACAGGCGGAAAAAAAAAAAGCAAGCAGACTTTACTAGAAATAATTAGGAAAGGGCTACAGTCTGATTTAGGAAAAAGGACTATACCATAAATATTTATAAAGAAATCTGATTTTATTACTTCCAAGTACAAGTCATACTATAAAGAGAATTAGCAACTATAAAGTCAGAACAAACAGCCACTAAATAAGTAAAATGAGCTAGGTTAATAATGCTATTACCATTTATAATAGGATTACATTATGTAATAATAAAATATGTCTATAAAACACTTTAGGTAATGTAAGTGTTAATATAAGAATTAATTACTGGATTACAGATTTGAAAAATAATTACATATAAATGGTAAGTAAGCCATAATTAGATATAATTCCTTGAGTTCTTTGTTAGAAAAAGTCATGGATTTTTGGTTGGGTAAATCTTTATTTATGAATAGAACCTAATTCAAAATGGAAGAGATTATGTGGAACTTTGCTCTTGAGAATCATGACTTCTTGGTTTAAACTACTGAAAATTCTAAATGAATGCAGTTTTCTGGATACATGTGTATATCCTTGAGATGTTTTATCCTTAAGTGACATAGAAGTTCAATTTCTTGTAATACAAAGAATTATTTTTAACCTTTTCTACTCATTAATGCAAATAAATATATAAGAATATCAAGACTGCAAAAGAGCTGTCATAAATTGTTATATAGTCCAGTCTCTATTATCTTCTGTATCTAGAGTTATATTATGAGAGCTCCCTTCAAAATAATGACCCTGAAAATTTGCAAGATCCTGAAATGTGTTCTAAATTATTAAAGGATTAAACAATGTTCAGTAATATTTAAGTTCAATTATGTTTGGAACATTCTGATTTTTTGAAATGAAATGATCTAAGTTAATTTAGAGAGCTATTTAAAAACCCCCAACATATGGGGCGCCTGGGTGGCTCAGTCGGTCAAGCATCTGACTCTTGATTTTGGCTCAGGTCATGATCTCAGGGTTGTGAGATCCAGCCCCATGTCCTCAGTCTCTGCACTCAGCATGGAGTCTGCTTGAGATTTTTTCCCTCTGCCCCCTGCCCTCTCTCTTTCAAATAAATAAGTAAATCTTAAAAAAAATACCCCACACAACTAACTTCACCAGCATGACCTATTCCACAGCCTTCTAGACTATGTATTGAATGAATATATGAAATACCTCACTAAATCTTAAGATACACTTATAGGCATGAACATTATTCAGCCTGTGAGGCCCAGGACACTCACAGGACTCATGTGGACCTAGTTTTCTTAGGTGTAAAATGGGGCTGGAGTAGCTACGGGAAGAAGTAGCTAAAATAGCTTTCTGTATTAGTTGTAGAAAAATGACACTGTCAGTTCTGATCAAATGCTTCTAAATAAGAGCTTAAGACAAGTTAGAGCCTTTTATTCCTGTGATTAATTCATTCCATAACTGGAAGCCTGTATGTCCTATTCCCTTTCACCCACTTTGCTAATCCCCCCATCTCCCTCCCCTCTGGCAACCATCAGTTTGTCCTCTGTACTTGTAAGTCTGATTCTGCTTTTTGTTTTTTTATTCATTTGTTTTGTTTTTAGATTTCACATATAACTGAAATCATATGATACTTCTCTTTCTTTCTCTGACTTATTTCACTTAGCACAATACCCTCTAGGTCCATCTATGTTGTTGCAAATGGCAAGATCTCATTCTTTTTATGGCTTCATCATATTCCATGTGTTCCTTATCCATTCATCTATCATTGGACACTTGGGTTGCTTTCATATCTTGGCTATTGTGAATACAGTCCATGGTACTGGAATAGCGTTGTATGGTGACAGATGGCAGCTACATTTGTGGTGAGCATAGCATAATATAGAGCTGTGGAATCACTCTGTTGTACACCTGAAACTATGTAACACTGTGTCAACTATACTCAGATAAAAAGTTTTTAAAAAGTAAAGTGTATAATACATGGGAGAATATTTCTAATACTATATGGAATTACTAATAAAAAGAATTAGTGATTTTTTTTACAGCTAATGACCTTTTTTGTTGTTAAAGATTTTATTTTTAAGTAATCTCTACACTCAACATGGGGCTTGAACTCATAACCCAGAGAGCAAGAGTTGCATTCTGCATCAACTAAGCCAGCCAGGAACCCTATATGATTTTTTATACCTTTAAAAAAAAAAAAAAAAGTAAGTCTTAAGAGCCACTCTTTCTCAAATCTTTCCAAACTTTTGTAAAGTGAGAAGGAAAAGGATTGGTAATAATTATTATTCCTATTTTCCAGATTTCTGTAAAACCACAAAATCATAAGCTTCCTTGAGTAGACAGGAAAGAAAAAAGAACAATTCAGTTGATACCAGATTTGCTTGGTATCATTTATTAGATAAGATCCACAAGGCACCTTCATCAAGAACAATGAAATTTAGCTTACTTAAAATACTCCATATCAGAAGCATCTGAAATGGAATGAAATTGAATGAAAATCAGACATTCTCTGGCCAGTTTATATAAGCAAATAATTTACTCTTCACTTTGATATAAGCTTCACTACCTTAGAAGGGCAGTCTGTCTAGAATCAAAACATCTTCACACGCCTATAATGCTAAGTCAATTATGGTAGAAATAGTAAGTTCATACAATATCTAACTGAAAAAATGATAAAAAATTCAGTCACTCAATGCCAAACAACTAGATTAAATGCTTCTGTAGCTTTACCGCTACTAAATTAACTATATGTTTTAGCACTGTATACCTATAACCCCATGATAATTAATATCCTTAGAAAATTTTGTTCAAGATATTTTAAAGTGCCATGTTTCATTACTGCTTTTTTTGACATCACCTCTAAATTGTAGGAAACATATAACGGTTGAAGATAGAGAGCAGGACGAGGTATTTTCAACCTCAAGGTAGACTGTAGTCACTCTGCCACAGCTTCTGACTGAGCATCACCAGGCTTGGAAAAGATAGAAAAGTGATGGCAAAATCTTCACTACCAAGTGAAAAGTAGGAGTAGGTAAAAACTGGAACCCTTGAGATTCTTAAAAGAGGCGCCTCTACCTTGGCCATTCCTTATAATGAGGTAATTTCCAGAGTATAAATGCTTTTGTTTGCTTGGTTTATTTTTTTTAACCTTTTATTTGGGCATAATATTATTTTATTTATTTATTTTTTAATTTTAAAAAGATTTTATTTATTTATTGGACAGAGAGAAACACAGCGAAAGAGGGAACACAAGCAGGGGGCAGTGGGAGAGAGAGAAGCAGGCTTCCCACGGAGCAGGGAGCCCGATGCGGGGCTCGATCCCAGGACCCTGGGATCAGGACCTGAGCCGAAGGCAGACGCTTAACGACTGAGCCACCCAGGCGCCCCAGACATAATTTTAAACTAACAGGAAAGTTTGATGAAAAATACAGAGAACTCCTATATAACATTTATCCAGATTTACCAGTTTTTAACATTTTGCCACAATTTTTTATCAATCCTTCCATATATATGTACATATTAATTATTATTAATTCTTTTAAGCCATTTGAGTGTAAGTTGCTTATATCATTCCCTTTACTTTTTTTTTTTAATTTTTTTTTTTTAAGATTTTATTTATTTGAGAGAGAGAATGAGAGACAGAGATCATGAGAGAAAAGAGGGTCAGAGGGAGAAGCAGACTCCTTGCTGAGCAGGGAGCCCGATGTGGGACTCGATCGCGGGACTCCAGGATCATGACCTGAGCCTAAGGCAGTCGCTTAACCAACTGAGCCACCCAGGCGCCCCCATTCCCTTTACTTCTTAATAATACAGTGTGTATTTCTTTTTTTTTTTTAAAGATTTTATTTATTTATTTGAGAGAGAGAATGAGAGAGAGAGAGAGAGAGAGCACAAGAGGGGGGAGGGTCAGAGGGAGAAGCAGGCTCCCTGCTCGGCAGGGACTCGATCCCGGGACTCCGGGATCATGACCTGAGCCGAAGGCAGTCGCTCAACCAACTGAGCCACCCAGGCGCCCCACAGTGTGTATTTCTAAGAAATAGATATTCTTTTAGGTAACCATGATACAGTTGATAAATTTAAAAACTTAATATTTTAATTTTATCCAATCTATATTCCATATTCCAATTTTGTTAATTGTCCTAGTGTCTTTTACAGTTTTTTCCCATTAACTACAGGACCCAGTCCAGAATCACAAATTGCTTTTAGTTGTATTTGCTTGTTTTTAATTTAACGTTTTGAATAGGTAATGCACACATATAGTTAAAAAATACAAATATTAAAAGGTAGCCTATAAAAAAGTTCTTTCTCACTTCTTATCTCCTATTCAACCAGTTTCTAATCCTACTGCTTTCCAATCTGATTATCACTGTTACTGCTTTTCTGTATATCCTTTCAGAATTTCTCTATGCATAAACAAGAAAACATTATTTTTTTCTTTTTTATTCTTTTTTTTTTGAAGATATTATTTATTTATTAGAGAGAGAGAAAGAGTGAGTGAGCAGGAGGGAGAGGGAGAGAGAATCTGAAGCAGACTCTGTGTTAAGTGTAGAGCTGGATGTGGGGCTCGATCCCACAACTGCAAGATCATGACCAGAGCCAAAACCAAGAGTCAAACCAGAGTCAGAGGCTTAACAGATTGAGCTACCCAGGCACCCCTCACTTTTTATTCTTAAACAAAAAAGTATCCCTTTATGCAGGCTGCTCTGGAACTTGTTTTTTCACTTGGAAATCTTTCTATGTTGGTAAGCAGAGAACGTTTGCATTTTTATCGCTAGGTAATAGTCCACTGTATGGATATACTATAATTTATTTAAGCAGTCCTTTATTGGTGGACTTTTAGGTTGTTTTCAATCTTCTGTTATTACACACAATGTTGCAAGGCACTAATGCTTTTATTTTAAATAGACCCTAAGTTTAATTATTTTACTTAAAAGCCAAGTCAGTAATTTCATTCCTACTTTTTATAGGGAACTGACATAAGAAAACCAAACTGTTATACAAAAAGCATGAAATATGCCTGTGTCAAAGAATAGGAAAAAAGTGAGAATCCAGGAAATGCTTTTCTTCTCATTAGGATACACATACCAGGATATGAGCAAAGACACCCTGCTCAGACTGCCCTAATAAACAGGGTAATGAAACAGATGACAAATTCTACTAATAATAGAGATTTACAGAACAATCCTAATTAACAAGGACTTTTGGGGAATGAAGAGCTCTGGGTTAATTTAATTTTCTGGTTAACTAAAGAAAAAGCAGAAAGTCTTTTTAGTTAGAAATCTTTCTAAATGTATTAATATAATAATATACCATGACATCCCTGCTTTAATTAGTTTATTGAACTGAAAGAAAATTTCTTTGATAATAGAAAATCCTACAGCACATGTTAATGTCATTATTCTGAACATCAATTCTTATTGTAGCTCCAAAGGTGTAAGTGCTTTCATGAAAGGCAGGATAAATGGAATGGTTGGAGGAACACTGGATTAGGACTCAAAAGACCCATGGTTTTAGTCTGGTTTTGGTTCAGCTACTTTATTCAACAAATGCTTATTAAGAGCTTATCATGTGTCAGGCACTCAGAGACTGAGAATACAAATGTGAATAGGACAGACAAAAACCCTGCTCTCATGAGACCTACATTCTAGTGAGGATAGACAGTATACAAGTAACAACAACAACAAAAATGAACAAGATAATTTGAGATAATAATAAATGCCACAAAGAAAATAAAACAGGATGATGTGATGAAGTATGACTAGGGAGGCAAATTAATTTAGATGGGTGCTACTTCTTTGCTGAGGAGGTGATGTTTGAATTGAGACTTAAATAGCAAGAAGGAGCCAGCCATGGGAAGATCCAGGGGCAGAATATACAAGAGCAGAGGCTCTGGGCTAGCAACAAGCTTGATGAACTAAGCCTGTTTAAGGTTAAGAAGGCCACTGTAACTACAGTGTAGTGAGTGTGGGGAGATCAAGTATGTGTGTATGTGTGTGGGGGGGCGTTGGTAGAATTTCATTCTATGTAAAACAGGAAACCATTGGAAGGTTTTAATTTTTTTCAAAGATTTATTTATTTTGAGAGAGGGAGCACATGTGTGGAAGCATGATGGGGTAGGGAGGAAGGGGCAGAGGGAAAGGGTGAGAAAGTCTCAGGCAGACTCCGTGCTGAGTGCAGAGCTTGATGTGGGGGCTTGATCTCAGGACCCTGAGATCATGATCCTGAGATCACGACCTGAACTGAAACCAAGAGTTGACACTTAACTGTCTGTACCACCCAGGCACCCCCATTGTAAGGTTTTAAACAGGGGACTGACATGATCCCATCTTTGATTTAAAAAGATTATCTGGGTGCCTGGATGGCTCAGTCGTTAAGTGTCTGCCTTGGGTTCAGGTCATGATCCCAGGGTCCTGGGATCGAGCACCGCATCCGGCTCCCTGCTCAGCAGGAAGCCTGCTTCTCCCTCTCCTACTCCCCCTGCTTGTGTTCCCTCTCTCTGTGTGTCTCTCTCTGTCAAATAAGTAAATAAAATCTTTAAAAAATTAAAAATAAAAAAAATAAAAAGATTATCTGGCAGCCTTATACAGAATGGACAGAATGGTGGGGGTTGAGAGTAGAGTCAATGATGCTACTTTTTAAGACCTTGCAAAAGTTGGGGCGCCTGGGTGGCTCAGTCGTTAAGTGCCTGCCTTCGGCTCAGGTCATGATCCCAGGGTCCTGGGATCGAGCCCCGCATCAGGCTCCCAGCTCCGCGGGAAGCCTGCTTCTCCCTCTCCCACTCCCCCTGCTTGTGTTCCCTCTCTCGCTGTGTCTCTCTCTGTCAAATAAATAAAAATCTTTATTAAAAAAAAAAGACCTTGCAAAAGTCACTATGTAACTTACCCTCAGTTTTATTATACTTAGAAGATGAGAGGAGTACCTGGGTGGCTTAGTTGGTTAAGCGTGGGACTCTTGATTTCGGCTCAGGTCATGATCTCAGGGTCATGAGATTGAGCCCTGTGTTGGGCTCTGTGCTCAGCCGGGAGTCTCCTTGAGATTCTCTCTCTACCTCTGCCCCGCCCCGCACTTGCACACATGCGTGCTCTCTCTCAAATAAATAAATAAATTTTGAAAAAAAAAAGGAAAATAAGAATACTGGTTCTAGCTATTTTCTGTGATTCTTATATGGATTAAGTATTAACATCATGAAAGCACCCTTTCAAATAAAAAGCCCTATACAATTTTTTTTTTAATTCTTAGATATGATTTAATACTCTTGGCCATTTCTGTGTATCACAACATGAAGATTTTGCTGCTTAGGATTTCTCTGTAGAGGTTATAGAGAAAGCAGAGGCTATGTTTTTCACCCTCTCATTTATGTGTTTGTATGTGTAAATGTAATACATATCGGTATATGTTGATACATAATTTTATAAGGTGTTCTTAGGAGCTTATTTTCTTCAACCAGGTAACAAATATTTGTTGAGCACTTGCCATGAGCTCCTTATACTCTGCTAGATCCTTTGGGGGAGATACAGGAGAAATATTAAGACATCATCTGTCTTCTGAAATAATTTATAATCTAGACAGAAAGAGAAATCTAGCATATGTGAAAGAATTTGTAAAGTATCATACAACATAATATTTATTATAACTGCAACAGGAATTCAAAGAAGGAAAGAAACAATGTGAGTTTAATTAAGTGGAGATGGCTTCATGGAGAAGACCTAACTTAAGCTAGGTCTTGCAGATGTGGATAGTGAAGAGGAGAGGAAATAAAGGTATATATATCCCAGGAGGCAGAGAGAAAGAAATAAGTTTATATGTTAGATAAGGAAAGAAATAATGCAAGATGGGTAGGGTCCAGCCATCTCTAGGAAGACAGATGTTTAGATTTAATACATCAAACAATGGGATGCAATTGCAGTTTTTGAGCTAGCAAAGTGACATTGAAGTGCTAACTGTGCACCAAGTGCTTTACATACTTCATATCATGTATTTCTCAATGCAATTCCATGAGTTAGGTAGTATTGACCTGACTTTATAAATGAAGACATTGAGGCTCACAGAGGTTGTCAACCGCTTTAGAGTCCTGCGGCAAAGGACTTTGGGACAAAAAAAAATTTGAGAGAATAAAACGGGATTCCAAAGTTACCATTTGAGTAACACTGCTATCATTTTTTTTTTTTTCTGAAAAAAGGGTGATCATGGAAAAAAAACAAGATTTTGATTAAGCAGTATACAGCAGTTAATTGACATTTAAATTCCCATTCTAACTCCTGTACTGATAACTAAATTTGACCAAATTAAGTAGATAAATACTCTACAGGGAACAGAGGCAGTATAATATTGTACTAAGAATATAAGTCAGACTGCTTGGGTTTATATTCCCAATTACTAGTAAATTCCCATTTACTAGCTCATAACCAAGTCAAACTCTATGCCTCAATATTCTCATGTGCAAAATAGGGACAATAACAGTAATTATCTCATAGTGTTTCTGTGAGACTAAATCAGTTAATACATGTAGAGCACTTAGATAAAAGCTTACTAGACATAGTAAGCATTTAATGAATAAATGGACAAGAATATTATTAATCTTAAAATAAGACTCTTGGGTATAGGGGATTGAGATCACACTTAAAACTGCTGCTACTGAGGACATGGTTTTTTTTTTTTTTTTTTTAAGATTTTATTTATTTATTTGACAGAGAGAGAGACAGTGAGAGAGAGAACACAAGCAGGGGGGAGTGGGAGAGGGAGAAGCAGGCTTCCCGTGGAGCAGGGAGCCCGATGCGGGACTCAATCCCAGGACCCTGGGATCATGACCTGAGCCGAAGGCAGATGCTCAACGACTGAGCCATCCAGGCGCCCCTGAAGATATGGTTTTGATATGGAACACTATCATTGTTTGTAGTAAAGCCTCCCAGTTTGTTCATGTTTTCTTTGAATTTCCTACAAGTGTTTCTAGTAAATGTCAGTTAAAATCTTCAGTCTGAATATAGACAGGTAAGAGAGTAGAAGAGTGTTTGTTTAGAATATGAAAATAGTTTTCCACAGAAAAGTGACTAAGGGGGTGCCTGGGTGGCTTAGTTGGTTAAGCATCCGACTCTTGGTTTCAGCTCAGGTCATGACCTTATGCGTCGTGAGATCGAGGTCTGCAATGGGCTCCATGCTCAGCCGGGCCTCTGCATGAAGATTCTCTCCCTCTGCCCCTCCCCCCATTCATGCTCTCTCTCTCTCTCTCTCTCTCTCAAGTAAATAAATAAATCTTAAAAAAAATCCGTAAGAAAAATGACCAAGAAAACAATGATAAATGGAATTACTGCTTTAAAACCTTATTTCCCCTTTGTTTGGTGTCTGCCTCCCTCCCTCCCTCCCTTCCAAGGTTTCTGATACCTTTAATACGTTCGCTACATAAAGCACATCTCTTTAACCTTACTTACATAAAGCAGTTCATTCAAACTGTTCTCTCTCTGCTTTTTTCTATGCACTTGCTTCATTCTCGTATCTATAAAAACTGGTTTCCTCTGTGGCTTAGCTCATATGTCACTGGCCACCTATAAACTGCCTAACCTTGTTGAGATTCCTAGCCCTGATTCAGTCAGCTGTGCCCAGGGAAGGAGCTAGGGCTCATGGCACAAACCCTGGCTACTTAGGTAAGAAGGGCTACAGGAAAGGCAACTTGTCTGATGATCTTTAGTACCCAGAGCTATGCTTTGTGCATTACAGGTGCTCAGTAAACATTTGTTGAATGAACAGACTGATTTTTTCATGAGTACAAATCTGATCATGCTATTCTGTTACAAACCCTTTGATGGTTCTCTATTGAAGTCTTAACTCTAGGACATAAATCTAGCCTACTGTTTAAACCTTATCTTTCGCCATTTCCTGAGCTGTGATTGTTTCTCTGTCATGCTCATAATTTTTCAAGTGTGTCATGCTTTTTTTTATACCTATGTACATATATACCTGCTTTACTGCTCAAATCATCTTTCACTACTAGTTCCAAATCCCAGGTAAGTTTCCTGGACGCAGTCCCTGACTTCTCAGGGTCCTGCTTAGAAGCAGAGCTAACTGCTTCCTCTTTTATGCCATCATTTATAACCTTCACATATCTCTAAGAAAGGACTTATATTTATAGTTTTACTTATGTACAAGCATTTTTCTCTACTGAAGTATGAGCTCCTTGTGGGTAGGAATCATGACTTAATCATAGTCCCAGTATGCAGTAGGTGCTCAATAAACATTTATTAGAGATGATTATTTTCAACTAGATCTTAACTTCCTGAAGACTGGTCTCTTTTTCATGTAGTAGAGTATGAACTCAACGATGTATTTTCTGAATGATTTTTGAGTAAGTGGTATCTAATTATAACATACTTCTCTAGGTTAGTTTAGTAAACCAAGTAAACTAAAGGTTCTAGCTATCCATGATCCTGTTTTTTAGAGTTATTAGGATTTAATCTAGCATTCTAAATGCTTGAATGAAAAGAAATCATACAAGTACCTGAAAATCAGAGGGTAATACACTATTTCAATAGTGAATAAATTCAACCTTGTGTAACTTGTCCTAAAAATCTTTCCAGATCTAGCTGTGCTGAACACATCCTGGAGAAATAATAAAAAAATATGATTGGCACCTTCAAGCAAGTTGCTTTCCATCATTAAGAAATGAAGACATTTTTATGATTCAATAAACCTAAGTTCAGATCCTGTTTAAAGATAGAAGGTTCTGATAAAGGGACTTGGGGTTAACTCTTAGATTGGATAAATCAAATGGATCACGGTAACAAGGGTGGGGTTCACCTCATGAAAATACCATATAAGTCCAACCAACATCTGTATGTATGTGATCCTTCCTTATAAAGAAATCGTACGCTGTTAAAACTAGAATAGGAATAGGCATTTGTTACATAATTTGGACCAAGGCATCATGGTTATGAAAAACACTGAGTGATCAAACATCAATGGCTTTCTTAAATTTTTTTGTGTGGTTTAGTCCTAATCACTGCAGTAGGAGGATATAGGACATTATTGATATTCTAAATGTACCCCTTCTTAATGTCATGTGTTTCCTTCTGAGTACAATAGTGAAGATTTTCAAAACGATATGCATATGCAAAGTTGTTCTCTTTTATTAAAGAAAAAGCGATTGATGCCACTACTTCTAATCGCGGACTTCCCATCAGTAAGATTTCTGTTTGAATTATTGACGGTGGCAATGGCAAATGTTTATGAAGTTTACAAAGGAAAAGCTGCATCAGATATGACAGGACCAGTGTCTCCTTTTTTCTTTTTATAGATTAGAAGAAATCTTAGAGCAAGAAAGCAATGCTGAAATATCACTGATGTTTTAGTGCAATCTGGTTTGCAGGGATGATAATGCTTCAAGGTAATGTCATAGATTTATGTTGGAGGAAAAATGTTTTTAAAATATTTATACTGTACAATAAAGCAAAAGTTCCCCAAAGTATGAGGTCAATTTCAATGGGTGCCCTGACAAACATGGATAAAAGTTATGAGTACTATCTATCGTCCAATAAACTAAACTGGAATCACAGATAACTTGACTACTTGCAGTATAGCAATAAACACCAGTAAACAACCATTCTACCCAATTTAAACAGAATACTTTTCTTTATTGAGTCATTTGCCAATCTCTCTTGCACTTAAAAGTAGATTAAAATGTGTAAACGTATGGTTAATTACCTGTTAAAAAAAACCCTCTCAAGTACCATATTTTACAATCCTTTTAAAGGTTGGTTTACTTCTCATTCCTTATGAACAGAAGTTGCAACATCAGATTTTTAAAAAGTTGCAGGAATAGTTTAAGGCTCATACTCAGGCCTATCAGTAGATTAAGAAGAATGGCATAGCCCTATTTATTAAAATGATAAAGACCCTGTGTCAAAACAGGCTGGTGTTTGTCATCCAAACACTATGCCAATTACTGCAATTCCTCTCAGAATTGGTCCTACTAATGACCTTAGCTGGTGCTTCCATTTCCCTCCCCAAAGTATCATTTTAAATGTCTTCAAGTCACCAAATAATTCTCACCCTCAGAGAGAAGAGAAGCTGTTAGGTGTCAAGTCTTTACACTTTGCCAGTTATTTTGAACTACCAACAGTTCTTCCATCAAACAATAAAAGAATCAGTATCTTTGTTTCTCAGACTGGAAGAAGGTGGGAGACAATTCAATTTATTAACACCACATTGTATAGTGATTATGTCACATAGCTATTTATACTCTAGTCTATGTAAACGGCACCTGCTAGACTTGGCCTATTCATAGATGACAATACTATTTCTACTTCCTCAGATGACCCAGAGACAATATACAAATTGGTCAAGCTATAGAATTCAGTGCAGCAAGGCTGGTGTCATTAATTGTGTGGAATGTGAAGTTTTAATGTTGGTTACATCTGGACAGAAGAAATTTGTGGTATGCTAGTTAATTCTTTGAAAAGACAAAGTCTTGTACAACCAAAGAAGTAAAAGAAGCAACAAAAGCCTTACAGGTCAGATACCCATTTATTCATTCTTTTCTTTTTTTTTCTTTGAGTGAGGGAGGGATGGAGAGAGAGAAAGAGAGAGAGAACAAGCAAGCGTGAGCAGGCATGGAGGGGCAGAGGGAGAGAGAGAGAGAGAATCTCAAGCAGGTTCCACGCCCAGTGTGGACCCCGATGCAGTGCTTGATCTCATGACCCTGAGATTATGACCTGAGCCGAAACCAAAGTAGCATGTTTAACCGACTGAGCCACCCAGGTGCCTCATTTGTTCATCTATTTTAATACTTCATTTTAGATAATATTTAGGTAAATGTTCTATGTGAGCTGTAATATACAATGAAAGTATCAGCAATTAGTTTTTGTTTCACTATAATGGCTGCTGATAAGGAAAGGGAAAAAAACTCAATGTTCTGGTTAACTCATTCTAAAAGTCTAGAATTTGAGTGTCTGAGGGTAAGGTCCACATTTTCTGATGATGATGGCAATACCCTAAATACTTTGAGAGCGAAGGGAACATACAGTTGACCACACAGGTGGCTTCTACTCCTCACAGCCAGTTATCTTGGTTTTAAATGCATGGAGATAGACACAACTTTTATCCCTTCAGGGAATCATGAGCACAAGCTTTCCTGTTCCTCAGAGAATGTGAACATTTTATCTAGCATATTCCAACACTAGGAAGCCACTCTAGATATCAGATAACCCTTCTTTCTTGATTATACATTTATGAATTAAGTGGGAAGAAATGGGGACAACAATTGAAAGGTAGAAGAGGAGCACCTGGGTGGCTCAGTCCTTTAAGCATCTGCCTTCAGCTCAGGTCACCATCTTAGGGTCCTGGGATGGAGCCCCGTGTCGGGCTCCCTGCTCAGTGGGGGGTCTGCTTCTCCCTCTGTGATCTCTTTCACTCTCTCTCAAATAAATAAATAAATAAAATCTTAAAAAAAAAGAAAGCCCATTATTTTAGGTACTCAATAAATACACAGTGACAGCCAGTAGAATTTAGAAGACTTCTAAGCTAGCAATCAAGTACATTTTCTAATAGACTAATTTTTATATACTATTTTTTTTGAGAGAGAGAGAGAGAGAGAAAGCATGAGTAGGGAGGGGCAGAGGGAGAAGGAGAGAGAATCTTAAGTAGGTTCCACACTCAGTGTGGGCAGAGGGAGAAGGAGAGAGAATCTTAAGTAGGTTCCACGCTCAGTGTGGAGCCTGATGTGGGGATTGATCCCATAACCCTGAGATCACAACCTGAGCCAAAATCAAGAATTGGATGCTCAACAGACTGAGTTACACAGGTGCCCCTAATTTTTATATAGTATTTTAACAAAAGAGAGAAAACTTCTGTATTCATTAGATATTTTCTTAGCAGATACTATGGGGATTACAACTAACTTCCTAAATATATAACAATCTAGTCTGAATTGATACCAACTTAGCTTCAATAGCATACAAAACCTTTCTTCCCATACAGTTCCTTCCTTGCTTCTGGTGTTATAAATTACATCTTTACACATGTGTGCCAATTAACATATATTTATAATTACTATACAATGTATCTGTCTTTTAAATCATGTATGAAATAAAAGAGTTACAAACCAAAAATACATTAATACTGGCTATTACATTTACCATCATGGTTACCTTTGCTGGAGTTCTTTCTGTCTTCATATGGGTATGGTCCAGCTTCTGTTCATTTCAGCCTGAAGAATTCCCTTCAGTATTTCTCATAGGGCAGGTCTATGAGAACCGAATTCTTAGTACTGAACTCTTTTAGCTTTTGTTTAACTGGAAATGTCTTAATCTTTCCTTCACTTCTGACTGACAGTTTTGTCAGATATAGAACTTGTGTATTCTTTTTTTTTTTTAAAGACTTTATTTATTTATTTGAGACAGAGAGAATGAGAGAGACAGAGAGCACATGAGAGGGGGGAGGGTCAGAGGGAGAAGCAGGCTCCCCGCCGAGCAGGGAGCCCGATGCGGGACTCGATCCCGGGACTCCAGGATCATGACCTGAGCCGAAGGCAGTCGCTTAACCAACTGAGCCACCCAGGCGCCCGAACTTGTGTATTCTTAAGCCCATTTTTTCAGATGTTAAATTACAAACATAATGATCAAAAAAGCTAATTCACCAAGTAGATTCTCCATTATTCATAATGCATTTTAATATGCTGAAGGTCCAAGAAGATAAAATTGTAGTGTGGCCAAAGCTCAGTGCTGAGCTCAAGACAGGAAAGCTTTTCAAAAACTAGTTGCTGATTGTACTTTGATAATTAAATATACGAACCTATGATCCTTTTAGGCTCACCTAATTAGTATCAAATGAGTTTACTTAATTACAGCTGTAAATTAAATGCATAGAGTTTGCCTCATCTCAAAATAATTACATGTGCATTGGAATATGAATTATGCAACATTAATTTGTAGTTTATCGATTATTCCCTAAACAGAGACTGGGACTCATTAGGACAAAGTTATTATCATAGCAGTTTTGATAAATAGCTCCTAGAAAGGGTTCCTGAAAAATGTTTGCATATAAGTTCTTTAAAGGAAAGGTGTACATGTATCAGAATTGGTACTGCACATTTATTGTAAAGCCCCAGCCTAGAAAAATGTGCTCTCTGAAGTATTTGGGTGAGAGGCACAAATATGTATACATATATGTATAAAATCTCCACCTTCATTCTGCATGGAGCTAGAAAATTTTCAAATTTATAGTAAAGGCTTCAATTACTTCAAGAGTCTTTTAGCGCAGGGCGCCTGGGTGGCTCAGTCGGTTAAGCGACTGCCTTCGGCTCAGGTCATGATCCTGGAGTCCCTGGATCGAGTCCCTGGATCGAGTCCCTGGATCGAGTCCCGCATCGGGCTCCCTGCTCGGCAGGGAGTCTGCTTCTCCCTCTGACCCTCCTCCCTCTCATGCTCTCTGTCTCTCATTCTCTCTCTCTCAAATAAATAAATAAAATCTTAAAAAAAAAAAAGTCTTTTAGCGCAAGTCAAACTATTACCTCTAACAAACCAGTTCTTAGCATCCCTCAGATAGAGCAAATGATAAGCTAATGATCATGTTAAAAAAGCTTCTGCAATGTTCTTTATACCCAAAAAACACAAAAAAGGGGGCAAAAACTCTTATCTTCCTTTATTCTTTGGATACTTTACCACAGCAGGGCTTTCCTCCCTTCTTTATATGATCTTTAAAAAAAATCTGAGAAGGGAAGAAAAATTTCCTGCTAGAAAATGAATGGAATTATTAAAGGGATAAATACAGACTAATCAGGTAGAGAAAATATTCTAACTCTAGACTTTTTTTTAAACGAAATAACTATGTTGATCACTTGGGAAAAAATAGCTTAGTTCAAATGCGGCTCACTCAATTTAAGATTTTTAATTTTTTGTGAGGGAGAGGAATCTTAATCACCAATTGAAGTATTTCAAATGCAATTTCATGAACAGGCCTCAGATTTTCCTTAAATATAAAATGAATTTAAATAAAAACATGAGATTTTCTTGTTTAAATAAGACAAGCTTTTCAGAACAGTCCCTTGCTCTACTTGCTTTAAATGTACCCATTATTTTTCCTATTTTCCTATTCCTGCTCAATTGTGAGACAACTCCCATTGATCACACCAGTAACTTACTGCGCTTATATTATTTCCCTTCATTTTTTTGTGGATATTTGGCACTGTGTGCAAAAAAGGAACTCTGCTGCCACAGAGCCTAAAGAATGCACTTGGCTGCTTACGGTAAATGCTCCCATTTTTCTAGTTAGGAGTAGTGGCATTATCAGGCTTCAAAAAAAGCAACAGAGATAAAGGCTGAACAGGTATGTTAAGCCTTTCTTCTGCCATTTGGAATTTCTAACTTTGGCCACCATAGCTTTTTTTCTTGCTATCTTTGTAATTTTCTGCCTTTTTCTCCCTTTAAATATAGAGGCGGGAAAGACCTCAGCATAATAATTGTGTTTTAATTCGGCCCAATTCTGGCCTATAGCAAACATCTCACTACAGTGTGATTAATTCTAAAGAACATAACTTACTCTCATGTTCAGTGGGTCTGTGTTTGAATCTAACTAGTGGCTTCCTCATTTTCTGCTGCCTTTCTTTCTTTTCTCTGTGTTAACTTAATCCCCAAAGTGACTGAGGAATTATAAACTGCCATTCTCCTGCTACACAAAATATCTGTATTATGCAATTCACATTTCAAGGGGCTTACATTATTAGTCTTGAATCATGTGTTCAAATTTAGACTTCTGTAAAAAATGACAAGATGCATGAGAGCACTGTAATCTAGGCAACCATAATTATACAATTATTGATGAAGTTCCTGTTGATAAACAATGCAAACATTAGGAAATACTATTTTGCAATTAAATGATGAAGAAAGCTGTTTATTGCCTTCTATTCTATCCTCTGTTAATAAGACTGAAGTTGCAGATGTTCATGTATGCTGCATTGATGTTAAATGGTGCATGATGCTCTAGGTGGTTCCCATAACCTTGCTTTGTCTACTATGAACTGACTCAATTGATATGATAATAGAGAAAAGAGCGGGGCTGAACTGGCACAATTTGCATAGCCTTGAAATTTGCTATTATTGGACAGCCAACTGCTCCTATAAGTTCTTGTTCAGTTGTCATTGACAACAATATGTTAGACAAGCAATATTTTGAAATTAACCACTCAGGTGGGAGCATCACTTATTGAAGCTTTTATCCCATCAAACAAGGTACTCATCAGTGCATTTCTAAAGCCAACAATGGGAATTTTGTGATCTTCTTTGGGATCAATTACTATTAGATTTAGTACAAAGAGAGCAGACAACATTCAGGGGTCACAAAACAGTGGTAGTACTTGCTGCTTTTTGACACAGGAATTATATTTGGAGTATACCTCTTTCCCTTTCACAGAACCTTTATTTCCAACTCATCATTAAATAAATATTATATTTTAGATTAAGAAATAATAAAATCTTCAATGTTGCTTAATATTACTTGTTACTTTACTCATGAAAAAAAAAATCATTATATAAGACACTCCTTACAAGAATAGTAGGAATTGCTCTGATCCATTAAAATGACACACTAGAAAACCTCAAACACTGAAGAAAATCCCAATATATTCCAAAAAAGTTTTAAACAAGTAATAGGAGAATAACTAGAAAAGTACCACAATTTTAGGGGAGAACTCTGAGTTTAGAATTTATGGGCATATATAATGAATGAAAGGGTAGAAGACAGTAAATGTACCTTGGTGGGTGGGCGATTAAAACAATTAGGAGACGACAGAAGAATTGCAAATAAATGGGAATAATGTAATTTAAAGTTAAAACAAACAAAATTGTTTAAATAAAAAAACCTAGAAAAGCTAATATGGAAAATTTAGTGCTCATGAAAGCGTAATAAAAAATGGAAAACACAACTGGGCCATTCTGTAATACCTAGAGGTCAATATTTAAGATTTAACTCCCCAAAGAGCAAATTCCTATATGACTGGTTGGGTAAGAGATGGGATAAAGGAATTTAGAGAAATACCAGATGAAAGAAACTGTGCACACACAGAATTAATGTTTTAAAAAAGAGCCTAGAGTGGTTTTTAAGAAAAACCCAATTCTTTAGCCCAATTCAAGGTTTAAACAATAGTTTGTTCTGATGTTTTGTTTTCAGTTGGTTTAAATTCTAAATTACAACAAGACCTTTCATTCTAAGCATTAGTTTTAAAACAAGAAGACTAGAATATATATAACCCCGTGAATGAAAATGGAGCCAATGTACATTGTATTCACTGCCCCCCCCCTTTACTGGGCTTATCCCTGTAAGAGAACTATAATCTGTTAAATTTATGCTTCCTCTCTGATCAATATCAGGCTTGGCCACGTGACTTGCTTCAGCTAATGAAATGTGAAGGGAAATGATGCAAGAGCTATAACTATTATGTAGTTCTTTCATTTTCCCATCTTTAATACAACTAGCATGTTCTGGATTGGGACTGTTCCTCAGTTTTGGCCTAGAATAAATACACCATAGACTAGTGCCTCAGCTAACCCAGTGTAGAATAAGAATGCAACAGAAAAATAAATATCTATTATTGAAAGTCATTCAGATTTTGAGGGTTATTTGTTAGGCTACTACCTGAGCCTAACCCAGTTAATAAACATATAAAAAAGGCAGCACTATGACTTTTTTAAGATTTTATTTATTTATTTGACAGAGAGAGAGACAGCGAGAGAGGGAACACAAGGAGGGGGGTGGGAGAGGGAGAAGCAGGCTTCCCGCTGAGCAGGGAGCCCGATGTGGGGCTCAATTCCAGGACCCTGGGATCATGACCTGAGCTGAAGACAGATGCTTAATGACTGAGCCATCCAGGCGCCCCAGCACTATGACTTTTAATGCAAACAGAATTCAAAATTATGAGATGAAGGCTATAGAGTAACTGCTTATTTGAATAATGCCTTCCCTTTGTCTGAACCAAGTATAAAATCAGACTGAACATTCAAGAAGTGCTCTTAAAGACTACCTGGATGAATGTGGTACAGATAAGATATGTATATGAGGATGTCCTGGTAAGACATCCTGACCCTGTTTCCTAAGTAACCCAGAAGGCCAGAGAAGTATTAGTATTAATTAAAGTAAGTTCTAGGAGCTTTTGATAATGCCAGACTACATAATTTAGACCAAATGTCTCAAGAACAATTAGAACATCTGGATAAAATAGATTTTAAAAATGTGCTTGAAGGGGCGCCTGGGTGGCTCAGTCATTAAGCATCTGCCTTCAGCTCAGGTCATGATCCCAGAGTCCTGGGATCGAGCCCCGCATTGGGCTCCCTGCTCCGTGGGAAGCCTGCTTCTCCCTCTCCCACTCCCGCCTGCTTGTGTTCCCTCTTTTGCTGTGTCTCTCTCTGTCAAATAAATAAATAAAATCTTAAAAAAAAAAAAGTGCTTGAAGGCATTGAAGGCCTAATAAAAGAGTGAAGAATTACCAGAATGGGATATCAAGGATGACAGGGCCCAGAGAGGAGTCTGGTGTTTGAGACTGCTAGGAAGACAAAATTTAGAATCTAGAGCCTGTCAAGAGAAATGGCCCTGGTAAAACCTCTTTATGCAAGGAAACCCAAAGGGCTGCACCTACGATTAAGGGTAAACAGGAAGTAGACAGGCCTAGGCAATGGACAACAGCTTAGTTTCTAATTCTGAATTCCTAAACTTAGATCAAGATGATTCTAGTGTGCCAGTGTTTCTGTAACTGCCAAAAGCAAACATGAATCATCCTATGTCTCACATTATTTCTGCAAAGAATTTTCCAAATACACTGTCTTGCTCACAATAAAAAATGAATAGTAAATAAATAGTAAATAAGGAGGCAAGGTAGTAAATTAAAACCAGCAGAAATTATATAATAGAAAGTAGTCCCAAATAGTTCCAGATATTGAACTTATCAAACAGAAACTTTGAAATAACTATGCTTACTGAACTTTAGCAGAGGACTATAAAGTATAAAAAAATTGAAGTTAAGAATCAATAGGTTTAAATGGAAATTGAAATATGAATTTGGTGGATAAATTCAACAGAAACTTAGACACAGCTTAGAAAAGAATTAGTGAACTGGAAGACAGATCAGAAGAAAATATCCAGAATGCAGCACAGCCAAGATGGGTAAGATATATTCTACACAGTTCCTGAAAGTGGAATTAGGACCAGTGGACAGAAATGATAAAATAAATTCTGTTCAACAGAAGAAAAAACTTTTTAACATTTTGGGGTTTATAAAACTGAAATGAATAGATCTACTAGATACTGAGTATTTTAAAGAGGATTCCTGAATTGATTTTGGAATATGATAAGATGATGTCTATTCCCTTTTTAAGACCTTAGGTTTTTGTAAGAATTCAGAGACTTATTAATTAAATGGAAGTGTCTCATGAGATAAAGTTTGGAAAAGTATAGTATGATCCTATATATGTAAAATTATGTAATGTGTGCATGGAAGACCTTAGTAGAAAGATGTCTTAAAGGATAATCACTAAATTGTTAATTTTTGCTATCTCTGATGGGGGAATTTCAGTGGATATTTTATTTATGGTCCAATGTTGAGCATGGTATTGGTAATCATGAGATCAGAGCATTACAGCTAAGAGTATTACATTAGAGCAGGTGTTCTCACATTTTTTAGTTCTAGGACTCTTTATACTCCTAAAAATTGAGAACCTCAAATAGCTTTTGTTTATGTTGAGTTATATTTATCAATATTTACTGTATTAGAAATTTTAGAAGATGTATTAGTAAACCAGTTACACTTCAACATGTTTCTATGAAAAATAACAAAATATTCCAAACAAAAATGTGAAAAGAGTGACACTTATATTTTTACTGATCTCTTTAATGTCTGGTTTAATAAAAGACAGCTGGGTTTTCATATCTGTTTTAGTATTTTCAATTTGTTGCTATATCACACATTATGTAGTATCTAGAAAACTCTACTGAAATTGAGAGTCAAAAAACCAAATAATATCTTAGTATTATTGTGAAATAGCTTTGACTTCATGGAAGAGACAACTTGAAGGAGTCTTAGAGACCTCTAATGGGTCCATACTTTGAAAACTGCTGCATTACAGTAAGGGTTACAGTTGTCACCATACTGAGATGGTAGACCTGCTTACTCTGGATAAGCTGTAAGTACAAGAGTGTGTCAGTTCTGCTGGGCTTACGGCTGTGTTTAGTGGGATAGGCCAGTAAGGACTTAATGCTCTGCAGCTTAGAAAGTGAAGATCCCAAACAGTGCTGAGATGAAAGCAAGCTGGCAAACAAGAATATTTTAGATTTCTCTAGGCAGATAAAGTGTCACTGTGCTGATCCCTTCATGTAATAATAGGCCTGAATTAATTATCCCAGCCCACGGTTGCTTTGTTGTTACAGCAAACAGAAGTCAAGTTTGATATAAATGCACTAGACAAAGTAGATTAGCTAAGGCCTGAGGTGGGAGAACTAACAAAGGTCTCCAAAGTGAAGACAAACTGATTTCCACATTAGAATCCTGGTAACTTAAGACCAAGATATAAACCCAACCTAAGACAGAAGGAGATCTGAAGTCTGCCTAGCATGGCAGTCACACACACACACACACACACACACACACACACACACACACACACACAGAGGTCTGCAGCTCACATTATCATGAAAGGCATGATTTAGCCAATTTTATCAGAAACAAAATTAACAGGCATTGAACTTTGGTCCTACTAGGCTCAATGAATTTTGAGGACTTATTCCTCAGAATAAGTCCTCAAATAATAATAAGAATTATTAAGTGTTGTAGACACCATTATTATTCCTTAATCGAGAAAGCTCAGAGTTCCTCAACTGCAGAGAATTTAATACAACCATTGGGTGACAGGATATTTTTATCCTTTTCCCATGGTGTTAAACCCTGATAGTGAAATATCATTTTTTTTAAAGATTTTATTTATTTATTTGACAGAGAGAGACACAGAGAGAGCAGGAACACAAGCAGGGGGAGTGGGAGAGGGAGAAGCAGGCTTCCCGCCGAGCAGGGAGCCCGATGTGGGGCTCGATCCCAGGACCCTGGCATCATGACCTGAGCCGAAGGCAGATGCTTAATGACTGAGCCACCCAGGCGCCCCGTGAAATATAATTTTATATTTGACTAATCCTTAAAAGAAAGATGAAGGGAAGAATGGTGCCACAGAAATAAGGTTTACATCCTATCCCCCCCAAATTCTTTTAATTACATTTTCATTATTTTAATATCTAGACCAGGAACTGTCAACTGTGGCCTGGGAGCTGAATCTGGCTAGTGCCTATTTTTGTAAATAAAGTTTTACTGGAACACAGCTACACCCGTTTGTTTATGTATATTGTTACCTATGGCTGCTTTCATGCTGCAGAAACAGAGTTGGACAGTTGTGACTGAGACTGTCTGTACCGCAAAGCTGAGAATATTTACTGTTTGGCCCTTTACAGAAAAGCTCACTGACTCCTTCTTTGCTATTTTCTAGCCTACTCATTCCACACTAGGAATGCTCTGCCTAAAGCAAGAGTCCGGTGGAGTCTCTTAAAAGCCGCATATGGTCCTGGCACAGAAATCGTTTTTTCAACACCTGGGTAACCAGGCTGTGTAGGTCCCGGGAGTGCAGCGGTGCCCTCAGCATCAGTTCTAGCCAACCCCTGAGGAGTTAGATCTGAGAGAGAGCCACTTTCAAGGCCCTGCCTCATTAGTCCCTGCTGCCACCAATCTAGCTCAGAGAAAACTGATCCTTCCCTCACGCCTGCTGCACCAAGGCCAGTCTTGGGAAAGAGGTTTTGTTCATAGAGGATTTGTTAATTAAGTCATCACTGTACTAATGAAACCCCAGAGCTTCAGCCACTAGTTGTCTATGTTACTTTAGGGTAGCTAAATTTGTTAATTAAAAAGAGTATGTTCTTTTAGAAATAACCAATAATTAAAAAAAATAATAAAAATAAGATATGGAAAACACATAGTATTTATCCTCTTACCCCCTATCGTAATCATTCTTGCTATTGTGATGGTAATGGTAATTTTATATTCTGATTGTTTTATACTTACAGAAAAGTCCTCAAATTTTAAGTTAATGAGGTTTCACAAAATGAATGAACTCATTGTTTTGGTTTACTTTTCATCTCACATGCATGTAGTCTCAAACTGCTGCATTATTTTTAATGATAGTATCAATAAATAACATAGTTTACCCATTATATTAAAGTTCCTTTTAATTTTTACTATTATATGTAAAAATGACACAAATATATTTTCACATGTAGTTGCTCCCATATTTTTAGTTATTTAAATTCCATGAACTGAAGTTACTGTATAAAAGGATATAAATACTTTCACTATTTATACTCTAGCAATATTATAAGGGCATCTGACTGACCACACTCCCAAGCAACAAACAGCAAATTCTTTTGAAAGTTTCTCTTATATCACATATCCCAATTTGAACTTCTTTATTAAAGTCATAGCCAGGGGGCACCTGGGTGGCTCAGTTGTTAGGCATCTGCCTTCGGCTCAGGTCATGATCCCAGGGTCCTGGGATGGAGCCCCGCATTGGGCTCCCTGCTCCGCAGGGAGTCTGCTTCTCCCCCACCCACTCCCCCTGCTTGTGTTCCCTCTCTCGCTGTCTCTCTGTCAAAAAACAAATAAAATCTTAAAAAAAAAAAAAAGTCATAGCCAGGATGACATTGTCAGAGAGCCATTTATAGTCTGATTCTAAAAGGAAAGCTCATTAATAAGCAAAAGTGTACAAAGGTTAGGGGAAAGTTTTATTAAATGTGCTTATTATGATCTGGGGCACCTGAAACACTGATCATTCTGCATCTCTCACAAGGAAAAAATATTCACACTAATGTGATATTGATGTATTCTAAAAGCTGCTTAAAAGCCAGTTTAATGGGGCGCCTGGGTGGCTCAGCTGGTTAAGTGTCTGTCTTGGCTTAGGTCATGATCTGGGGGTCCTGGGATAGAGCCCTGCATCAGGCTCCCTGCTCAGTGGGGAGCCTGCTTCTCCCTCTCCCTCTGCCCCTCCCCCCGCTTGTGTTCTCTCTCCCTCTCTCTCAAATAAATAGATAAAATCTTAAAAAAAAAAAAAAGCCAGTTTAACATCCATCCCATAGATACCAACTCCCAAGAAAAATTATCACCAGAATCAGCATAGGTTCACAAACATATATACACAAATGTACAGCTTAATAAAGTATATTCTTTTAAGACTCTAGTTAAAAATCACTACAGTCAATTCATCATAACTCAGGTAGCCTAGATTTCTTCAAGTTGTGTATATATATTTAAAAATGGCTAACTTTGGGGGTGCCTGGGTGGCTCAGTCAGTTAAGTGGCTGCTTTTGGGGGTTGGGGGATCCCAGGACCCTGGGATCAAGGCCCATGTTGGGCTCCCTGCTTAGCGGGAGCCTGCTTCTCCCTCTCCCCCTGCTTGTGCTCTCTCTCTGTCAAATAAATAAATAAAATCTTAAAAAAAAAAAAATAAAAATGGCTAACTTTTTTATATGGATAATGGTGCAGGACTAAAAAAATATATCTGACTATACTAAAATTAAATTAATTTCTTTTACTAATAGCTTTATTGAGGTACGACTGACATACAATAAACGGTACATATTTAAACTGTACATTTTGATAAGTTTGAATAAATAATTCTAAAAATTTCTTTGTCCTTCTTAGTAAACCCCCACCTCTTCCTGCCCTCCAGGCCCCAAGCAACCATTCATCTGGATCCACAGTATCAAAGTTTGATTTGGATTTTTAATCAATTACTCTATAATGATTCAGGTAATGCTGCCTATACTCAGTGGGTTTTTTTCTCCATAAATGGGTATGTAATTTGAACAATAGAGGTTACTTTCTAGGAAAATTTCTGAGCTACAGATTCATTGGACCAATAGCAGCTTTAAGCATTCTGCTAAGTGCCAGTCTTGTGTGGAGACTGCCAGTCTTGTCATATATTAACACATAATTACAGACTTCCAGCATTAGCTGATAATTAGTGGTTCTTGAAACAACATTATTTTAAAACAAATGAAAGAGGAATTAATTTGATTATTTAAAACCAAACCTTTGGAACATTCATAGCAATTCTGTTTCTTCTACAGTTATCCTATATGTATTTAAAGATTTCTTTTTCTTCTGAGTTAAGAAAAACATTCATTCAGGTAATTTTTCTTTTCTTTTACAGTTTGTAATTATTCCAATGGTCAACTGGCACAATAATCAACTCTAGGTTGTTGGTTGACTGTAAGAACCTATGTATTTGATATTCAGACTTTCATTGATTTACTGTTATTCTGCACACATACTTAAAAAAGACCTCCTAGATATTTTATGTCCACTCAGATGAAAACTATCTATACACTATGTAGTTCTTAATACTGAATTCCTATTTCTTTGTATTATTATCTTTCCAGTCACTTAAATTCAAAATCTTTGGATCACTTTTGTCTTCTTACATAGTCACTAAATCCTATTAAACCTTCTTTCATGATGTCTTTTTGCCTTTAGTAATGTGATCTTTCTTTATCTTTCTAGCTTCTTGTACCTATGCTTAGCTTGCACTGCAGGCATATGAAATATGTCCCCCTGTGCATGATGCTTGACTCTTCTTTTCCTATGCTTTGGCATACATTATTTCTTTTGCATAGATTTTTTTTTTTGGGGGGGGGGTTCTTTTTTGCTTGCCAAGCCTCAAATACCCATCTAATGTAAAATCTTGTATAAAGCACTTCTTAGACTCCTCCATGCAATTAATTGTTCTTTCTTCTTAGGTCTTTATAACACTTTAAACATTCATCTACTACAGCTCTTACTACAACAAATTGTGATTATTTCTTTACACATCTCTATTTCATATATTGTGAGTTCCCTGTAGGTAGAAACCACCATATATACAGTACATTACTAGTGCCTAGAATACATTAGGCCCTCAATTCCTATATGTGGGTTAAATAAATTCTTTTCTATTAGCTTTTCACCATTCTAATTCAAATCCCTCTTGGTGCATATCCAAGTTTTTGCTTCCAAATAGGTGTGCCTGATTATAACCTCTGCTTCTTCCAGGTGATTTTATATACTAGCATGGAATTGTATCTCCTAAACTGCTGTTTTGGATCATATTATTTCTCTGCTCAAAACCCTTTAATAACTTCCTACATCCTTTCAAATCAGACCCAACTCCTTAATAAAGCATTCAAAATCTCAGTGCAATCTAAAACTAAGTTCTCCCTCTCTTTTTCTTTTGCTTTATCATCTATTCATTTTCCTTACAAAAACTATACTAGCATATAGAAGTACTTATATTTTCTGGAACATCTTGTAGTCTCTATTTTTGCTACATTATTCTTTAAAAAAATAGGTTCTCTATTGTTTGCACCCCCTTTGAAAGAAGACTTTTTATTGAGGTATAACACCTATACAGAAAAGTGTATAAATTGGAAGCCTGATCCTCAAGGACTGACTCAGACTAGATGTAGAGAGATAGAAAAGGTTCTAGCCATCCCTAATGAATCCAGCCTGCAGCCAACACCTACCTAAATGTAGCCACACTAGTGATCACTGTCAAGGCCAGGAGAACAACTGCCCAGCTGAGTCTCTAGCCTTGACTACAGAACTGTGAGAAAATAAAACTGCTATTATTTTTAAGCTATTAATTTGTGGGGTGGTTTGTTACGTTGAAATACTCTCTTCTTGCAATACCAATGCCCTCCAAGGGTAACCTGACTTCTATTTGCACTGACTATATATAAACAGAATCACATGGTGTGTTGTTTTTATTTATATGAAAATGTCTTTATTTTACCTTCATCCTTGAAGAAAAATTTTGCTGGGTATAGAATTCTGGGTTGGTAGATTTATTTCAGCACTTTAAAGATTTTATTTTTAAGTAATCTCCATTGTTAATGTGGAACTTGAATTTATAACCCCAAGATCAAGAATTGCATGCTCTACTGAGCCAACCAGACACCCCCACTTTCAGCACCTTAAAGATGTTGTTCCACTCGCTTTTGACCAACACTGTTTCTGATAAGAAATCTGTAATTGTTCATATGATTTTCCCTTTGTATGTAGTGTGCTATTTTGCTATAGCAACTTTCAATACCTTCCTTTTATCTTTTGGTTTGGTAGTTTGATTATAATATGTTTAGTTTTGGTTTTCTTTGTATTTATTCTGTTTGTGGCTCACGGAATGTCCTCAATCTACAAGTTCACGTCTCTGATCAGAATTAGAAAACTTTCAGTCCTTATTTTATCAAATATTTCTCCTGCCCCATTCTCTCTGTCCTTTCCTTCTGGGACTCCAATTACACATACATTAAACCCTTTGATACTGTCCCACAGGTTACAGAAGCTCTGTTCATTTTGTTTCAGTCTTTTTTTTTCTTTGTTCTTCACACTTGTAATCTCTGTAGCTCTATATTCAAGTTTTCTGGCTCTCCTGTCATCTCTAACTATTGAAAGAGCACCTATTGAATTTTTTATTTCAGAGACTGTAGTTCTCATTTCTAGAATTTCCATTTTTTAAAGCTTCTATTTCTCTGCTGAGATTTTCTAATTGTTCACTCATATGAGCAAATTTCCTTTTACATCTTAGAGTACAGTTAAAATAATTATTTTAAAATTGTGTGCTAGGGGCGCCTGGGTGGCTCAGTCGTTAAGCACCTGCCTTCAGTTCAGGTCATGATCCCAGGGTCCTGGGATCGAGCCCCGCATCGGGCTCCCTGCTCCACGGGAAGCCTGTTTCTCCCTCTCCCTCTCCCCCTGCTTGTGATCCCGCTCTCACTGTGTCTCTCTCTGTCAAATAAATAAACAAAATCTTTAAAAAAAAAAAAATTGTGTGCTAATGCCAACATTAAAGTCATTTCACAGTTGGTCTCTACTGATTTTTTTTTAATTTCACACAATGTTACACTAGTTTCAGGTGTATAACACAGTGTTTCAACTTCTCTATAAATTATGTTATGCTCACCACGAGTATAGCTACCATCTGCTATCACACAACACTATTATAATAGCAGTGAGTACACTCTCTATGCTGTACCTTTTATTCCTGTGACTTACTCACTCCATAACTGGAAGGCTATATCTCCCACTCCCCTTCACCCATTTGTCCATCCCTCTACTCCCTTCCCCTCTGGCAACCATTACTTTGTTCTCTGTATTTATAGGTCCAATTCTGTCCTTTTTTTCCCCTGATTCTGCTTTTTTGTTGTTCATTCATTTGTTTTGTTCTTTAGATTCTACTTGAGTAAAATCATACAGTATTTGTCTTTCTCAGTCTGACTTATTTCACATAGCGTAATATCTTTCAGGTCCATCCATGTTGTCACAAATGACATAATCCCATCCTTTTTTATGGCTGTGTAATATTCTTGTGTGTGTGTGTGTGTGTGTGTGTATACACATACTACATCTTACTTACACACTTGTCTATCAATGGACACTTAGGCTGCCTGCCTTCACATGTTGGCTATTGTAAATAATGCCAAGGCTGGGGCGCCTGGGTGGCTCAGTTGGTTAAGTGTCTGCTTTCAGCTCAGGTCATGATCTGGGGGTCTTGGGATCGAGTCCCACATTGGGGTCCCTGCTCAGTGGGGAGCCTGCTTCTCCCTCTACCTGCCGCTCCCCCTGCTTGTGCTTTTTTCCTCTAAAAAAATAAAAATAAAAAATAATGCCAAGGCTGCAATGAACATAGGGCTGCATATATCTTTTTGAATTAGTGTTTTCATTTTCTTTTGGTAGATACCCAGTTCCACTGTTTACTTTTGTTCTTCATTGTGCATGTTTCTTTGTATGTCTTATAATTTTAGATTGTATCCTGAATATTGTAAATGAGATGTTGTGGAGTAGGGGTTGGCAAACTACAGCCAGTGGGCAGGTCACCTGATTTGTGAATAAAGTTTTAGTGGAACACAGCCATGTCCCCTTGCGCATGTATTGTCTATAGATGCTTTTGCATTACAATGGCATAGTTGAGTAGTTGCAACAGAGACCGCTTGGCCTATAAGTCTAAAATATGTAATCTTGGGGTGCCTGGGTGGCTAAGTCATTCAGCGTCTGCCTTCGGCTCAGGTCATGATCCCAGGGTCCTGGGATCGAGCCCCACATAGGGCTCTCTGCTTGGCGGGAAGCCTGCTTCTCCCTCTCCCACTCCCCCCACTTGTGTTCCCTCTCTTGCTGTGTCTCTCTCTGTCAAATAAATAAATAAAATCTTAAAAAACCTAAATAAAAATAAAATATGTAATCTATAACCCTTTAAGAAAAAGTTTGCTGACCCCTGTTGTAGAGACCAGTCAACTGTGTTTCCATGAAGAGGGTTAATTTTTTTTTTTTTTCATAAAGTAGGCAGTTAATCTTTGCTAGACTCAAATTCTAACCTGTCAGTCAGACTGTATGTTTTCTATCAAGTTTTAGGCATGCTACTTAATGCCAATTTGGGCTTGCTCTAGAGATAAAAGCCACAAAAAGAGGAAACTTAAGACCATTCCCTTGCTAATACAGATTCTCCTTCAGTTTCTGCGTAATTTTCATTGTTTTCTAGTGTTCCCAGGTTGTTGCTTTGATAATATTTTGTTCAGCATTATAATTGCTTCCTTGGAGAAAGAATGGTCTAAAAGGAACTGTTTTTACTCTAAGCTGGAAGTCAGGATTCACTCTTTCAGGTTTGATTTCTCAACATTACGTTTGTTATATTAATTCATATTGTTAAGTGTAGTAGTAATTTATTCTCTTTTCATTACATATTCCACCATATTAATATATCATTTATTTATCCATTTTACTGTTTATAGACATTTGTATTGTTTCTAATTATTTTGGTCATTACAAATAGTACTGCTCTATTTGTTATAACAAAAGACTAGAAATAACCAAGATGTACAATGGAAGATTAGTAAAATAAATGACGGTGCATTAATGAAATGGAATATTATGTAGTCCTAAAAACATGGAACAATCTCCAAGATATATTAACTGAAAAAGCAAGGTGTGGAAAAATATGCGTAACTGACTTCCAATAGAAGCACTGGTTGACTCTTGGAAAAAGAACTGAATAGATGAGGAAAAAGATTAAGAAGAAAAATTTCATGCTTTGTAAATGTATGATACATTAAAAACAAATTTATAGAAAAGCACAAAAGCACAAATATATCTTCCCATGTTAATAAAACACTTTTATGACTAATCAATTTCTATCTTATAGATATGTTAATAAATTCTCTATGGTTGAATATGTAGACTAGAATGAGTAAGATCTCTGTGAAGTAATATGGAGAGATTTCCTGGATAGGTTACAAAGTGAAAAAAGCAAAGTACAAGAGAGTACCAACAGTGGGACATCTTTCAAAAAAAAAGGAAGGGGAAATAAAATATTCATGTACCTGCTCATTTGAGCATAAACAAGTCTAGGAATGAAATGTCTATCAACTGTTGATGGATAAACAGAATGTGGTATATTTATATATAAAATGGGTAGAACAGTATCCACCTAAAATTCATGTCCACCTGGAACCTCAGAATGTGACCTTATTTAAAACTAAGCTAGATATAATTGCGTATGTAATGAGTTAAGAGTATCCTTATAATAAGAGGTGAGGACATACAAAGATACAGCTATAAGCCAAGGACTATCAAGAAATGCTAAGGACTGATTGCCAAGAGCCACCAGAAGCTAGGAAGATACAAGGAATTCTTCCCTATAGACTTCAGAGGGAACATGGCCCTGTAATATCTTTATCACTCTACATGCTGATATCTAGAGACTTTTAGCCTTTAGAACTGTGAGAGAATAAATTTATGTTGTTTTAAGCCACCTGATTTGTAGTAATTTGTTATGGCAGCCCTAGGAAATGGAATATTACATGGCAATAAAAAGGAATGAATTATTGATACATGCTACAAAATGGATGAACCTTGAAAACATACCAAATGAAAGAAGCTTGTACAAAACACATTGTAAGATTCCATTTTGTGGATTTCTAGAATAGGCATATGCACAGAAACAGATTAGTGGTTGCAAAAGGCTGGCAGAAATTGGAGAAACTGAGGAGAGAGTTTCTTTTCAGGTGATAAAAATGTTCTAAAATCGATTGTGGTGATAGGTGCACAACTCTGTGAATAGACCAAAAAACTGAATTTACATTTTAAATGAGTAAATTATATGATATGTGAATTATATTTCAATAAAGCTGTTTGGGGAAAAATAAGATGAAATACAGGAAGGATAAATCAGAAACTAATGAATTCAGTTGCCTCCAAGAGGTAAGGGAAAAAGGACAGAAGAATGGGAAAATGGGAATGGAGAAGGGATGTGGGGAGAGGGACAATTCACTGAGTATATCTTTGTAAATAGACACCATGGTATCTATACAGCCATGGTAACTTTCTACAAATCATTAAAAAAGTTAAAATTAACCACTGGGCGAAATGCTGTTGTGTTATATTGGAGTAGGCAATATCAGTATGAACTCATATTTAAATATATATATAGGGAACATCTGGGTGCCTCAGTTGGTTAAGTGTCTGCCTTCGGCTCAGGTCATGACCCTGGGGTCCTGGGATCGAGTCCCGCATCGGGCTCCCTGCTTGGCCCTCTCCCACTCCCCCTGCTTGTGTTCCCTCTCTTGCTGTCTCTTTCTCTGTCAAATAAATAAATAAAATCTTTAAAAAATATACATATATATACACACACACACAGATACAGGAATAGATATAGACAAATAGATATAGAAATAGAGATGTATGCATATATTCATATATTTCTTAATTCTATCCACAGAGAAAAAACAAGCCAGTAGCAATGAGAACAGCTAGTGCCAATAAAAGGAACTAGAATTTTGAGGGTGCCTGGGTGGCTCAGTTGGTTAAGCGACTGCCTTCAGCTCAGGTCATGATCCTGGATCCCGGGATCGAGTCCCACATCAGGCTCCCTGCTCAGCGGGGGGTCTGCTTCTCCCTCTGCCCTCTTCCCTCTCGTGCTCTCTGTCTCTCATTCTCTCTCTCTCAAATAAATAAATAAAATCTTAAAAAAAAAAAAGGAACTAGAATTTTGAGAAATGGCTGATTCCATGCTTAGGGCAAGAAAACTTGGAGCATCTTGTGTCAGAATATAAAGAAGTCAAAGAATGATGGCAATATGCCAAAAGGGTATAACAGCCATCCTGAAGGCACTTCCAATGGCCAAATCTAGGACAATCTGAGCAAAAAATAAAAAATGATAGCAAGGAATTTTATTCATAGAATAAAATGAATATCCCATAAATCCATACTGACATAAATAAGTATATGAATAAATAAATACATGGGCAGAAGAGAAAGCTCTTCCTGACAATAGAATTCTAATTAATCATGTATAGGGAATAATAAAAATAATCATTATTTGGCTAACACGACAGTAATAATTATTTTTATTTCCTTTTTTTTTTGACAGAGAGAGAGAAGCGTGTGAGAGCAGGGGGAGGAGCAGAGGGAGAAGGAGAGAGAGAATCTTAAGCAGGCTCCACGCTGAGTGTGGAGCCCAATGTAGGGCTCGAGATCATGACCTGAGCCGAAATAAAGAAATCAAAAGTTGGATGCTTAACTGATTGAGCCACCCAGGTGCCCCCATAATTATTACTGAGTAATCAATGGCTGCTAAAATTAGATGGCAAAAGTATGATGAGACCAAAAAAGAAAAAAAAAAGATGAAAGACACATAATCTCAAAGTATTTCCCCACAAGATATTCATGAAGAAATATGAGAGGCACCACCTTAACCAAGTGATCAAAATTAACACCATCACTAATGAGGCATATTGGTATCATAAATGTCCTGATGTGATATGCTGAGAGCATAATTTCATTTCTGTGGTATTCTTACCTAAATGGTATAACCTGAATTTAGTCAAACCCAAATTGAGAGACATTATATAAAATAACTGGGTAGCACTCCTCAAAAGTGTCAAAGTTATGGAAGACAAAGGCAAAACTGAAGAACTATGCCAGAGTGTCAAGAGAAGAAGAGATTGACTACTAATGCAATTTGGGGCCCTGGATTGTATTCTAGACCAGAAAAACAACATTAGTGAGAGAACTGGCAACATCTGAATAAGGTCTGTAGCTTTATTAACAGTATTCCTAGAATATTAATTTCCTGGTTTTTACAACTGTACTATGGTTACATAAAATGTTAGTGTTTAGGAAAGCTGGGTGAAGGATATATGGAAGATCTCTACTATTTTTGCAATCTCTGCTGTAAAATGAGAAGTTAAAAATATTAAAAATTTAAGATCAATGCTGTTATGAATATCCTTGTATGTAAATCTTTGTGCATATGCTAAATTATTCCATAGGATTAATTCCTGTAACTAAAATTACTGAGTCAAAGGATATGCATATTTTAAAGGCTTTTGATATGTATTCTCAAGCTGTCACCCAGGAAAGCTGTACAAAATTTCTCTCACCAGCAGTGGGTCTCAATTATTTTTCAAATTTCCAACATGTACTAGATGATCTCTAAGGTCATTTCTAGTTCTGATCTGCATCAAAACCTTACTTATGTTGCACAAACCAGTTTACACGTCACTTAAAAAATATACTGTTTTCCTGATCACTAGTGTAAAGTGAACTCATGCCGTTATTTCTACAGCCCATTTCTTGGTAAAATTCAAATAATGTTTTCTATACACGGTTTTCTAGTGTATATCTCACCTGCTTTCTTTAAGTCTAAGCTCCCTGAAGGAAGAGCCATATACCTTTGTTTCCAATATTACCCTAGCACAGTATATATGCTATGCACAGCAGTGGTTCAATTCAGCATTTCAGGAGTTAAGTTGCAATTTGCTTCTTGTCATAGACATGTTCAGATACGTTATTGGCTGATATTTCAAGTCCTGTATTGTTTGCATGAGGTCCTTCCTCATTTTGCCCTCCTTATATCTTTCCTGGGTCTTTATAGTTCAGGCTGTACTTGCAGAGCGAGATACCCCAACATTAAGCTAGTCCTAACAAGCGCAGGATACGTATCAAGAGTAGGGCACGGAATTATTTAGACTATTTAAGCTGTGGTAGCCCAAGTGGAACTGCAAAGCTTTTGTTTTACTTTAATAAATTGTCTTCTGCACTAATCAATCCTGAGAACTGGCCTGGGCTTCAGTCTAGATTGTCTATCCTTAGCCTTGACTGATTATCCTTCCTAACATTCTAGGCCCACCTTCTAAAAACTAAACTGTTTGCTAGCTCCTGGCAACCTTTCCTTTTAGAAGACCAGCACAGCTCCATTTATATAAGAATCGACTTCTCTGAATGATACTGATTGCCTCCTGAGAAAGAACTTTTTTCCTTTTTCCACTACCACTCCTAGCTCACATAATATCTTGGTGTGTTCATACCAGAATTGCTGAGGCTGCCGTCCCCTTGGAGGCTGTACTTAAAATGACTTAATGCCAGATTTGCTACCAACTCCTGTGTCCAGACACTTTATCTCAACATCTGCCTCACCTGAGTTAAGTTTTTTCCCAGTCCCTGCTGGCTCTGCTTTCCTGACTTTCCTATTTAACCAATCCGCTATGCCTCCATCCTGGACCATTAATCTAATTTACTATAATCTACCTTATCACAGCTTTGGCTTGTCAACTATAGAAACAGCACAAAAGGTCAACACCTGGGTAAAAATCATCCCCCCCCCCCCCCCCGCAACAGGATCTATTTTCCTCTGTTTAGGTAAAATTCAGAATAACTCAAAAGGAAAAGCTAGCTATGCTTTGAAGCTGAATTGAAACAACCAAATAATACACAGTAACACATGGAAAACTGAGCTGTAAACAGATCCCAGATTAAATGTCAGTACTGTCAATGGTGACAAATGCCTTTATGCTTTATAGATAAGCTTACAAGTGGCATGCTGGGTTGGGTTGTTGCTATCAGGTGTCAAAGAAACCTAATGACCTGCATTATGATCTACTTCTTATGCTGGCATACCAACGAGCAGGTTTCTAAAAGTTTACTGCAGCTGAATGTTCAGTTAAGGTTTAATATACATATTAAACATATATTAACATAGCCATATAATATATGTCAATATATTAACATATTTAACAAATATATTACATATAATAAGCATGCATTTATCTTTTTTCTCCAAATGGTTCTTTGTACTTCTAAAACACCCAACAAAAAAAATCTAAATGTAGATATCCTTTATAGAGGAATGTGAAGATAGAAATGGATAAAATCTAAGGCTATTTCAAAATAAAGCTTTTTTGATTATCCTTTGTGTCAAATTCTGAAAGTAGCTATAGCCAAGGCTCTAAAAAGCTTATATCTATATGGATTTGCTATAATGGCTTAAGATTTAAATGCTTTAACAGATTCCAGAATAGCTGACTGCAAAACTATTTGTTTGATCATAACAAAGAGCACTGTTGATCTTTCACAATAATCATGCTATGATCTCTAATTTATGATGGAAATATAATGGTTAATCCTACTGCAAGTCACAGAAATTCAAGGCCATGGTTTACTTTCTAGGACTCATGGGCATATTCAGATTAACCAGCAGTTTATTTTTTTTAAGATTTTATTTATTTATTTGACAGAGAGACACAGCAAGAGAGGGAACACAAGCAGGGGGAGTGGGAGAGGGAGAAGCAGGCCTCCCGTGGAGCAGGGAGCCCGATGTGGGGCTCGATCCCAGGACCCTGGGATCATGACCTGAGCCGAAGACAGACACTTAATGACTGAGCCACCCAGGTGCCCCTAACCAGCAGTTTAGACAGAAATAAGAACCTTGCTCAGGATCCATGTAAGTGTTTCAGGGGACCAGACCTTTTGTCTAGGCCTCCATTCATTGTTCCTCATCCAACCTTTCTTAATACCTAGATATACTCTAGATATTTAAGCAACATCTAGAAGGAATAAGATCATTTTAAAACAGTTTCTTCAGGGCGCCTGGGTTGCTCAGTTGGTTAAGCGACTGCCTTCAGCTCAGGTCATGATCCTGGAGTCCTGGGATCGAGTCCCACATCGGGCTCCTTGCTCAGCGAGGAGTCTGCTTCTCCCTCTGACCCTCTCCCCCTCATGCTCTCTCTCTCTCAAATAAATAAATAAAATCTTTAAAAAAATAAAATAAAATAAAATAAAACAGTTTCTTCATTAAAATGTTAGTCACAGAAAACAGTGTTCTCTAGAAAATGCAATGACAAAGATTTTTATGAAAAATTTCACAAAAAATCCACTTTGAATCATAGAATATAATCACATTACACAGCTTGTAAATGTAGACTCTTTAGTGAAGACATATTCCTACTTCTCTCAATTTTACTTGGCTCTATCATTCACTTATTAAACCCTAAACCAGGAATACCTCCCGGAAATGGGAGAGATTTCTCTAGTGTTACCTGCTGTTTTTATATAGATTTAAAAATGGGGTGAATATAGTTTATTTAATTTTAAACATTATTTTGAACTTCTATTTCTAGCTTCCAGTGTTTATTATCAGAATTTCTGTAATTTTATTAACAGCTATATTATCTCCTAAGTTAGTGTCAACTGTAAATTTTATTAATGGGCTATTACTCTTTTTCTTTAATTTAAGGGAAAAAATACTTAATAAAGCCAAGCCAGCAGCATTTCTTTTAGAAAGCATTTTAGTATGAACTGTCTCCATGACTGAATTCATTACCCTTTTGCATTAGTCTTTGTTTATCATCTTTAAACCAAACCAATCTTTATTAATTTTCTAAGGCATTTTCCCTAGTGCTCTTACCATGATTTATATATAGCTCTTTTTCTCTACAATTTTCCTAACCCTATCAAATTTGTCTCACTTCAACCCCATGGGTTTGTTCATTACTAATACCTTTTAGAGGGATTACTGCAGCTTTTATTCTTTGGCATTTAATTAAAAAAAAAAAAGATCTTCATGTTTAGTATTTGTTGATCCCTCTGAAACAGGGCTTTATAAACAAATAGAAGTGCATTATGATAAACTGATCACAAGATGTTTCTCAGCCCAAATGATCTCTTCTTTCTCTGTATGCACTTTAAGATTTTAATTAATTAATTAATTAATTGATTGATTGATTAATTAATTTATTTGAGAGAGAAAGGGCACATGGGTGGCTCAGTTGGTTAAATGTCTGCCTTTAGCTCAGGTCATGATCCCAGGGCCCAGGGACAGAGCCCTACATCCGGCTCTCTGCTCAGCAGGGAGCCTGCTTCTCCCTCTCCCTCTGCCTGCTGCTTCCCCTGCTTGTGTTCTCTCTCTTTCTCTGTCACATAAATAAAATCTTTAAAAATAAAAGAGAGAGGGACAGCTAAAGTGAGCAGGGGGAGGAGCAGAAGGAGAGAAATAATCTCCACGCTGAGTGCAGAGCCTGATGCAGAGTTCAATCTCATGATCCTGAGATCATGACCTGAGCAGAAATCAAGAGTCGAATGCTTAACCCACTGAGTCACCCAGGCACCCCCCTCTGTATGTATTTTAAGCACTTAAGCATGTACTGCCCAGCAAAGCATTCAAAGCCTTATCACAACTTACCATTCATGCTTACCCACAAGTCTCTCCCCAATATTTTACATTCTGTGTGATACATTATACCCTTTAAGGCCTCTTTGCTTTTTTATCTTATTATTCCATTAATTTACATTCCTTTGTAATCTCAACTTGCCAAAAATGGACTGTATTCTTCAAAGCCTAATTAAAACATCACTTCCTTTGTGAAATTTTCCCCAATTCCTTGTGCCTTCTGTTCTATAAAGGGTAGTTCATTAAAGTCATATACTACTTCTCATTATTGTGTATAGGAATATGTCTCTCCTAGATTTTAAGAAATGGAAGTTTTTGTCTTATTTATCTTTATAACAATAATTCTTGACACATAGTAGGCACTCAGTAAAACCATACCGATTTGAATCCATTTGTACTGTTACTTTACTGTTTTACCTGTTGGTATCTTGCCTCTCTGACCTGTCCTGTTAGAGATTCTCCGATTTCTTTAAGTTCTATATTACCTGGCATATTCTTAGCACATGATCAAGAACGTTTGAGTTGGAAGAAATGTTAGAAATCGCACAGCCCAAAAACTCAACCAATACAAGAATTCATTTTACTAAATACCTCTGTTTAACTATCTCTCTAATAAAGAGCATGACAATATGGACTGGTTTGCTCAGGATAGCCCTCATATAATTAATGGCACCCTCGTTCTCTCTCAAAAGTATCTGAGTTTTGTTGTTTCATGGTCATCTTAATAATGAAAAACTGCTTACTTCCTTACAAGTAGTGGACAGCTGAACAATCCTAATTATTGTATCTTTTGAATTCTGAACCATGTGGATGTATTACCTATTCACAGAACATTTTAAAAAATTTCCCCTTTGTTATAGGTAAGTAAGGGTAGAGTTCTAGGACTAAATGAAATAAGTAAGAGTACAGGCAAAATTTAATATGATAAATAAATTAAGGGCGCCTGGGTGGCTCAGTCAGTTAAGTGTCTGACTCAATTTAGGCTCAGGTCATGATCTCAGGGTCACGAGATGAAGCCCTGCGTTGGGCTCCATGCTGGTATGGAGCCTGATTAAGATTCTCTCCCTCTTTCCCCCTCTCCCCACTTGCGTGCGCAGGCATGTGCACACGCTCTCTCTCTCTCTCTCTCTCAAAAAAAAAAAAAAAAAATATATATATATATGATAAATAAATTGAATAGGCGGCTAAGTGCAAAATGATTAATTTGACAAAAGATTAGGACATTTTCTTGAGACTTTAGATTGCTTATTAAACCAGAAAGGCACTGAATATAAGAACTTAAAATAGCTTAATAGAAGCAGAGAAAAGCTAAATAAACTTCATGGGCCAAGATTAAATAACAGGGGAAAATCCTTAGGAATAGTGGCTTCTATTTTGGCTACTTCAAAGGTCAATGAATATAAAAAATGATGTACACTTCTAAAGAAGTTTAATTAGGATAAACTATCTTGGCTAAGGCTTAAAGGAATAAGGCAACAGATAAGTCTTCATTTAAGTATAGTTTTTAATATCCAATGAGCAACACTGTATTCCTTTTAACCCAAGAAAATTTTAACTGTTCAGTTATCTGAATCAGATTTTTCTGCTATACCTACAAAGACTTTTACCTGAGCCAAAAACACACATGCCATGTTTCAGCCAAAATAAAATTCTGCCGCCAAGCTGTAATGCTCTGAAAAACAAATTTTGGAGTCTAACTGAATTATAGAAGAATCACTCATTAGGTACAAACAATAATTATTCTGAAAAACATTTGGTAATATACTTCTTAGATAAATATCCATTTATAATATATTTTCAAGAGCTTTCAAGAAATTGATTATTTGGAGTTTTAAAAGAAGATGGAAACATTCTCTAAGAACCATTTAAGTTGATGTGTACATATATATCTATAAATGTGTAGGTAAACGTAGCTATCATCTAGATATCCATTCACATATACATAATGCATTTATAAGATATATATACACACCTCCACATAACAATGTTTTAACCAGCTCTAAAAAAATTCTACTAAAGAATTTAAATCTTTATTATTAATATTCTGTATTAAGAAATTAATATATAAAGCCTTAAAATTGGAGATTATTTGTCTGAAGCTCTGAGAAACACAGTTAACCAAATATCTTCTAGATCATATATGGACGTTTTCTTGAGTCAAAGGTCTCTAGATGTATTCCTACAAGATTTATCCTACTAAAATCTATTGGTATCGATCTACTGGTTAAGTGTAATGAAGAAGCAGAAAGTGATCCTTTAAATATACATTCTCAAATACAGTATAAGCCAGGGTTTTCCCAGCCTCGGCATTACTGACAATTTGAGCCAGACAATTCTCTGTTGTGGATGGCTGTCCTGTACATTATAGGATGTATAAGTGGCATCTTTGGCCTCTATCCACTAGATGCCAGTTGAGTTCCCCCATTCTCTACTGCCCACCCAGATGTGACAACCAAAAGTGATGGGAAAAATTGCTCCTGGTTGAGAACCACTACTGTAAATAAGTGAGGCAACGTGGTATAGAACAGATTAGACTATATTGGGGTTCAAGAGGTTGGATTCTGATACAGTTTTTTGGCTCTAACTTTGGGATCTTGCATAAATTATTGCATCCAGCCATTCTCAAAGCAGGTTATGGATGCTGGTATTGCTAAATCATCTAAGAACCTTATATAACAGATGAATCTACTTACCTTCCTTGGGCCATGTATTTTTCTATTTTATAATTAAAAATATTGACTAGGAACTTTGATTTAGGCTCTAATGCCATACATGTGATAAACCACTTCCTATACCACTT
Organism: Mirounga leonina; assembly: GCF_011800145.1. Classification (NCBI taxonomy): domain Eukaryota; kingdom Metazoa; phylum Chordata; class Mammalia; order Carnivora; family Phocidae; genus Mirounga; species Mirounga leonina. Next base: position 2,944,306 of record NW_023270265.1, on the reverse strand, counting down.
CCTATACAGCTAGAAAAGCAGTAAAAATAAAAGAATAATAAATGGAGGTATAAGAGCACTGTCAAGGTAGCCAAGATTTGCTAAGACAAGATCCCTAGGAGTAGAAAACCTTAAAGAGCTAGGCTGACATTTTAAAAGTTGATTTTCCCCTCAGGGCATTTGCAAATTTTTGGCGCTTGGTTAGAGGTTGAGAATCTAGGAAAAGGGCTTTTAATAAGAGGTAGAGAAGCCAACAGAGCTTTTGACAATCTCCAGCGTTGCTGAGACAAAAATTGGAGTTTGGGGCTGCCAAGGTAGTCAGAATTGAGGTGTCATGTTCTTGAAGAGAAGGAAACATAGTGGAGTAAGCCTGACACTCAGGGCTCTTCTTCTTTGAGGTATTTGTTAAATCTGTAATGTCATAGGACCAGAAGGCAAGACACTAAGCAGAAGACCTCTAAAAGGCAGAGTAGTATTTTTAGCAGTTGTATGGTGCCAACGACAACCTATCAAGGAGTATGGACCCTAGTAAATACTGTAGGATTTCAGTTTAAATTTCAGGAGAGCTATAACATAGGATTGGAGGAAAATGAGAAGGCTTACAAAGACTGTAACCCAACCTTTAGGTGGTTCAGTCCTCAATAGAAATGCTGTAATTTAGCATGGACAATATTTAGCATTTAATGAAAATTTATCTGGCAAACCAAGATATAAGGCCCTCCCAAAAGAAGTAAAAAAAAAAACCAGGGGTGCCTGGGTGGCTCAGTCATTAAGCATCTGCCTTCAGCTCCAGTCATGATCCCAGGGTCCTGGGATTGAGCCCCGCATTGGGCTCCCTGCTCAGCCGGGAGCCTGCTTCTCCCTCTCCCACTCCCCCTGCTTGTGTTCCCTCTCTAGCTGTGTCTCTCTGTCAAATAAATAAAATCTTAAAAAAATCCCAAAAAAACAAAGAAGTAAAAAAACCAGACCTATAGATGACTGAGATATTACAATTTTTGGACAGGCAATTTATTATTACTGTGATTAACATGTTCAAAAAATAAATGACAAGGTAGATGTTTATAGTATAGAACTGACAGCAATAAAAAAGAATCAAGTAATATAGGAAATAAAAAAACATGACTATTGAAATGAAGAACTCAACAGATGTGCTGAAATGCAGATTGGAGAAAGTAGAAGAGAGGATAGTGAACTAAATGCCAGGTCAGTACAAATATATAAGCTGAAACTTGAGGAGGAAAAATGATAAGAAATACAAAAAAAAGATCATAAAAGACATATGGGACACAATAAAAAGGCGTAAGATATGAGTAACTGGTGTCCCGACTGGAAAGAGAGGAATGCAGTATCTAAAGAGATAATGGTTGGAAAATCTCCAAAACTGGTAAGAGTCATCAGTCACAGTTTCAAGAAGTACTAAAAACCCCAGCAGGATAAATACAAGAAAAACCAGAACCAAGTCCAAAGGTAAAGTCAAAGAAAAATTCTAAAAGCAGACAAAGAAAGTAGAAATATATCCAAAGAAGCAAGAATAAGACTAACAACTGACTTCTTGACAAAAATAAGAGAATCCAAAGATTATGGAAGGTCATCGTTAAAGAATCAAAGAATATAACTTCCAATGTAGAGTTCTGTACTTACTGAGAGGAAAAATAAAAGATACCTGCAGGGGCACCTGGGTGGCTCAGTTGGTTAAATATCCCACTCTTGTTTTCGGCTCAGGTCATGGACTCAGGGTTATAAGACTGAGCCCTGTGTTGGGCTCTGTGCTGGACATGGAGCCTGCTTCGGATTCCCTCTCTGTCTCCTACTCTGTATGCAACCCCCCCACCGACTCACTCCCTCTCTTTCTCAAAAAAAAAAAAAAAAAAAAATCTGTAAACAAAAACTAAGAGAATTCACACACTGAGTGAAAAGTAAAAGAAGCTGTGTAGGCAGAAGAAAAATAACAATATAATTCATAATTCTCCAGATGAAAACATGGAAATACAGGAAGAGGAGAAAAATAATGGAAAGAGTAAAATTCAACTACACAAAATGATTAACAGTATTTTGTCACTACAAGGCATTAAAATGTAGAATTAAGGTGACTGACAACAATAATACAAAAGGTTGGAAATCTTAAATGGAATTAAAATGTTCTAAGGTCCTACCATTGTATGAGAAGTGGCAAACCTTATAGTTTATATTTGACTTTAATATGTCAAGGGTACATTTTGTAATCTTTCGGGCAAACATCAAAAGGATATACAACTGCCAAGCAAATAGAAAAGGAAATGAGAATAAAAAATACCTGTTCAATCTAAAAGAGGCAGGAAAGAAGAAAAAAAAGAAGATAAACATGTGGCAAACAGGAAAAAAAAAGTAAGATGTGAGATAGGAATCTAAATATATGAGTAATGTATATTAAATATAGACTCCAATTAAAAGATAGAATGAATTAAAAAAAACAATAAAAAGTGCATTCCAATTACAAAAAGAATCTTGTATTTAAGAACATAGAAAGGTTGAAAGTAAAAGGATGGAAAAGCCATGCAAATACTAAAACAACCTAAAGCTGGCATAATTATACTAATAATAGATACAAAAGATATTCAGGTAAGCATCATTAGAGGTAAAGAAGGATATTTCCAAATGATAAAAGGTTCAATCCATCAGGAAGATACAAGAATTCTAAACTTATATACATGTAAGCTATATACAAGTATATATAACTTACACATGAAAGATAGCTTCAAAATACATAAAGCAAAATTAGATGGAACCAAAAGAAGAGATATAAAAATCCCAATCATAGCAGGACACTCTAATAAATGTCTCTCAATAACTGATAAAACAAGCAGACAAAAACTAAGCAAGAGTATAAGTGATCTGGACAACAAACTCAACAAACTTGACTTTACAGTATATACTAAGACTATATTTAAGAATGTCAGCATATTAAAAAAAGGAATGTCAGCATATACATTGTTTTCAAATGCACAAAGAACGTGTATAAAACTGACCATATGATGTTCAATAAGACAAAATTTCAACAAATTTTGAAGAACTCAAAATCATTCTGCATATCTGACTACAATGAAATTAAACCAAAAATCAGAAACAAAAAGATAATTAGAAAATCTCCAAATATATTTCAGATATTTAAAAATTAAGCAAAACTTCCTAAATAACTTATGGATTAAAGAAGAAATCACAATAGGAATTAGAAAATGTTTTGTACTAAAAATAACAAAAATAGACATACCAATATTTAGAAATTAAATACATAAAAAATAGAAGAAAGTAAATAGTATCCAAAATTAAAAAAAAAAAACACCAAACATTCAATGAAGAAAATCAACAAAGGCAGAGTTGGTTCTTTTCTTTTTTCTTTTTTTATTTTATTTTATTATTTTTTAAAGATTTTATTTATTTATTTGAGAGAGAGAGAATGAGAGACAGAAAGCAGGAGAGGGAGGAGGGTCAGAGGGAGAAGCAGACTCCCCGCCTAGCAGGGAGCCCGATGTGGGACTCGATCCCAGGACTCCAGGACCATGACCTGAGCCGAAGGCCGTCGCTTAACCAACTGAGTCACCCAGGCGCCCCGGTTCTTTTCTTTTTTAAAGATTTTATTTATTTATTTGGGGGAGAGAGAGAGCACAAGCAGACTCGATGGTGACCAGGGAGTCCATCATGGGGCTCAATCCCAAGGCCCTAGGATCATGACCTGAGCTGAAGGCAGATGCTTAACCAACTGAGCCACCCAGGTGCCCCACTTCTTTATAAGACTAATAAAACTGATAAATCTTGTCATGGCCATGAAAATGTGCCTCTCAGATGTGCCAAGTGGAGCTATGCTTTGAAATTCACCACTGCATTCATATTGAGGCCATGCTTCCCATGAGCACAACAGAAATAGCATGGAGACCTATTCCTGAGATATGTGGGACTCCTTTGGGCAACTCTGGCTTGAGGACTCCTCTCTGGCCTTGTCAAAACTTAATTAATATTGCAATCTATGACTCTTCCTTCCCAACCTTTCTTCAGTCCTGCTCTCCAGCACAGGGGTCAGACCTGCACCACAATTTGAGAGGTCTCCCTGTTTCCTCTGGCTCCTAACTTATCTTCCATTACAGGTGTTTCCTTCAATAAATCTCTTGAATGTCTAACTTCATCTTGGCATCTACTTCTTTGAAAATCCAAATTAGCATAAACTTATAGGAAGAGTGATCAAGGAAAAGAGAAAGAACATAAATTTAATTCTAAGATTAGGAATTAAAAAAGGAACATCACTATAGATCCTATAGTAATTAAGAGGATGAGAGAATATTAGAAATAATTTTATGCTAATAAATTCAAATATTTAGATAAAGTAGACAAATTCTGAGAGAAAAAAGAACTTATCAAAACTGACACAGGAAGAAATAGAAAAAAACAGACATTCCTATTCAATTAAAGAAGAATCTGTAATTAACAGATTCCTAGATCTAGGCCCAGATATTTTGATGGGTAAGCTCTTTCAAATATTTACATAAAAATAACCTCAAGCTTATAAAATTCTCCCAGAATTAACTTTATAAGGTCATCATAATGTTCCTACCCAAACTAACAAGGACGTTACAAAAAAGGAAAATTAAGAAACAAACTCTTTCATAACAACACTGCAAAAATATGAGAAAAATATAATCAAATCAAATCCAGTGATACATTAAAAGAATATCATGACTATATTGGGACTATCCCAAGAATGCAAAGGTGATTTACCCTTCCAAAATCAAGCTGTAATTCACACATTAAAAAAAGTAATAATACTTTTAATAATCTAATAGATGCAGAAAAGTTATTTGATAAAATTCAACATCCTGGGCGCCTGGGTGGCTCAGTTGGTTAAGCAACTGCCTTCGGCTCAGGTCATGATTCTGGAGTCCCGGGATCGAGTCCTGCATCAGGCTTCCTGCTCAGCAGGGGGTCTGCTTCTCCCTCCGACCCTCTTCCCTCTCGTGCTCTCTCATTCTCTCTCTCAAATAAATAAATAAAATCTTTAAAAAAAATAAAAATGGATAGCATCATTCCCTGAGATCTGCTCTTACTGAAATGGATCAATATGAAAATAGACAAATCTGAGCATCAGAAGACCTTCTAGTCTATCTGATGCATGATCTCTGTAGTTCTGAGAAGCTAAAGTATTTAAAACAACAAGGGCTTGTATCTGGAGTTGTGAGGTGTGTGTGCATCTGTGTGTACAAAGGTGACAGTGGGTAACTGAGGATTTGTTGATGGATGATGAGATTGGGGGGTGGATATGTGTGTGTATGAAAGACTAATCAGTTCTGAGCAATGATGGAAAGGTTTTCTACTGAACTTTATAACTATGAAGGTTTCTATACTTGATCTGAACTCAGAATTAAAAAAAAGATAGTATCAAAAAACAAATAATAAGCGGGACGCCTGGCTGGCTTAGTTGGTAGAGCATGTGACACTTGATCACAAGGTCATGAATTCAAGCCCCATGTTGAGCACAGAGCTCACTTAAAAAAAATACAAAAAACAAATAATAGGAATATTATAAAAGTTAGATATGTGAGACCATTATACTGAAAAAACTAACATTTTGAGAAAAATTAAAGACCACTAAATTAACAGAGAAAAATACTCTATGGATTGGAAAACACAGTATTGTAAAGATGTCAATTCCTTCCAAATTGGTTCACAGATTCAATATAAAATTCAATTCAATAAAATTCTAGTAAGAACTAAAAAAATTTCAAGGGGGCAACAACAATCTGATTCTAAAATTTATGTGGAAATGCAAAGAGGCAAGAAAAGCCAGGATAACCTTGAAGAACAAAGTTGGAAGTTTGGCATTACCAAATAAAAAGACTAATTATAAGTTAAGTAATTAAGAGACTGTAAACTGGTTATAAGGATAAAGAAAACAATGGAATAGAACAGTCTAGAAAAAGACTCACAGATATAAGATAATGTGAAATGTGACAAATGTGTCAATTTACTGCAGTAAAGGAAAGGATGTTCCTTTTAATAAATGATTGTGGGTCAACTCATTACTCATATGGTCAAAAGAAATGAATTATCCCTCTACCCCGTAACCATATATAAAAATTAATTCTAATTCCAGAAAGGACTGTAAATCCAGATGAAAAGAATAACATAAAAATTTTAGGGATAAGAAAAGAACAACAGGAAAATCTCTCTCTCTTTTTTTAAAGATTTTATTTATTTATTTGAGAGAGAGAGAAAGCATGAGGTGGGGAGGGTCAGAGGGAGCTGAGCAAGGAGCCCGATGCGGGACTCGATCCCGGTACTCCAGGATCATGACCTGAGCCGAAGGCAGTCGCTTAACCAACTGAGCCACCCAGGCGCCCAACAGGAAAATCTCTTAATGAGCTAGGGATATCCAAAGATTTTCTTTAAAATAATATGAAAAGTATTACCCATAAGGGGAAAACATTATTAACTGGATTATATTAAAAATGAAGAACTTTATTTCTCAAAAGATACCATACAGAGAATGGAAAGGCAAGCCACAAGGTGGGAGAATATATTTGTGATACATTTATCTAGCAAAAGACTTGAATGCAGACTGCAAAAAGAATTATACATCAATAAGACAATCTAATATGGCAAAAGATAGGAACTTTACAAAAGAAGATATCTAAATTCTAAAAAGAGATGAAAAGGTGCCCCATCTCACTAAATTAGGGAAATTCTAATGAAAAACACAATGAGAAACTAGAGCATACTCACCAGAATGGCTAAAATAAAAAACATGGATGGTAGAAAATGCTGATGAAAATGTGGAAAAATAAAAGCCATTCTATATACTTCTGGTGGTCATATAAATTGATACCACCACTTCGGAAAACTAGAAGTGGAACTCTTCTGTAGTATAACTATGGTGGTGGTTGCATGATCTTATGCATTTGTTAACGCACGCAGAACTGTGACACCATGAGGGGTGAACTGTACTTATTAAAAAAACCAACCTAGATATGAAAGGAAATCAAAATGGAATACAAACTCTTAGAAATAAACCTAACTGTATTACAAATGAATAATGTAACCACATTGAAGTGGATGGAATAAAAGAACTAACCTGAAGTGACTTTGGATAACAGTATTTTGACTAGACATCAGAGGGCTAAAGATAAAAAGAACTGTAAGCAAATATTGTACTCTAGGAAGTAAATATGTTTCGCACAAGGGTGTGGGTAAGTAATTCAAAACTACTTTAGGATGGAACAAATAAGTAAATAAATTTTAGATAATGAGAGCCAGAACTTTCAATGTCAGAGGAGGAAGTCAAATGGAAGGAAAGGGTGTAGGCTAGAATGAACTCTGTTGTTGGACTGGAATCAAAGGTATCAGCAGTTTCAACTCATGGAATTCAAATATATAAATAGATAGATAGATATGGAAATAAATACAGATGGATATGTATGCATGAGTTATTATATGTACAAATATTGCCAATCTATTTGCTAAGAGGGTCCCAAAGCAATGATTCTCAATTAGCAATGAGCATGTCTAGCACCCAGATCTGGGTTTCTAAATATTGTTTGCTAATTAAAGGAACCAGGGTTACTTGAAGAAGTGGTTGATTCTAGGACTGTAGCAGAGAAAATACAAGCACCTAAAGCATCATAGGTTGTCAAAAAGTAAGATAATGCTCAAAAAAGGATGGAGACAGAGCAAGATAAAAAGTCTATATACTGGGTGATTCTACTTCAAAAAGAGACAGAACTAATTGTTAGTAGTACAAAACCAAAATAATAATGGCTTCTGAAGTGCTACAAGTGTTCTGTCTTGATATGGGGGTAGTGACATAGGTATGTTCACTTAATAAAAGTAGTACCAACTTCATATGCATAAAACTTAACAACAAACTATATAAGATGCTTTATATTTTGATTATGGTGATTATTTAGTGAAATATATGTGCACTTTATGTAATCTATACCTCAATAAATCTGACTAAAGGTCTTACCAAAATAATGCTATAATGGGGTTAACATTTGCCTAGGCTAATCTCCCAGGGCTAGGTCTCCCCAGGGCTAGGTCTGAGATCACTACACCATACAAACCATGCCCCAAAGATATTCCTTTGTCAGGAATGTGACAGTTCCACATATGTTATTCTAAATTATTTTTGACCTCTTGGTTAATTAAAGGACTTTGTCTTTTGTGGTTACAAAAATCGAAAAATGGAACATGAGTTAATATTCTAGTTGTTTATATTCCTAGTTAAGAAATATACATTCTTCAAAATCCAAAGAACTTTTTTCTATGAATGTCATATATAGACATTCTGAAAGAATGCTACTTAATTTGTTCTATCTACACCATCACCAACCTATACCAACAAGATCATCATTTAAAATTGTTTTGGCTGTAGTAGAGAGAACATTTTCAAAATGACTTATAACAATTTTTTGTAGGAATAGGAGTTCTGATGATGCGCTGACATTATTCTTCCAGCTGCTGAAGTTGTTTTTCTTTAGAGTTTACATTTTTTATTCCACACCTTCTGTACTTTATGTCTACCAGAATTGTAAAGCACATTGACCTTTTCTTATAATGTACAGCACTGAGTACTAACAAAGAACATGAAAACTTAACTAGAAAATGGGGTGACAAGTTTCTTTAAGGTCTCAGGAACATGAAGACAAGTAACTCCAATAACCCCATTTACTTATAAGGAAATGATAAAGGGCACTACGATGTGACTATCTTAAATTATAAGCTAATCAAATGCAGTTACTATTTAAAATAATATATGTAGATTGCTAGTAATAGATGAGTACATGACACTTCGTGATGTATCAAGAGAGAAGCATTCACCAAGACTTATTGAAATACTAGATGCTTAGCTGCTAAAAGGTTCTGCTTCTATTATCCCACAAAATCATAAACTTGAGGCAACATTATCGAATCACCTAATCCAATGGCTCTTAAAGTGAGAGATGGAGGATAGACAGCATTGCTATATTACCTAAGGGATCTTTTCAACAAATAGACAACACTACACTTCCCATTCCACAGACTCTACAACCCCCATTCTCATACATCTTCTTGAGGATGTATATTCTAATACTCTTCACAGGGATGTATCAGGTTGAATCGAACATACTTCTATGAAGGCAGGGCTATATTTACTAAAAGTCCACTAGGTGATTCTGACATGGCAGCCCCTGTCTTCCAGTTGAAAACCTAATGACCTAATCTATTTCCTCCTATTGGGCAAAATTACAATTCAAACAACCCAGAAAGAATTCTGAAAGTATTCAGAAAAGTCTACAATTTATTCTTTAGTGGACCTATTTCATTGTGTCACATATGAGCCAAAGTGTGAAATGCATTATTTTCAATTTAGAATAAAAATCTTACTGCTTTTTCCGATTTTTAGGGACATATTTAGTACAGAAATTTGGAGAAATGTAAACTTTCTGTAAAGACATATATATCTGTATATGTGTATATGTTGTATGTATGTATATATATGCATGTATATAAAATATTTATTTTTAAAATTGTTAGTATAATAAGGTGTTAATATATGAAGACCTCACTAGTAGGTGCTGTCTGGTAGGTAATAAAAATCTTTAGTCTTAGTTTTTTTACATTTATAGACATAGGAATGACCTCCTTGACCTGACTCCCATGCTACCTAACAGGTTCATTTAATATTTATTAAGAGGATCAAAATGTACAGAATCATATTTTCTTTCCTGCCGTCATTCCTGGCTTCTTACTCTTACTACTTTCCAGTGCTCCCTGCCACTCCCTCCCCCAACACTCCAAAAAAGCTTGGAACTCAATTAGCCTGCAAGCAATGAGACAACGGTTGATAGTGACAAAACTTCTGCACTAGATGGATATACAAAATGGATACACAACTGAAATAGAGGTGACCAAAAAAACCCAGGTGTTAAAGACTTTAGATTCACAATTTAGCAAAGAGGAATTTAAAGAACTACATGTGTAAAATAACAGAAAGTGGTTTATAGACACCATATCTCAAAAGGAGAAAGGTCTCTAGAATTAAATACCAGGAAAACGGATTTTGTTACATTATTGCTAAATGCCAAAAACTTAGCAATGATCATTTAAAAATACTCTACTGTGTGAGGTTTAAGGAACAATGATTCCTAATTAGTGTTTTAATAAGTGTGTTAGCACTGCCTTGTGCCATTCTGGAATGTCACTTATGGTAAATTAAGGGACACTTTCCCTCCCTATCTTCCATTAGTATTTTAATGCTAGGAGGTGGGAAAAAGCTGATCCATATTCAAGAGCAAAGGAGGAAAAACAATAACAAATTGGCATCTCTTCTGTGAATTGCCCCACAGGCCAAGCATTTTTATGTTCTTAATCATTATTAAATGACTTAACATGACACCCAGAGCCTGGCGAATGATTGCATCCTGACATGAGAACGAATTACAAATGAAATGAAAGATCAAGCCGTATTAGAGGATTGCCTCTGGGAAATGAAAATCTTTAATTCTCTTTTATTATTGACATTTATTTGGCTGCCATGAATAACAACATAGCAAAGAGATTCAGCTATGCTTGTGCACTGAATAGCTTATCCCAGGGCTCAAAACTGCATTAACATTTATCATGTTTGCTTTTGTAGCTGACACCACTGAACAGATTCTCTATCCATCTTGTATTTATCATGCATTGCAGATATACTGCATCCTCTAATTTAAGTTCATTTTCATATAGTAGGAAGAGCAAAGATTAGCCAATGTCTTTCCTCAAATAAATTCCTGCTAGTAAGTATTCCTAAGAATGGCTTAATAGATTTAATAAAGAACAAAATGAGTTGACAAAGAAATTGAGTCACAGGAAGGGGGGGCTAATTTTAAAGGTTTCAACTTTGGGGAAATTGTGCAAATTCACAATGAGGAAGACACTTGTATGATATGTGTATCAGGAATATATAAAGCCTTAAAATAAATGTCTCCATAAAGAGCAACCAAATAGCATTTTATGAATCTGAAGGCAGTACTACAGTTCCTGTAAGATAAGAAGTCTGCATGTTTTTCACTTTTCCAAATAGTGTTCATTGCTAAGACAGAACAGGCCACATACAATACGAAGACAGCAATCCAGATAGTTATTATCAATGCAGGGATATCTTTTCATGACATTTCTCTTCTCCCTTGCACAAATTAACAGCACTACTTTTTCTGTGATAACAATCAAAGATTATATGGTACCTGATGCCTTTGCGCATATGATCCTCTTCACTAATATGACTGGATTGCCCTCCTTTCTTTAAATTCTTCCTAGAATTCAAGGCTCAGCAAGGATATCAATGTATCTTGAAAATCACTTAGTATCTCTGATTCTTTTTTTTTTTAAGACTTATTTATTTTAGAGAGAGAGAGGGAGTGTGAGCATGAGCGTGGAGAGGGGCAAAGGGAGAGGAAGAGACTCTCAAGCAGCCAGATGTGGGGCTTGATTCCATGACCCCAAGATCATGACCTACGCAGAAACCAAGAGCTGAACTCTCAAATGACTGAGCCACCCAGGCGCCCCTGTATCTCTGATTCTTGACTGAAAATTATTTTTTAGTTTTCTATTTTATAATTTTAATCATGGAAAATTTTAAACATATACACAAGTGGAGGTAATAACATAATGACCACCCCTCGTATACCCATCACCCAGCTTCTACAATTATTAACTCATGATGAATCTCATTTTATCTATAACCCCACTTCACTATTTGTCACTCACTGAATTATTATGAAATAAATATTTTTGGAAGTAAGTCTTTGAATCTTGCTTTTGACAATTCTAAAGTAAGAAACTCGGAATGAATTAATTCTAAGGTTCCTTCTCCCCAAAATTTGACAATAATTTCTTCTTTGACCCTTTCCAGGCTTATAGATTTAATTGAACAAAAATTTACTTCATATTCACTATAACATCTTTCTTCCAACTTAATCAATTTATCTCCTTCTCTGCGTCAATACAACCTATATAGTCTGTACCAATAATCAAGAAGTATAATTATACTTCTTTGGATTTATATTTTTATGTATATTAATTTTATTTCCAACTTAGATGCTTAAGGCTCATATCTTAAATTTCTATTTAACAGTGTACTAAAAGAAACACAAAGGTAATTAATTGCTATTGTTTATAATAATTATTAATTAACTGATGCATTTTAATTTTAATGGTTCAGACAGAATTAACAGGTTTGTATTTGGCTTTAATAGTAGATAGCATCATACTGACAATATTAATCATTTTAACCAATAAAATGCTTGTTTATTAGATGAAATTCTTATTATATTTCTGTGTCATAAAATAGATGACTGAGTAAAAACAGAAGTGAGGTTTTCTTCTTGAAGTTTAAAGCTGAGGAAGTAATTTATCTCTGGATTTTATTTGTTTATAATTAGATAAATTCGGGGTGCCGGGGCAGCTCAGTCGTTGAGCGACTGCCTTGGGCTCAGGTCATGATCCCAGGGTCCTGGGATTGAGCCCCACATCGGGCTCCCTGCTCGGCAGAGAGCCTGCTTCTCCCTCTACCTCTGTCTGCCACTCTGCTTACTTGTGCTCTCTCTCTCTGTTAAATAAATAAATAAAAATCTTAAAAAAAAAAATTAGATAAATTCATTTAAGTTAAGCATTGTAATTTGCTAAGTAAAATTTTTTTCAGGAAAGACATTACTAGATTGACAGTATCTCCAAAATACCAGAGTAAATAAACTAAATCAAAGTGGATTTACTCAATTGAATTTTAATAAATTACCTTCTTGAAAATGAAATCTTTTCTACTGAGACAGAAGGTAGGCATATTTACTAAAATAAAAACACTACGAAAGGTACATTTTCACAGAAATAGAACAAACAATCCTAAAATTTATATAGAACCACAAAATACCCCTAATAGTCAAAGCAATCTTGAGAAAGAACGAGGCTGGAGGCATCACACTTTCTGATTTTAAACTATATTACAAAGATATAGTAATCAAATCAGTATGGTACTGGCATAAAAACAGACACCTGGAAAGGAGTGTCTTCAATGAATGGTGCTGGGAAAACTGCCACATGCAAAAGTATGAAACTGGATCGTTATTATGGATGTCCAACGGGTACATGAAAAGATGCTTAACAGTAGTAATCATCAGGGAAATGCAAATCAAAACCACAGTGAGATAACACCTCACACCTGTTAGAATGCCTATTATCAAAAAGATAAGAAATAAATGTAGGTGAGGTCATGGAGAAAAGGGAACACTTGTGCATTGTTGGTGGGACTCTAAATTGGTATAGTCTCTATGGAAAATAGTACGGAAGTTCCTCAAAAAATTAAAAAAAGAACTACCATATGATCCATAATTTCATTTCTGGGTATTTATCTGAAAGAAACAAAAACACTAACTCAAAAAGATATCTATACCCCCATGTTCACTGCAACATTATTTATAATAGCTAAGACAATAGCTAAGTGTCCAATGATGGATGAATGGATAAAGAAAAAATATATATATATGATAGAATATTATTCAGCCATAAAAAAAGAGAAGAAAATCCTGCCATTTAAACAAAATGGATGAACCCTGAGTGCATTATGCCAAGTGAAATCATTCAGACAGAGAAAGACAAATGCTGTATGGTCTTGCTGGGATGTGGAATCTAAAAAAAAACAAAGCAAAACTGAACTTACAAATACAGAGAACAGACTGGTGGTTGCCAGATGCAGGGGTTGGGGTGGGGTAAGCAAAATGTATGAAGGTGGTAAAAAAAAATTATGTTGTTTTCAAATAAATTATAATATAAATAATATAGAATTCTGTTATAAATGATTAATCTTCATTATACTGGGCTTTGCATACAATTTCCAGACTTACCTGTAGCCGTTATAGTATCTTCTCTCCCTTGGGTGAAAATCACAATTCGCTGCCTCTTCAGGTTCACCTTTGGCAGAGCTTGTGCCTTTCTAGCTATCTCTTTAATGTCTTCAGTCTATTAACAGAGAGGAGGAAAAAGTTCTCATAACCAGTACAATAAAGCAAAACTACTAGTAGATTAAGGATTTAGCTTGTCATGTTCAAAATAGGAGAGGTAACACCCCTATTATAAGAGTTATTCTTTTAAAATTTCAACGATATACAAAAGTAAATAGTACAATAGCCTCCAAGGAACCCACCATCAAGTTGCAACAATTTTAAATTTATGATAAATTTTATTTCATCTATAGTCTCACTCACTTACCTTTCATATTATTTTGAAGCAAATCCCAGATACAATATAATATTATCTGTAAATGTTTTATTATGTATCCCTGGAAGGTAATGACTTAAACATAACCACATAACTATTATATTTTTAAAAATTAACAATAATTTCTCAATATTAGCAAATAGCCATTTTCAAATTTCCAATTAAGGAGATTTGTAAAGAAAAAAAGGGGTACTTAATTATTTTAGAGGTTTGGAGAATTATGCTGACTCTGGAAATAATGTTGCTAAAATGCCAATTTTTTCAAAGAACTAAAATGAGAGAAGGAGATGCTGTTTCCTATAGACTTAATTTTATTTAAAAAAGATAAAGTTAAAAAAAACTACAAGGTAATTCTAGAAACTTGGATACTATTTTTCATATCACATAGGTCACGAAGTTTTTTTTTTTTTAAGATTTTATTTATTTATTTGAGAAAGAGAGAATGAGAGACAGAGAGCACGAGAGGGAAGAGGGTCAGAGGGAGAAGCAGACTCCCTGCCGAGCAGGGAGCCCGATGCGGGACTCGATCCCGGGACTCCAGGAACCATGACCTGAGCCAAAGGCAGACGCCTAACGACTGAGCCACCCAGGCGCCCCTAGAATCATGTTTTTTTTTTTTTAAAGATTTATTTATTTATTTGTTTGTTTGAGAGAGAAAGAGAGAATGCATGCATGAGCAGGGGAGTGGAGAGAGAGAATCCCAAACAGACTCCAAGCTGAGCATGGAGCCTGACATGGGGCTCGACCCGACGACCCATGAGATCACAACCTGAGCTGAAACCCAAGAGTTGGATGCTCAACCGACTGAGCCACCCAGTTGCCCCTAGAATCATGTTTTCAACAATTTTAGGTAATTTAAAAAATCCATGTTTGAATTCAGTGGGCCTCTAACCATCCATGGTTTGGGCTTTATTGGTACTCTATCACTGTGCAGTTTCAAACAGTTATGGAGAGACACACAGACCAGAGGAGAAATATATCTGAGTGGCATCAAGAAAGTTTAATTAGAATATATAGGACAGAAAAATTTAGGTACTCAAGGTAGACAAGTCATAATGGTTACAATGAACATCAGAAACTATGACATTTTTAAAGGTATGAAAATTTTTAGTGAAATATTTGAATGTTGTTTGTTCACTACATACTTAAGAAATTCCAGATGAGGGCGCCTGGATGGCTCAGTTGGTTAAGCGACTGCCTTCGGCTCAGGTCATGATCCTGGAGTCCCGGGATCGAGTCCCGCATCGGGCTCCCTGCTCGGCAGGGAGTCTGCTTCCCCCTCTGACCCTCCTCCCTCTCATGCTCTCTGTCTCTCATTCTCTCTCTCTCAAATAAATAAATAAAATCTTTAAAAAAAAAAAAAAAAGAAATTCCAGATGATACATGAAGCTAAGCTTCTACTACACCTAACATGATGATTCCAGATGACCGTTGTTTCTGAAAAGAATAGCCATGTGTGGTAAGACAATGCTGCTGACCTTTCAAACACGCTGACTATTTCACTTTTGGTTGCTTATTTTAGAACAAAACTAAGCCTGAACTCTGACAATATAAGAAAAGAAATTCCCTCAGTTTTTGGGGAACGACTATTAGAAATGACTAGTAACAGCTGAAAGGACCCAAATAAAATAAAACAAAATAAAATAAAGTAAAAAAAAGCCACATAATGACAATGTTTTCACTCTCTCAAATAAATGTATACATTTAATTAAAATGACTGACATATATTCTCCCAATCTCCTTACCACACTTAAGTTTTACAACTGTCAGAATTTTGCTTATAATTGAGCACATTCATATTTAATAAAGATAAAGGGGTAAAGCCCAGAAATACATTCACTTTATCATCTTGGGAGCAGAATACCATGTACGTAATGTTTTTTAAATAGAGGTCTTTCTTCAATGTGGTATAAGAAATAAATTAAGAATGAGAATCTACGGTTGTCTTCTACCAAGCCAGTGGGAAGATATATATATATATTTTTTATGGGAGTTTTGGTAACCTAATCAAAAAAACCTTTCTTATGTCTCAAATGAAATCTTATAAAAATGGCAATTCAAGACTGAAATAAACTTCCCAAATATAAAACCCAAATCTTTACAGGATGGTTAAACTTTATTCTAATTGTATCCATGTCCACAGTTCATACAAAACTCCTCTGTCACTCTGGGATCACTGTCCGTGAACACCAAATCTAAATTTCTTAACTATGCCTTCGAGGAGCCATTGCTTTGGCCTCAATAGCTGATCCCCATCTAGTATGAAAACTTTTCTTAAAACCTCAATTTTGTCTTCTCAAAGCTCAATATTTCTAGTTATGCAGCTACCTACACTTCCCTATAGATTCTTCTCCCTTATACTTGGGCTAACATCTTAGCAGAATTATGAAATTACAAGGGACTTGAAAGTGTGACACACCTAGATGTGTATATCTTGAGCAGGTAAATAAAACTCTATAAGGCTCCATTTCCTCATCTACAAAACTAAGAAAATATTTATGTTAAAAGACACTGGGGGGTGGCGCCTGAAGGACACAGTAAGTTGAGCATCTAACTCTTGGTTTCAGCTCAGGTTGTGATCTCAGGGTCATGGGATCAAGCCCTGCCTCAGGCTCTGGGCTCAGAGTGGGGGTCTGCTTAAAGATCCTCGCTCCCTCTCCCTTTGCCCCTTGCCCTGCACACACTCTCTCTCTCTGTGTCTCTCTCAAATAAAATCTAAAAAAAAAGTGATGTTGGGAAAGAAATATGCCCAAATAGTGGGCAAAAGTTTGAAGAGAATCAGGATATTTGCATAGTCTCAAAGTATCTCCCCTAAGATACTTCTCATTATAGATTAGTAGGTGAAATGAGATATTTGCATAGTCCCCAAATATCACCTCCAAGATATTTAATAAATACTATGAGAAAATAGTAACTTTACAAAAAATAAACTGGCAAACATCACCTTAACCCAATATTGAAAGTGAACATCATCAACATTAAGACAACGGGACATCACGTGCGTCCCCAGTATGATGCACTGAGAAGGGCAACTCACTTCTGTGGTATTTCTGGCAAAATGCATAACCTCAACTTAACAGAAAATATCAGAGAAACTCAAATTGAGGGGCATCTATAAAATAATTGGCAAGTACTCTTCAAAAGGATCAAGATCATGAACAAGGAAAGAATGAGAAACTGTCACACATAGGAAGAGACAAAGGAGACATGACAAATAAATGCAATTTGTTTTCGTGGATTAGATTCTCAAACGAAAAAGGAAATTAAGGAGAAACTGGTGAAATCAGAATAAAGGCTGTAGTTCAGCTATTGGTAGCATACTAATGTTAACTTCCTTGTTTTGATCATTATACCTTCATTTGTGTAAGATGTTACATTAGCGAAAGCATAAGTGTACTATTTTTGCAAATTTTGTAAGTCTAAAATTATTTCAAAATAAAAAGTTGAAGATAATTGTTGTGAGGATGAAAGAAGATGAGGTAAGTGAAAGACCTTAATGCAATATTTAGCACATGCTAAGTATTTAATAAATACTAACTTCTTTCCTCTAATGACCATCATTTTAATACTCTCCAAAACTGTCATATCCCAAAATCTCTAGAAAGGCTCTCAAGAGTTTTGAGTATTGGGAATTCAAATATGGTATCTAATAAGGGAGGAGAGAAAGGAAAAAGGGGGGAGGAGTAGAAGAAAGCTCATACAATTTAGCTATGAGCCATGTATATAGCTCTGAAGTGCTCACTAAATCTTAACTTCTACAGGCAGTAGGTATTATTCCTATATCCTCATTTTGTAGGGGAATAAACTGAGTCAGAGAGGTTAAGAAGCTTCCTAAGGTCACAAATATACTAAGTGGTGGAACCAGGGCTAGCATCCAAAGTCTGACTCCAGAAATTACACTCTCAACCAATATTCCATGCTATCCACAGATTGTACTGCTTTTTGAATTCCGGCAGTGTGCTTCCTGTTGTTATCACAAAACTATAGCATGTTCAACTGAAATAATTTTTCTGCCACATGCACAAGTCATTACTGATCTTGAATTTAAGTTTGCTATTTTTTTCTCTTAATTATTCTGGCTTGTATTTTACCCTAGTGATTTTCAATTTTTGATTTCTAAGATATTTCTCATTTTTCAAGGTCATTTGGAAATCTAATCTCCTCCTCCAATATGTTAGGATGTGAGTAAGAAAGAAGTGTAGTATATAAAGAGTACAACACTTAAAGAGCTGGCTCTGGTTCTGGCTCCATGATATATTAGCTATGTGTGACCTTGAACAAGTCATGTAGCCTATTTTTTTTTTTAATCTGTTGAACTGATACGGTAATACACACCCTACCTACCCCCAAAAGGTTTGTGTGAATATTAAATGTATTAATCATATGTTGGAAAAGGTTTTATATAAACTGTGAGGCATTTTATAGATGTTAAATTATGCTTTTATTGTCACTGCTGATTACACACTTAAATTTAGCATTGTCTTCCAAATTAAAGAATACACTCTCTTCTTTCCATTTTTAACAAGCTGATGATACAAATGTTAATACTGTCATAATCTACCTACTCCTATAGAATACCAATTGTGGTGTTCCCACACACTCCCTCACTTAACCATATCACATTCTTTTGTCTTCCAAACAGAACCTCCTGTAATAATTATGGTGTTCACATGATGTGTCAGTCTCCAGTCTTATCTCCTACTACCTCCTCCTCGCTTACTTCATTCCAGTTACATTGGCCTTCTGTCAGTTCTTGGGAGTATACAGTACATTATGCTCTTTCCCTTTTGGGCCTATGTGCTCTTGTTCCCTCTGTTTGAAATTTGTTTCCCTGTTGTTTGTTTGTTTTGCTTTTTTCTGTCAATACTAGATATCCGTATTTTTCAAGTTTTGCTTTCCTTAGAGAGTCATTCCATGACTATCGTATCTAAAAAATAGGAACCCCTCCCATGTTCTCTTTCACAGTATACTCTCTGGTCATTTCTGTCTTGTCTTCAGGGTCTATCAAAGTGTTAGGCACAGAGTTAGTGCTCAGTAAATATTTACTGAATGAATAAATGACTAAATGTAGAGCATTAAAAGACTGCCTTTCTCTTTCTGTTAATTTACTCTTTTAAAACTGTCCTCTTTTGGGACTCAGTCACCTAGAAAAGCAGCATTATACTCTCTTAGCCAGCAGGACCTAACATAGTGTCTTATTTCCAGAAACTCTGGGTGATCGTTCATTGTATTCTTTGTATTTGTGAGGAACACAAGAACCTTAGAAAAATCTTGGGAGAATTCTTTGGGAATCAATACCGCCTGAATACTCTGTGGACTTTCTATCCAGGGTTGATCAATGGAATTTTCTGTGATGATGGATATGTTCTATATTTGCACCGTCTAATATGGTAGTCCCTAGCTACATAGGGTATAGAGTGCACTTGAAATGTGCCTATTGAGATTTAGGAACTGAATTTTAAATTTTATTTAATTTTAATTAATTTGAATTTAAATAGCCATATGTGGCTAATGGATGCCATATTGGATAACACAATTCAATACTTTCCTGTCTCAGTGGTATAAGATGATAGAGTCATCAACAGTCAGAGAAAGATTACAAGTCTGAGATCCTCTGGATAGAGTCAGGGGCTGTGGGGAAAGTTGGAAAGGGGAAAAGGATTGCTTTGTTTCCTCTATGGTCAGAAGTAATATATCTTAGAGATCTAAAATAAAATTAAAATTCGTTGCTTGGAGTAAACTGAATAAATGACCCAGTAGAGAAGGTATGAATTATTTTCATCATTTGGCATAGAGTCCATTGCACAAAGAATGAAAATACAAAGAACATTATATTTAGGCTTTGGAGGTATTTTCTTTATTTAATTTAAATCAATTTTCAATACAGCTTTTATAAAAGGTTTCGTAATGAAACATATTTTTAAGTACCTTATTTTTATTTAGGTTCTAAAAATATAAACCTTTAATCACTTCAGTTCAAGATAAAATAGATTTAAAAACACACTGCAGTCTGAACTGATTTTCCAGAATAATAAAAGGCCTCATGAAACTTTTTACCTCAAGAATTGTCATTTTAAATTCTTAGCAGGTCTGTCATTTAAATCAGGCACTATGCAATTTTCTATCTCATATATATATATATATATATATATATATATATATATATCCTCTCTCTTCTGCTTTGTGCTCTGCCCAGCTCCAGTTTTTATCTCATTCTCCAGTGCCCTCCTAAGCTGCCTCTTCTTACTAAAAATTGCCCAATTCATTTTAAAGATTAAGGATTTTTTTAAAAAGAAAGATTATCTAAAATTTGCAGAGAAGCTAACCAGAATATCATAAACAATGCCACTGAAGATATTTCCTGATGAATAAACACTGGTTATTTTTAGAGGCATTTGGACTGGTCTGTTAACAGACATATCACTAGTGGCAATATTCAGTGGCTTTGGGAACTGATTGGGATTTATAATAGAAAATGAGGGTAGGACAGCAGAGTTGGTGGAAAGAAAAAAAAATGCTCACCTTTCTTTTTAATCTTTTCATTTCTTTCCTCATGCATGCCCCAATTTAGAGTTAAAATTAAGGTTGAGAGGGATAAAATGCAGATTTTGTCTCGTTTGTCACAGTAGACCAGAGAGCACTGACACATTTCTATAGGTATTAAACCATTAAGATAAAGTGATTTATTCTTGTTTGAGTCTTTAAAATGGACTAAGGAAACTTTAATGACATTTTAAAAATCACTGAATTCCCCTAGATAGCATTCCATATATGGGTTATATTTAATAACAAAAATATTCTACTCATGGCTCTTATATATTTTGCAATGCTTGTAGTATTTTAGGGAACCCATGAAGGGTGACATCAAGACACGGTGTGCTTTACCTAATCTAACTATCATTGTCAACATCACCAACAGATTAGTTTTGCTACGTTAGAAGGTAATAAGATATACTATTATAAACATCATCACTTTGTTTATATGCTGTAATCAATTATGGCAGATTTATGGTTAAAAAAATTCTAGAATTGGTAAATAAGAACTAATAGAAAGGTTAATACGGTGCCAATTAGTAGAAAATAGAAAAAGTATTTTGTCACTAAGACTGAATTTAAACCAAGCATATTCAAAGCATGTAGCTCAAGTGGGCAATAAAAGTATGAATTTGAGTTTAATAAATTATTTAAAATTATTATCTGCAGGTACTACAGAGTCATGATCATTTGTTATGTAACATGTTATATTTCTAAGCATATACAAAACCAGTTATTTTCTAGAACTAAAATACATTTTTTAATGTTAGCAGTGAAAACAAGCTATAAATTTACACTGGACAAGCTCTTATCTATGGAGAATATTGATGTAACAAAAGAGAGTTATCGATTGTTAATATTAGAACTTAACATTAGTGAAACCTTAAGACATGACTGAAAACATGTACTTATATTTTCATGATCAAAACATTTGATGTTTAAATTGAATATTACCCTGACTATATTTATTTACTTGTGAATACCAATCACCAGTTTGGGAAATTACAAAGTGAAACTTAAATTAGATTCAACAAATACTTGGAAATTTTTATTCCTTCTACATGTGACTCAACCCTATATTTATAAGAATATATTAAAACAAAAAAAGAAAACTCCCAAGCAGCTATCATAGTTCTAATAATCAAGTATTTTGAGGCAAGTTTTTCTGCCCTGATATGGTTTTTACAAAGAATATGTATACCAGAAGCTACTGTCTTCCTCCAAGAAGAGGAAGCTTTATGTCTGGTTGTCAAGTCCTATGACATGAGTAACATGCACATGTATTACTTTGTTGTTCGATAATGAATCTGCCTTTAGTACATTTAAATAATAGTTCCATCACAAATTCATACAACACTTTTCTCTAAAGAGTTCAAAGTAAGCTTAGTGATACATCTAATCAATGCTCACAGCTTCTCTAGATGGTAGACAATGCTGAGCATGTAAATAAAGAGAGTTTCTATATTCCAGCTCTAGTCAGTTTAATTTTTAAAAATTACTACCATGCAACATTCCAAGTTGCTGTAGAGAACACAGCATTCTACATAGTTCTGGCTCAATAAATATGATGCTTATAAAACTTATAAACTCAGTTTATGCATTCTCTGCCAGTTAACCTGGGTTCAGATTAAAGTCAGTGTTTTCTAACAATCAACTAGAAGATGGATATTATATAGATAAAAACATGGTCTTGTCTGTTATCCTAATTTTGCCAACAACCACCACATGGAGTTTTGAATCTTGACAACTAATACTTCCACTGGGAAAATAGAATTAGGACCTGGAAATTAAAGCCAATTATTGATACCTGGTTTCAGAAAATTAATATATGTTTTATGCTATCCAAAAAAAAAAAAAAAGAGAGAGAGATGGAAAAAAAGGATTAAAACAGGAAGTTTATATGAGCAGGATTTAAATTAATCAGTTCATAACAACTGTTAAGTACAACCTTTTGGAAATTAATTTGCATAATGATAATCTACATGTGGTAGGGGTGAAATTATTTAAATGACATTATATTTCACTATTTAGTCTTGCTCCACCACTGCTTTACCAGTGAATCCTTATGAAATGTAATACAGCTAATGAGGTAGCTTTTTAACTGAACAAACTGACAGGCCCCATATCTGCAGAGGCAGCTTGAAACCGTGCCCAACCTCTTGGCTTCCCAAGAGGCTTTTCAAAATTCAATAAATAACATCTGTAGGCGATGTTGGGTGCAGACCTAGCAGAGTGCGTCATAACACTGTGCTGGCAGAACAAAGAAACCATGACGACTGCCAAGTTTCCATGGCAACTGCTGCGAGGCTCTGAGAGTATAATAGCACATCAATCACTGTCCAAAAGAACTTCATTATCAGCTAGAAAAAACCTTTAGGATCTGTTTAGTGTGCAATTGTGGGTTAACTCACCTCAAAGCCTTGCTCTCTAGCAAAAGTGGCAGCTTCCTGAAATAAAAAAAAAAGAACAGTTAATTATAAAGTGATAGGTAATGAAGAAATAATCCATTTTGAAACTCATTCAAACAGTCTTCTTTTTACACAATTATCTCAATATACCCACATAGTTCAATTTTTATTCTTACACCAAAAAAGGTTTCTTTTTTTCCCTTGGCATGAAAAAAAATAAAAAGGCAGCATAATGTCAACACACTTCACAAGTTAGAATAAAGAAGATATAGTGCATGTTTTTACTGTAGCTGTCACAGTGAGTTCAGGTGTTTTGACCCCAGCAAAGAAAGACAATCATTTGAAACCTAAGGAACATACTGGTGGTTGTGTTTTTAATTGAAACAATACCTTTCAGAAAAGCTCTTCTGCAGAGAAGAATCACTGCTAATAAATGTATAGATACAGAAAATCACCATTTTGCAATCCCTAATGAAATTTATTCAGGCAAGGATCATCAATGGATGCTAAATTTATTAGATAAAAGGATGACGGGAAGCTGAGTATTTCATGGAATCAAAATATCACAGATTATATGCCGGTCACGGGGGGCAAAGTGTAACTTTATAATGGAAGGATCAAGCTGTAATCACCTTAACCCAGTGATCGATCTTATCAGTTTTCATCATTAACAGTGGAATCACCAAATATTCTGTGCCTTCCATTAAGATGCAGTATAAAGGACACAGCACCACCTATAAAGTTTTTTGACCACGTTTTTAACACTAATTAATCAAAACTTTGATTCAATAACCGCAGTCTACAGAAGATATAGAGGATAGGAGAACAAGTTAAATGATACAATGAGAAAGTAAATGGACAAATCCATAAAGTAGGACATTCTACAGGACAAATAGCTTGTTCTCTTCAATAAATCAGTGTCATGATAACATTGGGGAGGGGAAAAATAACCAAGAGCAATGTATAGACCTTTACTGAATCTTGTTTTTAACAAACCATTCAAGAAAGGCATTTTTCGGACAATTAGAGAAATCTGATTATGAAACAGGATTGAGATAACATTAGGAATTATTATTTGATAAAGTAAATGTCCTTAATTTTAGAGGTTTCTTCTCAAGTATTTAGGGATAAAATGGCATGATATATATAATTTACTTTAGAATACTTAAAAAAATTAAAGTGAAGTAAAAATGGCAAAATGTTATCAACTACTAAATTTAGATGTAGTTTATCACTCAAATTTTCAATATATTGTCCTACAATTTGTTAGCATTGTCTTTGTTATTTGATGCTCTTTTCAAATTTGTATTTTGTTGCCTTTTTTTCCAATCTAAGATTTTCATGGAGCTAACTGCTCAAACATGCCACTTTTTTGGATATTTTCTATTTTCCATTTTTTCTTTCTCACTGAGGTTATTCAGAATTATATGGTCAGATGTGGGGGATGTTTTCCTGAAAAAAAAAAAATCTAGATGTATTCAGTATTTCTATTTTATCTGTTTGAAAACTTTTATAGCACACAGTCTTCCTCCTCCTCAATTTCTCTTTTATATAGATGACAGGGTAACAAAAGTTGAACATTAAAAAAAGAGTTAAAATTTTTATTTTATTTTTTAAAGATTTTATCTATTTATTAGAGAGAGAGAGTACGAGAGGGGGGAGGGGCAGAGGGAGAGATTCTCAAGCAGACTCCATGCTGAGCATGGAGCCTGACACGGGGCTGGATATCACGACCCTGAGATCATAACCTGAGTTGGAATCAAGAGTCGGACGCCTCACCAACTGAGCCACCCAGGTACCCCTAGTTAAAATTTTTAAATTCACAGTTTTTCTAGGTTCCTGAATATCTTAAGGGCACAATCTGATGAACATTGCTATATCCACTAATGCTACTAAAACAGGCTATCAAATGACAAAAACACATCTGTGTAACCAAGTCCTTTCCCTTTCTGTACTCTCTGCATATATTTTAATTTTAGGACTGATACAGAAAATAGAAGCAATATTACTTTTCATCTCAATTTCCCTCTTGAAAATGAAAAAAAAAATACTGCAGACAACTGTCAAGAGCCTCTACATCTTAACTTACATTCCTCCAAAATTATCTTTGCCAAGAGATATTAATAGAAGGATGGGATTTGAGCCTGAGTAGTGAGCAGATCCAACTCAACTGAAACGACTGCCACACCAAACCATGTAAGGCAGAAAGTAAGTCAGTGTCTCCAGCACAAATTTGGGTACTATCTACGTGTTAAGGAAAACACTGGGAAAAGAAGTGTGTATGTACTTATGGTCCAATATACTAATGATATATAGAGTTAAAGACCCATTGTGAGGGCTTGAAAAGGTCGAAATGGATGATTACGGCTAAATGCTTAAGTTAATAGAAAGAGATAAGCTGAAAGTACAATTCCTTAGGCTGTTCACTACAGAAGCACAAGGGTGATCAAGTTAGCTTTGGTGATGTAGATTAATGAAAAATTGAATTATGATCTTAACAATTGGTAGAAGCAAGGCTGGCCTCTCTATTTACTTATACTAGAACTTGATACACCATATAGTCAATAATATTTGCTGGACTGGATGTCAAGGAAAAGGATAAGTTTCAAAAGATATCAATATAGTATTTTTCCAAGCTGTCCAATCCAAGAATTAACCAAGCTAATTCTTATATCAAAAAGATAACTGAAAAGCTCTGCTAGAACTGCTTATTTATACAGAGCTTCATCAGAGGCATGAAAGAAGTCCAGAGAACTAGAAGACAAAATTAATATGAAGAACCTGTATGACTAAAACTGCACTAAAAAAATAAAAAACTCAAAAGTCAACATCCAGTGGTTAAAATGCTTTTTTAATGTCCAGTTTTGCCCACACAGATGTAAGAAGCAATGAACTGTGATCTCTTATGGTATAGTGGGACTGACTAATTGCAAGAAGACACATATATAAATGTCAGATCATTATTCTTTAAGGAAACCAGGCCCGAGGACACTTCCACATCTGTAAGCTATTTGTAGCGCCAACGTATTTCTGATTGAGGAAGGACATGCTGAAGAAAAGCCGACTCAATATTTTATCTTAGCGCCCCCTCACACAGGTTTGCAGAGCTGTGCCCTATCACTGAAAAGCTAAGCGCTTGTTCTATAGCTTAAAAAGATCTTATCTCCTGACTTCCTCCTATCTTCTTTTGATCTTGAGCTGGTGCCCCCAGTCACTCCATTAGAGAAGGCAGCTGGCTCACATCACTGCAGACTTCCCCACAGCTAACCTCTGATCTGAAGGTGTTTGTAGATACAATGATGGAACAACATTTATTTTTCCCTCCCAGCAAAACAAATAATAAAACAACATAGGGGAACAGTTTGACCTAGTAAGCATTTTAACCAGAGTTTTAGTCCTCAGATTCACTGCTGGAGGGAGGGACAGAAAGAAAAGGCATTAGGTCTGAAAGTAAGGAAGGAAAAAAGGGTATGGATGTGGGCAGAAGAGTAAGGCAGGTTCCAAATATCAGGGTTAATTCCAAGTGAACTGATCGTACTAAATTGAAAAGGACTTTTTAGTGTGTTTTTGCAGTAAAAGTGAGAAAAGAAAACAAGCATGTCCCCATCTGTGCTGCCCCAGGGCGCCACGTACTGAGTTCACAAATCTAATGAAGCAGTCAGGTTAAAATCCAACCGCAGAGTGGATGTGACGTGTAGAGAACAGCTAGGGTTAGAATAAAGCAGGGCGGTTCCTAATGCAAGTGATTATCCATGTGATAATCATTATATTTACAGGCTTTCCATTTTGGATCTGACATCAAAAATCACAAAGGAGGAAGGATTAAGGAAATAAACAACTAACAGAGGTTATTCCTGCTCCCCTGAGAGTGTAGCACTTTCATTCATGCATGACAAGCAACAAAAGCAAAACCAAACAGGCCAGGAAAGAGTATTTCTGAGAAGGCTGGATTTCACATTAACACTTCTTTCCATTTTGATAACTTTCACTATTATTCAGTTTCCCAGACAGGTCACATTTTCAGAATTAGTCCCCATTGTTGTCTGTGCTCTAATACAGTATCATTTTTGGTTTACAATGAATGATACTCACATAATATGTCTTTTACAACAGCAAAGTCATTTTTTCCTTCCTGGAATTGAGTGTTGTGAATAAAATGACATATAATTAAAGTCTCAGACTCTCATCTACACCACATTATTTAGGATTTGCAGTAGGCTTGCTGCTTCATCGACCAGGCTAAAAGGGTGCTAGTGAAACAACCACCAAGTATGGGTTTTGAGTTTTGTTTTTTAAAGGAGCTGAAATTCATGGTTAATGAAAACTATGGAATACTTGCATTACAAGCTATTTAAAGGGATTAGCAAGCCACTATTAGAAAGCACAATCCTCAGATTATACAGAAAGGAAGGAGAAACTCAGGTGCATGTTTGTGGGTATCAAAGAGCTATTTCCTTTATATTCAATTGAGGAGAAAACTGTTTTCTCTGCAGTTTGTCTGATAACACCTCAGTTTTAATTTATAAAGCAGAATGATCTGTAATCAATATTAAACTAAAATCATAAGTTGTCCATATTCTTATTTCAATTCCAATTATTTGTTACTAGTTATATGGAAATACAAATGGATTTCTGTATATTGACCTTGTACCCTCTGACTTTGTGAAATTTACTTCTTAGTTGTAGAACTATTATTTTGCTTCTGTAAAAAAGATAGTTTTCTATCTTTCTTTACATACCACATACCACAAAGTTATTTTGTGAAGTTAGCAAATGCCTTTAAAAACAAAATTTACCTCTCTTTTCTCCAGGGTGATCTGAAGGGTATGACTACTAACCACTAACTACCAGCACTCATAGCTCATAACCCTTGCCCCTGCACTTCCTGCTCTTCACTTTAAGGCACTGAATCCATTTAGAACCATTATCTGCTTGCTACTGTTACCACTCTATTTTTGATCTCAGACATGAAGGGTCCTGATATTACCAGGCTGAAATTTCATGGAATGAAACAAAAAGGGAGAAGATCCAACTCGACCAAAGAAAGATAACTTCTGACTATCCACAGAAAGCAGCCCATCCATCCAAAACAAACTACTTTGTTGCTCCAAAGCATGGAGGAAGCAGAAAATTCAACGGGGGGCTCGCCATGGTCCTCACTCAAGTAACAGAGGAATCCAGAGCTTTGGGGAAAGCCAAGGGTGAATGGAGCCACCAAACCAGTAATGTTGTTTTTACTTTGTTACCTCTTCATTCCACAAGTATTTATCTCCTATGTATAGTTTTAGGCTAACAGATACTATTAACCTAGAGGTATATCACCACTATAGCTGTTGCAGACCTTACAGTGGTATTAGACTTTGATTCAATAATATTTGAAACAATACTGTAAATCCTAAATGGTGTGGTGTAGGTGAGAGCCTATAACATAGTCTTCTGTGTCTAAGAATGTTATCTGTCTTTCTATATATAAAATTCACATATTTGTATATACATTTAGATGTATCATGCTCTCTTTGAATGGCCTTAAGTGTAAGATAGTACTGGTCAGGAGGCCAAATGGAAAGAGTACAGGGGGTTGGGTGCCTGGCTGGCTTAGTTGGTGGAGCATGTGACTCTTGATCTTGGGGTTGTGGGTTCAAGCCCCACATTGGGTACAGAGACTACTTAAAAAAAAAAAAAAGAAAGAAATCTTAAAAAAAAAAAAAAAGGAAAGAGTACAGGGCTTAGAATCAGAAGACCTACACTAAGGGTGTAGTTTTACAGCAATCTTGAACAAGTCACTCAGTGTATCAGTTTACATCAATAAAACTGATGCCAATAATATCTGTTGCATTAGATTGTTGCTAGGAATAAATGGAATATTTATAATGTGAACCTTACAGGTAAAATCATTTTGCCTATTGAATTCAGGTTCTTGATAAGAACTCAGGATAGTTTAAACAAGTTCCAGAGCATCCAGAGGGCATTCAGTGATTTGTCTTATCTCTGGATCATATGTGTAGCCTCCAGATTGGCTTCCAATGATCCCCTGACTGCTCGCACTCAAACTTCTGTATAATTCCCTCCCCTTGAGTGTGGGTTGGACTCAATGACGTGCTTCTAAAAATATATGACAAAAGTGATGGGATGCCTTGTTTATTCTTTTACTCACATGCTCTCTGAGCTTCTGCTCTAGAGGAAAGCTGTCATGTTATGAGTACACCTATGGCCCATGGCTAACCACTGGTGAGGATCTGAGGCTTGGCAACAGACATATGAGTGATTATGGAAGTGGATTCTCCCCCAGTAGTGATATGATTACAGCCATGGCTGACATCTTGATTACAGCCTTTTGAGAGATTCCAAGTTAGAGGCACCAAGCTAAGCTATGTTTGGAATCACAATCCACATTTTATGTATGAGAATCCTAAGCCTTAGAGAGGTTGAGTAACACGGCCCAATTAAGATAGTTCAGATTATGTTAATCCTCACAAAAATCCTCACAAAAATCAAATGAAAGTAAGTGTGGTCAGCAGATCAATCACAGGGTGAGCAAATTATGTAAAGATAATTTAGATACATACTATCTAAGTGGTTTTGTATAACTGATTATGGTTAACAATTTCTTCTATACAGATAACTGGGATATATTATCTTTTACATAAAATTTGTTTTTTGGGCTCAAGTTTAGTTTCAATTTACAATGTCTTTCATTATTCTGAAGCAATAATTACCTTACTGAGAATAGAGTAAGATATTTAAGTAGTGCCAGATCCTCGGGTGAGAAAAATATTATTGAATCAAAGTCTAATACCATTATAAGGTCTGTGACAGCTGTAGCAGTGATACACTTCTAAGTCATGCTGATATTTAATGATAAAGAACTACCTGCTGTTTATTTCTTTTCATACAATATATGATAAAGACTTACATTGCTTAAGCTTTTAAATATTTCCTCATGCTGTCCTTCAGACTAAGAACTACCTTTTCTTTATGCTATCTAAAAAGTCATTTATATACTTTTTATGACACTGTATTAATGTTATACTATTTTTAATATACTAGTTTTGATGAGGAAAAGTTTTAACTTAAAAATAAAGTGGGGGTGCCTGGGTGGTTCAGTCTGTTGAGCATCTGCCTTTGGCTTGGGTCATGATCCCAGGGTCCCAGGATTGAGCCCTGCATCGGGCTCCCTGCTCGGCGGGGAGCCTGCTTCTCCCTCTGCCCTTCACCCACTCATGCTCTCTCTCTCACTCTTGCTCTCTCTCAAATAAATAAATAAAATCTTTTAAAAAATAAAAAAATAAAAATAAAGTAAAAGAAGGGTAAAGAAAAATCAGTAAGTAAATTATGTGCCTGGGAACTGCTTTTTAAAATAAATTTTATTCACAAACATTTCTGTACTGGCTTTTCCAAAGAATATCACACACACTTTTTGGGGATTTTCAACCTGTGCTGTGACATTTATTACCATATGCTTTCTGTCTGCAGAATGCTGAATAGAAATATTATTTAACATTTATTGAGTGCCAAAAACTCAGTGGGGCAAAGTATAAGCTATAAAGACATTCATGGCCCCTATCCAATAGATTTATAATAAAAGTTACACAGACAGTATATAAATTATACCTCAATAAACATGACTGGAAAAAAAACAAAACAAAACATTAGGCAGCCAAAACACAAGCCAAAAAAATTAGGTTTAGCTTAGGACATACCTAACCCTTTCACAAAGTGATTTATTAGCTGATGAGTCTATTATAGCAAGAAGAGCTGTTCATTCCCACCTTTAAGCATATTTAATGGTGGTAACTAAAGGAAAACAAAGTTAGGAAAAATACTTCAACAAAATTTGATTGATTAGCTATTTTGGTAACTTCCAGACTAACCCAAGTTTTTCAGATACTGAAAAAAGAAGAGAGATGATAGCATAAGAAAAATCTTAGACCTCTTATTGGGCCTCTTATTGGATATTATATTTTCATTTTTAATGAGACAACACATGCTTGGCACAAAGGAAGCACTCAACAAATGTCTATTATTTTTCTTATCTCATTTGATCCTCATAAAAATCCCATTAAATAGGTTTCTCATATCACAGATGAATATCTGAAGGTTCACAGAAATTAAAGTATGTCCAAGACCATATAGCAGTAATTGTTATACGTAGCACTTGGATCTGAGCCTTCCTAAATGGTTTGTGGTGGTCTTCTACTGATGAACTCTTTCAGCTTTTATATGTCTAAAAAAGTCTTTGTTTTGTTTTTGGTTTTTTTGAAAGATATTT
The DNA here is from genome assembly GCF_011800145.1 of Mirounga leonina. Lineage (NCBI taxonomy): Eukaryota > Metazoa > Chordata > Mammalia > Carnivora > Phocidae > Mirounga > Mirounga leonina. The sequence continues at coordinate 2,912,863 of NW_023270265.1, read as the reverse complement.
TTGCTGGGTATAGAATTCTAGGTTGTCAATTTTTTTCTCTCAGTGCTCTATGCTTGCATTGTTTCAGATGCTAAGATTGCGGTCATTCTAATCTTTGTTTCTCTGAATATCTGTCTTCAAAAAAAAAAAAAAAAATCAACCTGGCTGCTTTTAAGAGCTTATCACTGATTTCATGCAATTTCATTATGATGTTTCTTGGTATGGTTTTCTTGTTTTTTCTGCTTGTGATTTGTTGAACTTCTTGGATTTGTGGATTTATAGTTTTCATCAAATCTGGAACATTTAGGACTTCAAATATTTTTTCATTCACTCTCCTCTTTCCTAAGACTACAAATATGTATATTAGATCACCTGATATTGTCCCATAGCTCATTCATGCACGGTTTATTGTTTTTCAAAGACTATTTTTTTTTCTCTCAGTGTTTAATTTTGAATAGCTTCTGCTGCTGTGTCTTAAATTACTTACTTAAATTAATTACTATTTTTTTTCTGCAGTGTCTGTTTTCATCCAGCACAATTTTCCTCTCTAGAAGTTCAATCTTTTTTATGTTTCTTCTTTAACAGGCTTATGCTTTCCTTTACCTTCTTGAAATACAGCATATATTTAGAAATGTTAATCCTTGTCAAATAATTCTAACATCTGTGCCATTTCTAAATCCATTTCTACTGATTGATATTTGTCCTCATTTTGGGTTGTATTTTCCTGCATCTTTGCATGCTCAATAATTTTGACTGGATGCTGGACATTAGGACACTTTATGTTTTTGGATGCTGGATTTTTGGTATTTACACATTTTTGAGGTTTATTCTGAAATTCAGTTAGGTTACTTGGAAACAGTTTGGTCCTTTTTAGGTTTATTTTTAAGCTTTGAGAGGTGAAATGAGAGCAGCCTTTAATCTAGAGCTAATTTGGTACCCTACTGATGTAATATCTTTTTGAATACTAAATAAAATATCCCATTTATTAGAGAGAGGTTTCTCCACTCTGGCTACTGGGGACATAAACTGCTATCAGCCTGTGTGAACTTGGGGGAATGTTCTGTCTGCTTCTTTCCAATGGTTTCATCCTTTACCTTGAATACTCTCCTTATACACATGTGCTGACCAGTATCCAGCTGAAGACTCCAGGGAACCCCCTGCAGATATTTAGTGTGTGAGCTCTGTCTCTGTGCAGCTTTCTTCTCTGGTACTCTTTCCTGTAAATTCTAGCCATCTTGGCCTCCTTCAGTTCTTAACTCAGTTGGACCTCTGGTTTTATTTCATTTGGACCTCTGGGTTTGGGACCCCCCTTCCTGCACTGTAGACTAGAAACTCTGTTTAAACAGAATGCTACGGCAATTGTAGGATTCTCTCATTTGTTTACCTTCTCTGAGGGATCACTGTCCTGTGCTGCCTACTGTCTGGAGACTGTTTTATTTATTTTGTCTGGTGTTACACTGTTTAAGGAGGGAAGATAAATCAGGTCTCTCTTACTCAATTATTCCAGTAGAAGTTCAGTGTGGGTCCATCCTAAAGTACAGATCCTAAAATATCCTGGCACATTCAACAAATCTGTAGTTCTCTATTTAATGGTTAAAAAAGCTTATGACCAAGCCAAAGACAAAAGAGACTGATCATTTATTTTAAGCATCTCATACATTGCTTTTTGCATCTTATTGTACAAAGGATACAGTTCCTATATTTAGAGCTGCTTCACTAAATCATAAACACTCTACTTTATCAGTAATCTAATATTTGAAACCCTCTGAAGAATAACTCTAGTTCTAAACCCTTTTTTACTTACATGTCTTATATAATTGTCATTTTCTTGCTTTTTATCTTTCTTGCTATTTTCTTGCTTAACTAGAAAGCCCCAGATAGGTAGTAACATCTGTCCTTTTCAAAAAAATTTTCTCAGGGCGCCTGGGTGGCTCAGTCTTTAAGCGTCTGCCTTCAGCTCAGGTCATGATCCCAGGGTCCTGGGATCGAGCCCCACATTGGGTGCCTGCTCCGCAGGGTGCCTGCTTCTCCCTCTCCCACTGCCCCCACTTGTGTTCCCTCTCTTGCTGTGTCTCTCTCGTCAAATACATAAAATCTTTAAAAAAATAAAAATAAAAAAATTTTCTCCCTGATCCTCTCTCAACCAATAGAGAGGGTTTTACTATAATGTATGATCAACACATTATGCCCAGGGTCGGCAGCCTGCAAGACAAATTCAGCCCACTGCCTGTTTTTATAAATAAAGTTTTACTGGAACACAGCAATGCTCATTCATTTACATATTGTCTATTATTGCTTTCATGTTACCACAGCGGAGTTAACTAGTTCAACAGAGACCATACTAACTGGACTTCTACAGAAAAAGTTTGCTTACCCCTGAATTATGCTACTAGCAGGGTACTTATGTTTCAAAACAGATTTTTTTCTTTTTAATTAAGTTACTAATGAAGAATTGAAGGCCCTATGGGGAGCAGACTCCAGCTTATTAGCCTTGAGAAAAGTAAAATGTGTGTCTTTTGACAGGTCTTATTTCTTTCATTCACTGGCAAAAACAAAAACAAAAACAAAAACAAAACTAAAACCGAAATCACTTACATTAAAAAGACAGTCAAAGTCATAAATAACCAATTCTTATGAGTTTAGATACATACATATGCAGGACAAGAAAGGCATTATGGATCAGTGCTAAGTATTAGACAAAGGGAAGATCTCAGATGGGGAGAGATTAGCATTCTTGTTAAGTGTCTAATGATTCCTTTCTCTCAGTTCAAAGGTGTACCAATACCCTTTGTATTTTCCATATTCTGAGCATGATCCTTCCCAAGGTGTCAAGGTGTGATACTACTGCCACTATAAAACCTGCCCCCTGGGGCCACTCTAATGGCCCAACTTATTCTAGTCTGAAAGTTGTACAAAAATTAACTTCTGGAAAATAAGGTAAAAATACAATGAAAACAATATATAAAACACAGAAATGGACAACTGCACAGGGCAGAGTTGTTTTTATAAACCTTTCTATGAGCAAAGTGGCAAGGGTAAGGTGTGAGATATGACAGAGGAATACGGATGTCACAGAGATCACCAGTTTCTAGTTGTTTTGACTCTTAAGTTCAGACCTATAACAAAGCTCCTTTATTCCTTAGGTCTCTTGGTCTTCTGAGGAAGAAGAGAGAATATTAATATTCACAGTCCAAAATGTTACTGGACTAAGTAAAAAAGGGAATTTATAGGACTACATTGTGATTTAATAACATAACAAAATATAGTAAAAACAAAAAAGCATCTAGTCTCCTATCTCTAGTAGATAAAAAAACCAAACAAGAAAAAGGTAATTTCTCCTCAGGTCTGAATTTTAACCTATGGATATGTATATAAAATACCACTTTTGGGGCGCCTGGGTGGCTCAGTTGTTAAGCGCCTGCCTTTGGCTCAGGTCATGATCTCAGGGTCCTGGGATCGAGCCCCGCATCAGGCTCCCTGCTTGGCGGGAAGCCTGCTTCTCCCTCTCCCACTGTCCCTGCTTGTGTTCCCTCTCTCGCTGTCTCTCTGTCAAATAAATAAATAAAATCTTTAAAAAAAAAATACCACTTTCAAGTATCACCAATACCCAGTATTATTTTCTTCCTTTTTGCTAGCTAATAATAATTATGTACAGAGTGTATTATAATGCTGCTTTAGAAATCCAACATATAAGCAAACTTAAATTTTCATAATGGCCAGTGGGAAGTAGCTAGGATAGCCATGCAAGTAATGATCAACACAGGTATCTTCAGAGAGAAGAAAAAGAAGTCAAGGAAAAAAACCCAATGTGCATGAAAAAGAAATTGGCCAAATGTACAAGTCAGGCTATTAAAAAAAGGTCACAGAAAAATGGCAGGAAACACTCAAGAGAGCATGTAGCAGGGTCTCAAATGTCAGATGGAAAGTGTGATTTCACCTACCCTTGCTGTATGAAAAACAAATAGGTTTGAAAAGATACTGAATATTTCTGAAAAGATTGGATAATGAAATGGGAGCCAATCATTTTAGTCTAAAAACTAGAATTAAAGAAATGTCTATCTTTTACCTTTTGTCAGAATCTGAGAGAACACATTATCCAATCTTAGTGCCTGCCTGTGGAGTTCTGGAGTCTCCATGACAAAGGATGAGTTTTCATTGGGTATCAACAACACATGGGTAATTGAAGGTAATACAGCACAGAGCTAGTAACAAAATACTGGCATTTTTATTGCACTAAACGTTATAACAGATGGGATTTTGTTAACAGCAATTTTGACTTATTATACCATTGTATTACAAGTTGGCTTCAACCTACATCCATTTCAGAGACTGTGTTCTCACCAATCTCAGCCTTTCCTCTTGACTTTTTTGAATAGGACTTAATTGCTTTTCTTGAGGGAAGAAGGATTTCTGCATAGTGTAAAATTTAGGAATAATTTTTAAAAATAAAATGAGTACTCATTTCCTTCTATTCTTTCAGAGGTTTAGTTTCAATCTCCAAATTTCTTTGCATCGCCAATTACTCTTCATTTCTTGAGTAAATATTTTCCCTCCTTTGGGTCTTTGGACAATTTTCCCCAACATACTCCTGTACATTTAAGCTCTTTTGTTTGGATTTCCCAATTCCAATGGATAATTTAAGAGATGAGAAATGAGACTTAACTGATATTTCAGTTTGAATTTCCTACCCTGTCCTAGAAATTCTCCTTCCTACTTTTCTGTTGTATATCTTCTTTCCTTTTTTTAAGATTTATTTATTTTAAAGAGACAGAGAGTGATAGATAGTGGGGGGAGGGGCAGGGGGAGAGGGGAAGAGAGAGAGACTCTCCAGCAGACTCCCCGCATAATGGGGAGCCTGATGCAGGGCTTGATCTCATGACCTGAGCTGAAGTCAAGAGTTGGAGGCTTAACTGACTGAGCCACTCGGGCTCTTCTTTCCCTTTCTTCTCTCATCTTTCTGTTGCTTATCTTCTTTCTCATTTGTTAATTCCCTAAAGACAGTCTTGCTATCTAGAATTCAGTTACCAATTTTCTGATCTGTTTTCTCTTTACATTTTTTGGGGGGTAATTTCCTCTATTATTTTTACTTGATATCATTATCATATATCCTGTCTCACTTCCAGAGTTCCTCTGACACTTTCTCTTTGCATCTGATAGCGTCAAGGTTCTGCCAAGTACATTTTATAAGCATTAAGGCCGATAACATCTGTAACCTTGTTTTCATTCCTACCAACACAACCTTAGGTCAGGCCTGTACTACCGCTTGCCTAGATTATATAGTCACTTAACCAGTTTTTGGTACCAGTCACCCTCAGCTTGAATGCATCCTTGCACATGACCATTAGATTCACCTTCCTAAATATCAGCTTCGATTAGCCTTTGCCCAAAAAGCTATTGCTTCCTGATAAAAGTCCTAGTTCCACAGTCTGACTTTCAATGTCCTCCATAAAGTGCCCCTACTTTTCCTTTCTAGCCTGATCTTTTACTATTCCTTTATATATGTACCAGATGCCACTCAAACTAGAATACTTGCTATTCTCTGAACATGCCTCAGGCTTTTTTGCCTTCATGCTACCTTGCACATGTAGGCACTAAATGAATTAGAATACCCTTCAACCACCCTTGTCAAAATCCTACCAATCCCTCCAGGGTTAGTTCAACCATCTTCTGCTTAATGGAAGCCTTCTTGAATTGTTCATGGTCTCTCCTTTCCCTATCTCCAGATGTGGCTTTCTGCATTGCAGAAGAGTTTTGCTCAATTTGTAAAGGTTTCTCTTATGGCAATTATGTGCAGACTGGAAACATAGTTATTTGTATAGACAGTTTATCTCTCCTACTACATTACAAATTCTTCGTGCAGAAACTCTCACTTTGTATCCTCAAAGCATCTAACATATTGCTCTGCACAGAATAGATAATAAATCCTTGTTGATTTACCAAATGATAAAGACAAAGCACTTGCCTACATTAAGCAAAGAAGAAATACCTCCGCAATACATTTATATTGACTTGATTTCTTGTGTTCATACTTTATTTTTGGGATCAGAGTTCACTAACTTAGTGCTGTGTATAAGCCTCTATTATGCTAGTTCTTGCACTGCATTATAATTTATTTACACGGTCTATTTTCTCCCCTAGTTTACGAGCTTCTTTAGAACTGGGTTTTATATCTTATCCTAGAACTTCGCCTTGCACATAGTGTGATTAAATAAATGTGCACTGGAATGAGTTAAACTGATCAAAAGAATGTTTTTTAAAAAGGCAAAAGATCTTTGTACGTATGAGTATTGAGATTTTCAAGAATGAGATCTACGATTTGGTGCAATATTTCATAAATTGCTGGTTTGCTGGTTCTGTGAGAATATTTATGCAATCCATATCTTGGTCATATCTGCAGTCCTGCTCTGGAAGGTTACCATAAAGGATGTTGGCATTTGCCTCATTTCCACGTGATATACAAATAATCAGGGTGATCGTTTTTCCTAAGAGAACACTTTCTTCTGAATTTTTAAATTATAATTATATTTTCAAAGACATATAGAGTTCAGACATCACTGGCAGACACTGGGTATCATAGAGTACAATATAAGGGTAAATGTCAAAAAATTTACAATAGAAGCAGCAAGAATAGCAAAAAACAAACCAACAAGTTAACTAAACAAAAACCACAAAACACCCTACATACAGATTAAATAACAGGGATAAATAGTAAACACAATTCAGTTTGAGGACTTGGTAAGCTACGAACTAAGCACTTTTATGACAAGCTACTATTTTACTTTGCTGAGCTGCAAGATAATTAGAAAATTTACAGCATGTGGGATAAAAACAGAAGTCTAAATGAGCTTATAACCAGCAATAAGTCACTATGGTACACTTCACAATTTTAAAATGAAGCCTTTCTCTTTTCTCTAGCAAATAAATACTAATGTATATTTGTAGGACTTCTCTTGGTTGTGATGATCTGGGCGGAGTTTGGTTATCTGTTTTAGGAATAAAAGGGGGTAGCAATAACTATCTTCCATCTATTTCAAGAACTTTAGAAACCAATTAACATATTAGGTACCACTTATTTCCAGGGTTATATGGCACTCTGCTAGACTCATCTGATTAACCAAAAATAAGAATAATTAAGATGAATGCAAAAACTGAAGTCAGAGTATAGTAGATTACAACTGAAATTAAAAGGAAAGAGAATAAAAGAAGGCTTTATGGTGGAAGGCAAATTTTTTTTTTAAAGTAAACCCTACCCCCAGCATGGGGCTTGAACTCATAGCCCCACCATCAAGAGTTGGCATGCTCTACTGACTGAGGCAGCCAGGTGCCCCAGAATTTGATATAAACCTAAAAAGATAGGTAAAAATTTAGGTGAATATATAATAAGGAAGGACATAGAGGTATGGAAAATGAAAGGTGTATTCTGAGAACAGCAAGTGGTCCAATTTGGCTGGATCATAAGGGATGAGTTGAGGAGCAGAAAGCACTACAATTTGAAAGGTAGAGTTAGTCTTTAATAAGCTAGGACAATGGATTTATTAATTTATTTAACAATGTAGTATGTAGATAGAGAAGGTGAGAGATACTAAAGTTTTTGAGTAGGTAAGTGGCATAATTAGGACTAGATCTTAGAAAGATTAGGTTATCTAGTAGCATTATGTAGACTGGATATAAAAGGGAAGATAAATGAAGATTCTTACATGGCAAATCAGAAAACAGATGACTAATACAAAATATTTTAATTCAAAGAATAAAGTATAGAAATGACAAGTTCTGGGGCGCCTGGGTGGCTCAGTCAGTTAAGCTTCTGACTCTTGGTTTTTGCTCAGGTCATGATCTCAGGGTTGTGAGATGGAGCCCCACGTTAGGCTCCACGCTCAGTGTGGAGTAGGCTTGAGATTCTTTCTCCGTCCCCCTCTGTTCCTCCCCCTGCTCACACACTCTCTCTCTCTCTCGAAATAGATAAAATCTTTTTAAAAAATTAAAAGAAGAAAGAAACGACAAGTTCTAAGATACACAAAATACAATGAATTTTAGGTAAACACACAATATAATGAATTTCAGCTTGCTTTCCATGTTCATAAAATAATGGTATAAAAACAGTCCTAGAGTTGGAATAAAGAAACATGATTTCCAATTCTTGCTTTGCCTCTTACTTTACCTCTCATGTGACTTTGGACAAGACACAAATTGTTTTTCGCAGATTCCTCATCTCAAAAATGAGAGGCTTATAATACTTTCTCAAGTCCTTCTGATTCTAAAATTCAATGACCATAAAAATGATTTTATGGAAGGTCCCTAACAACCAGACAACCTCCTATCAGGGAGAATTTCATAAGCAAGAAGTCCAGCGACTTTGGCCTAAATCAGTGAGTAGATTTAAGTATCTGTCATTTTCTACTGCTTATATCTTTTTGCAAAAGGTAAAGTAACTTTTTAGAAGACAGGAAAAGATTCATTCCTTCTTTAAACGCCAAAATTCAAGAAACCTTTCGCCTTATTCATGGATACTTAAACCCTTGCCAAGAAAAACAAATTGTAAAATATGGAGGTTGGAAAATGTGAATCATCACTGGTATTAAAAACTACATTTAATAATTATGTTGTAGTTTAAAACTACTGCTGATTCCCATTAGGTTTTTAAACATAAATTCAATAAGAATTTATGATTTTATAAATGGCATTTAAATGTATTCAGAAGTAGAAACAAGAACCATCTGATAGAGAAGTGATTGTGGTTAAAACGAAAAGAAGGAGAAAATAAAGACATAAGGAGGCCAGAAGGTGAAGGAGAGGAAGGAAATAGAAAGTAATGATTCTATGGCTAGAGTTAGGCAAATGCTTATAAATTTATCTTTTGTGTTATGCATTTTCTTATTTGATGGGATTCTGAATTAATACTACAATAAAAGATGAGGCACCTGTCATTTAAGAGGCAGAAATTATTTCAGCAGAACTTTGTGCCAAGTTCTTGAGGATTTTCAGAACATATGGAAATACGCACCACATGACTGAAAATAACAATTTGGCCTTTATTCCACATCCAATTTGGATTTTATTTAACTGTCTTCTAAAATTTTTATTCCATCTTAATTTTATCATATTCATTAATCTGAAAACTAGAATTGCAAGTGGGGTCTTATAACACTGTTCCTCTTCGTAAATCAAGCTTTATGTCTTATTTTTGATATGACCACTTGTTTAAAAGATCACCAGTGTCATAGGCAGTAATCTTGAATTGTTAAAATCTTTAACTCTCTTAATTCAGTTGTAGGGAATAGTTTTGCAAATATTGTTTCATCAACTCAAGAGGCACTTATTAAGGATACAGTAATGTTTCTGGAGCACTGCTGGAGCTAGGCTGAATTCTAAGACCTGTAATTTGACTTTCCAGGCTGTAACTCCCCTTTTCTCAATCCTTTTACTTTCACCTGACCTTCAGACTTCCAGGGCTTTAAAACCATATTCAAAAAAATTTAGGGCCCCACAAGGCCTATATACCTTTTCTGTCCGTGCTAAGCAATTTTCTTAGGGTCCTCAAGGACAGAATAGGGAAGGAAAAGAGTAAAATGTCAATCTTTTTTTTTTTTTAAGATTTTATTTATTTGAGAGAGAGAGCGTGCATGAGGGGAGGGGCAGAGAGAGAGGGCGAGAGAGAATCTCAAGCAGATTCTGTGCTGAGCACGGAGTCCAACACGGGGCTCGATCCTACGACCCTGAGATCATGACCTGAGTTGAAACCAAGAGTTGGTCACTTAACGGAGTCACCCAGGCACCTCATAAAATGTCAGTCTTGAAGGGCCAACAGAAAATACCGAACACAGGAAGTTGTATCTAAGCTACTACAGCAACCGGCCTTGGCCAAGATTTTCACACTCCAAGAAGCAGCAGAGCCACTGGACTTGAAGGGCTAACAGTAGGTCTCTCTCAGTAGAGACAATGGGGACAGAAGACTTGGCGGGGGAGGGGGAGATGTTTTACTTTGTGAGAACCTTGAGGAGGTGAAGGAAAGTACCCCGGTAATGAATTATATTTAATTTTCCAGGAAAGGGATTTAAAATTGTATTTCATTTAATTCAAGGAAAATAAGATTAAAGTGATTTGGACTGTGTGTGTGGATCATGTGAGATTAAGGAGCAAGAACACAGCAAACACACACACACAAACACACAAAGGCTACAATAAAAAAATAACATATCTTTTATCAAATACATGATAGTATAGTGTACAAAAGTTAAATATATACTCACATGGTGAAAAAATTCAGAGTTCAAAAAAAATGGAATAGGGTTAGTCAGGAAAAGTCTGTTAGAGAAAAAAGGATTTCTGTGTTGGACCTTGAAAGAGCATCTTGGGGAGAAAAACACTAAAAGCATAAAAGCAAAAACTATTACAGATGCTAAGGAAATCACAGGACTGGGGTACTTGGACCATCAAAAAGAATAGATGAAATACCATTAGTTTTCAAGTTTTGAAAATTAAAGGTAGAATGTAATATATTTTCTTTTTTTCAAGTGGCTTTCCTCCAAATCTTGATGGACTCATTTAATTTAAATGGTCTTTTCTGGGAGATATCAGAGATTCTGACTTTTGACTCTAAGCAAAGAACTATTAGAAGCCAAAGATACAGACAGCAGAGAGATGCCTGGGGAAGTTTATATGTGAAACAGGTTGTTTTTCGAGACATACTTGTAAGGCAATTATTGTACAACAGTATTCACTAAAGTAGTAGCTTTCAAGGTTTCTTGACAGCAACCACAGTAAAATATTCACTTTACTCTGCAACGTGCCATACACAAACATATGTATACATGCATTTATATAAATGTATATCCTTATATCTTTTATACTGATTTCACTCAGAACTGCTAATTTTGTCCCCTAAAGTAAAAGTAGGTATATTATTTACAAAGTAACATGGGCCTTTGAAATTCAGACTTGAGAAAGTTCCTTGAGGGAATTTTATAGTGACTAGAAGATAGTAAGTACTCAATATATTAATCTATCCTTTCACTTAGTAAGCACCCACTACGTGCCAAGGACTGTTAAAAACTAGTAATATAGTAATATTAAAGGGGATGTTTAAAACTGTATTTTAAGGCTGGTTGTGGTGTGGATGAAGAAGGAATCTCTAAGAGATTGATAGTTGAGGCTTAAAGAATGAGTAAGAGTTAACTGGGTGAGTAATACTGAATAATGGGGTAAAAATAGGTCAAGGCAGAGGGAAGAGCATTTGCAAAGAGCCTGAGAGGACAGGAGAAAGAGTTCAATGGTTTTTAAAACTGAAAATAGGCCAGTGTGGCAGCAGAATAGTTAGTGGACAGACAGTGTTATGGATTCTGAATTTTGTTCTCATTGAAAAACGAAATAAAGCAAATAACCATATCACAATATAACCAAACAAAGAAAAAATGGTATTTGTTCAATGTAAAACTAAATCCAGAAACCAAATTTAATTTTGCCCTTGACCTGGTTTGCAAGGACAGTTTTAGAGTTATAGAGCATAAAATATAATGCAAGCGTATTTGACACAAAGAATACTGATATAATTTCTTGCCAAAGCAGGCATTTATTGAAAGCACATGTACTACACTAAAAAGGATCCTAAAATTTTATGTGCCACATTTGATAAGGGATCTAATTTATATTCTGGCATTTAGCTGGAAGCCTGGATTAGTGATGCAGTAACATAATAAGGACCTAATTTTCTCTGTTCTTTTATAGATATGTCATATTCACTTGGTCACTGGCAATTCCAATTAGCACAAACTGATGCACTAATTTCAAACAAAGGTTAAAGGTCATGAACAAGGCAAGTAAGACCATCTCTAAAGAAAATGAAACAAATTGCTAATCAGTGAAAATAGGTTTGCACCCATTCCAATATACTCTAGTCCTTGAATCCATCCCCAAATCAAACTTTTTATGGCTTTTCTACCTGTTCTACTTGCCCTAGTTCTGTACAAAGTACCCTATAGACATATATTTTTAAAGTCCATATTCCTTTAAAAATGCCATATAGGCTTTATTTATTCAAAAAGCATTTATCAAGTATGTAGTATGTGCAGGCAGTGGGCCATAAAGAAAAGACATGAATCATATTTTTATACTTCTCCTGTAATGGTATTTTCCACAATTACTGCTGGTGTTTCTCTGGCTCACTTTCCTCCTAGACTATCTATCTTGCTCACTGTTTTATCAGGAGAAGTACTTGGTACCTAGAAGGTAATTAAAAATTTTTTGAATTAATAAATGGTTTTTAGGGACCTTTAGTGGTGAGAAGTTTGTGTAAATGCTCAAGAACATCAGATATAAATGACTAAGCACCAAAAAAACCCCTCCCAACTAAATGTCACTTGAATTTAACTGTAGACCATAATATCAGAGGGCAAAGTTTGGGGATCCATTATAAAAAATTATAAGGTAAAGCTGGGAGGCAAGGCAATGGAGAAACAGTAAAACTGTGTCACTAATCCTTACAAGACCTTTTAGAACATGCTTTGGATCCTCCAAAGAGTACAAAATTCATTCTGATAAAAGCCATGTCTACAAAATTCATTAAATATCCAGATTTTCAGTTTTGCACCCTAAGAAACATATTTTTGCATACCAGGATCTCTTATATATAATAGCAATATAAAGTGACAACTAGTTTAATTGAACTGAAAATGGACTACTTTCAGTGTCCCACCTACTTTCTTAGGTAATTCTTATAGGGCCTCGGGTGAAAGACTAAGTCAATTAAAACATACTCCTAAATGAGGTATTTCCTTTTGTGGTATTAAAAAACAAAAATTAAGTTGAGAGCCTTTATGGCCTTCAGATTTTACAACTATAAAAAGAAGGGACAGATTCGGATGGCCTCTTAAGGGGACCCTCTAGTTCTAAGTCTTGTTTTATGACCAGTGATGAAGCTTATTTTCTGAGTGTGACTGTGGTTCCTTTAGTATGATTATATTACCTGAAAATATCTGTGGAGTTACTAGTTGTAGGGGAAGTATTTTTTACGATGATTATGATCAAGAAAAGAATTATTTAAATGATGTCTAAAGGATTACGATGGCTTTTTTTTTTTAATGTGTCTACTTGGTTAGGCTGAACTATCTTCCCTATTTATTCAGTCGAGCACTAATCTACTTGCTGCTGTGATGGAATTTTGCAAATGTAATTGGAGTCCCTAATCAGTTGACTTTAAGTTAATCAAAGGGAGATTATCCCAGGTGGGCCTGACTTAATTAGGTGAGCCCTGTAAAAGAGAGCTTAGGCTTTCCCTGAGCTGAGAGACTAACCAGCTTATGTCCACAGGATTTCAACCTATTTATGATCTTCCTCTCCTAACTGGATTTTGGGTTTACTTTGCTAGCCTCCAGAACTGCATATGCCAATGTCTTATAACAAATTCCTACATCTGTATCTACTTGTTCTGCTTCTGTTTTAACTCTGATTCATATAATGATGCTTTATAAATTATAAACAGGGAACACCTTAAAATACTAAAAAAAAAATTTTTTTTTTAAAGATTTTATTTATTTATTCATTAGAGACAGAGAGAGAGAGGCAGAGGGAGAAGCAGGCTCCCAAGGAGCAGGGAGCCCGATGTGGGACTCGATCCCAGGACCCTGAGATCATGACCTGAGCCGAAGGCAGACGCTTAACCATCTGAGCCACCCAGGCGCCCCACCTTAAAATATTTTAACAATTCCAATCTATTTCAATAAAATGAGTGAAGCTGAGGAACAGACATGTGTATATTGGGCGGATGAAGTCTATTTTCAGGGGAAGCTTTGAGGTGTTCAAAGGTTACCTTTGATGCCCTATCCCCAGATTGACACTGTTTATCTTTTCCCCTTACCTCAGACTACTAGTCTTCTCATTGTCTCTTACCTTCCCTATCCAAAACTGAGATGAGGAAAGGCTCTTAAACTTACTCACACTGCGGTGTTAATACTTGACAACATTTAAAATGCTAAAATTTCCAAAAGGTCCTTCAACTTTAATAGAGTAAAAGCTTTAAGACAAAGGAGTAACTGGCAAGTGGTGGAAAACGCAGACTTAAATTCATAAACTCTCAGATGACTGTGTATTCTGCCTACTTGTAAACTGGCCACGTTCAGTTTTTTTGATGATTTCTTTTTTTTAAATACCATTTCATTAAAATTAAAGTTTTGCCCTTTCCCCTGGCTGGCAGCGCGGCGGCCGCACGATGCCTGGAGTTACTGTAAAAGACATGAACCAGCAGGAGTTCATCAGAGCTCTGGCAGCCTTCCTCAAAAAGTCTGGGAAGCTGAAAGTCCCTGAATGGGTGGACACTGTCAAGCTGGCCAAGAATAAAGAGCTGCTCCCTATGATGAAAACTGGTTCTACACACAAGCTGCTTCCACAGCACGGCGCCTGGACCTCCGGGGCGGTGCTGGGGTCAGCTCCGTGACCAAGATCTACGGGGGACGTCAGAGAAATGGGGTCATGCCCAGCCACTTCCGTAGAGGCTCCAAGCGCGTGGCTCGCAGGGTCCTCCAAGCCCTAGAGGGGCTGAAAATGGTGGAAAAGGACCAAGATAGGGGCTGCAAACTGACACCTCAGGGACAGAGAGATCTGGACAGAATCGCTGGACAGGTGGCAGCTGCCAACAAGAAGCATTACAACAAATGCTGGGTCAATAAATTGCCTCATTTGTAAAATAAATAAATAAATAAATAAAATTAAAGTTTGACTGACACATAGTATTACACTAGTTTCAGGCGTACAACATAGTGATTCAACAAGCCTATACTTTATGCTATGCTCACCACAAGTGTAGCCACCATCTGTCACCATACAGTGCTATTACAGTATCATTGACTATATTCCCTATGCTGTACCTTTCATTCCATATTTCACTTATCTGTGGAATTAAAAAAAAAAAAAACAGGGGCGCCTGGGTGGCTCAGTCGTTAGGCGTCTGCTTTCAGCTCAGGTCATGATCCCAGGGTCCTGGGATCGAGCCCTGCATTGGGCTCCCTGCTCAGCAGGAGGCCTGCTTCTCCCTCTCCCACTCCCCCTGCTTGTGTTCCTGCTCTCGCTATCTCTCTCTCTCTGTCAAATAAATAAATAAAATCTTTAAAAAAAAAAATTAAAAAAACACAAATGAATAAAAAAACAAACAAAAAGCAGAAACAGACCCATAAATACAGAGAACTGATGGTTGCCGGGGGGTGGGGGTGGGGGTGGGGGATAGGCAAAATGAGTGAAGGGGAGTGGGAGACTTTTTACGATTTCTTCATTTTACATTCTAGAAATGACTGTAGCCAAAGCTTCCACACCAGTAACATTTCCTTAGCAGATAATACTGCTCCAGAAGAGACAGTTTTTTCTATTTTATTTTGGGTTTTGGGAAGAGGTCTTTATACATCATTGGATAATTATAATTTAATTATTTAACTTTTTTTTTTTTTTTTAAGAGATGGGAAGGGGAGAGGGGCAGAGGGAAAGGAAGAGAATCTTAAGCAGGCTCTATGCCCAGCACAGAGCCCAACATGGGGCTTGATCTCACAACCCTGAGATCATGACCTGAGCCAAAATCAAGAGTCAGACACTTAACTGACTGAGCCACCCAAGCTCACCTATCATTTAATTTTTATTTTTAATTTTTTTTCCTTTATCATTTAACTTTTAAAGTACTTAATGGTACGCATTCCAAACTAGACCACCATGAGCTCTTTGAAGACAGGCTTGTAACTCACATTAAAAACAAACAAAGAAACAAACAAAACATTCTAGGGCACCTGGCTGCCTCAATTAGTGGAGCATGAAACTCCTGATCTTGGGGTGGTGAGTTTGAGCCCCACATTGGGGGCAGAGATTAAATTAAATAGTTCGCTACTTTTTCTTGTAAGAGCCCAGCAATAAAACAGGTACCCAATAAATATTTGTTGATTTAATAATTTCTAGAACAGTATGTAGGATGAGGATAATTGTGGTTTGCCTTTTATGTAAAGGAATTTTTCCTGCTCTGTGTGAAATGCCAGTAGCCATGTCTTTCATAATAATACCATAACTAGGAAAGGTGTAGATGTATTAGCCACAAAACTAATAGTAAATATTAAGACACATAAAAGACTAAACTAGTTAAATTTCAAAAAAGGACAAACTACTTATCTGTTGTTATATGTAGCTTTTTACTTTTGCTTTACATATTACACATTATTTTCAATTTACAATAATGTTCAAAAGTAGCTGCTAATAATTCTAGAGAACTTGGTCATGTTATGTGTTAATTTGCTTTACAGCAATATCCAGAAGTACCTGCTAACCATTCTAGAAAATTTGACCTGTTGCTACGCTAAAACATTGTTGCAAATATGATATCCTTAGATTGTACATAGACTATTGACCCATCATCTAGCAGACACCTGATATACTATAGGACTCAGATGGTTAGATTCTGTAAACAAGTGAATGAATATGTACATGAGACCCATATGAAATGTACAACTCAATATTAATAAATAAGGGTTAGAAGCTATAAAAAACAAGACTAATAAATCTAACTATATATAAATTAAAAACCTCCATATACTAGAAAGCACCAAAAATAAAGACAAAAGACAAACTGGAAGGAACATTTACAAGTCAATTAGGAATTTTTCCTAGTGAACAAAGGAAAGGAAACACAAAAGAAAAAAGTTAGTAGGAAAAACTGAACCATCCAAAAGAAAGACAGACAAAGAATTAAGGAGAGAACAGAAGATGAAAATACAAATGGCTTAGAAACATGAAAAGATGTGGAACTTCAACAATAACTCTAGAAATACAAATTAAAACAATGAGATGTCATTTAAAATTTACCATTTCAGCAAAGCTTAAAAACACATTTAAATTGGGGATATGATTTGGTAGAAACACTTAGGGCAATAGGCAATATTTATCAAAATTTAAATTTTCATTTCCTAAGAATCAGCAGTTATAGTTCTAGAAATTGAGCCTACAGAAAAATTTACATAAAAGTACAAGACATAGGGGCGCCTGGGTGGCTCAGTCCATTGAGCGTCTGCCTTTGGCTCAGGTCATGATCCCAGGGTCCTGGGATCAAGTCCCGCATCAGCCTCCCTACTCAGTAGAGAGCTTGCTTCTCCCTCTCCCTCTGCTGCTCCCCCTGCTTGTGCTCGCTCTCTCTCTGTGTCAAATAAATAAATAAAATCTTTTTAAAAAAAGTACAAGGCATATATTAACAGAGCACTATTTACAATAACAAAAAATAGACAACATCCCAATAGCTTTCAATAGAACAAATTATGTACAGTCATTTAATAATACAATTATTATAAAAAATAAGGAAGATAAAGTCTATATTAACAAGAAAAGCAATCTAGGTTGTTAAGAAAAAAGCTGCAAAGCAGAAGTATAGTATACTCTCAAAATAAATGTTTTTAATACTTCTTATAATAAAAAATAATCTGGAAGGGCATACCCCAAACTAAGAGATTATCTCACTATGAGATGTGGTGGGATTACAAAAGAGTTTTCTTTCTGTATTACCTATTTCTGTAGTGTACAACCTTTTTTCTTTTTAGAAAGTCTTATTTATTTATTTTTAATTTAATTAATTTTTTTTTTAGATTTTATTTCAATTCAAGTTAGTTAATATATAGTGTATTATCAGTTTCAGGGGTAGAATTTAGTGATTCATCAGTTGCATATTATACCCAGTGCTCATTACATCAAGTGCCCTCCTTAATGCCCATCACCCAATTACCTCATTCTCCCAATCACCTCCCCTCTAGCAACCCTCAGTTTATTCCCTATAGTTAAGAGTCTCTTATGGTTTGCCTTCCTCTCTGTTTTTATCTTAGTTTATTTTTCCTTTCCTTCCTCTATGTTCATCAGTGTAGTGTACCATTTTTAAATAATGACCAAGGAAAAAAAAATAAGGTTCAAGTACAAGATTATAATGACATCTCTGGTCACTTGCTCTACTTTGTTGTAAATTATATCTGGATATAAAAGTACCCATATTACACAGTTTTGTTTTTTTTTAAAGATTTATTTGAGAGAGAGAGATCGCGTGCTTGCAAACACACGTGCGAGCAGGTGGAGAGGCAGAAGGGGAGCGACAGAGAGAATCCTCAAGCGGACTCCCTCTTGAGTGCAGAGCCTGACATGGGGCTCAATTCTAGTGCCCTGACATCATGAGCTGAGCTGAAATCCAGAGTCCAACACTTACCCATCTGAGCCAACCAGGCACACCTACATAGTTTATGTAATACTAAATCACATGTTTTTCAAATTATAAAAGGAGATGAAAAAACACACAAATATTAAACAATCAACATAAATCCCCCATTAGTAGTAGCCAGCCAGCCAAATACGTACACCTACTTAGCTGCTTCTTCCTTTTTTTTAAAAAGATTTTATTTATTTATTTGAGTGCAAGCAAGAGAGAGCGAGCTCGAGCAGGGTGAAGGGCAGAGGGAGAAGCAGACTCCCAACTGAGCAGGGGGCCTGATGTGGGACTGGATCCCGGGACTTTGGGATCATGACCTGAGCTGAAGCAGATGCTTAACCGACAGCCACCCAGGCACCTTTAGCTTCTTAAATTTACTAATTTGTGTGTGAAGACCTGTGATTCACCTCTTACAAAATTTAGTCAAGAGTATAAGGTAATGAGGAAATAAAGCACTGGAGTCCTCCATTACCTCTAGTGTAGCTGTTTCTAGTAGTTTCAGTACATAATATTTAAAATTTTTAATTTATAGTTCTAGTGACAATAGGTGTAGTACAACTGGCAGCTCAAATTGAAATTTTCTTATATTTCCTTATTTTATCCCAGTACTTATTTTATATGTTAGAAATAGTTACAGAGTAGCATCATTCACTAACATGTTATAGTACTTGGACTATTTCAAGTAAATATGTAAGATCCACAGTAATGGCGGTATGCACCTGTTTTACTTCTTGAGGTCTGACAGTCTACTACATACTCTAAAAGAATGCAAGAGTAAGGTAGAAGTGGGGACCTGACAGCATCAGTCACAGAAATCTGCAGTCCTTTTTGATACACTGCTGTGTGACCTATGCTTAAATCTTACAGAGCAATAATGGTCCTAAAAGGGAACTAATAGCATATCTCCAACTGTGCCTGGCATCCTCCTCTCCTCAAATTCTCAAAAGAATCCTATTTTTTAAAAACTTGAGACATAAAAGCAAACAGTAGGAGAAAAGCTAAGATTGGTTAAGGATTGGTCAATAAGACAGAGAAAATGTTTCCATCCCTGGTATAAATGCCCCTTCCGTCTAAACTCCTGAGTGGTACTGATATTCCAGTAGAGATATTTGGTTAAATATATAATAGCAGAGTCCCTGCTGGTCAAAGCTAGTAAAGCTGTCCTTTTAGCTCAGTGGCAAAGAATATATACCATATAGTACAAGAAAGGTTGGAGACTTGATATGTACTCTTGCCAATTGCTTTTTACTTTAAAAGCTTTCTAAATCAATGACAAGCTATCTGCACCGAGAAGGGTATGGAATGGCCTCAAGTTGTAGATGCAGCCCTTATGTAGAAAATAAGCATGGCTCATATGGCATATTGCTGTTCTCTATTTTAGAACTAGCACAGGAACCATGTGATGTGTTCATTGCTATGGTAACTACATTTCAGTAGTGAACAGGAGAGCAAACGGGCATGTAAAACATGTATAGGTTGTCAATATTTAAGTAATTGCTGTCCTGGAGCTGCAATAACCTAAATTTCCTTGCTGCATGACTTATTAAAATAAAATTCCACCCTTTACATATTTTTTTTTAATCAGGTTAATAAGCCTTCCCTCCCCATAATGCCTTCCCCATTCAAGAAAATAAATGCATAATGTCTTTCAGACGGGGTTTCAGTTGCTTCATGGAGAACTACTGTTATTGTTATTAGAGATCTAGGCTTCTAAAAAACTATGTGCAGTGATATATATGATATAAAGACGAAGGGAGTCTCAGCCTGGTCAACCGAAAAAGAGTGCTCTGCCTACTTTCACTAGGGGGTTGAGTCTACGGGTAGGACCAACAAAGTCAAGTTTTTACGTTGATTTAGGGGGAAAAAAATCTCTGATTTGACATCAGAGTTATTTCACTTCTATGTCCTTTCTCACCAGTGCAACCTAGAAAGAAGATCCTCCAAAGACTTGGTTATCTTTGATTACCTTTAGATCAGTCTCTGATTGTCCTGCATTTCAATGAGATACTTATAATACTGTATATTTAATTTTAAACTTTCTGTATGATGCCACTTAGGAACAGAAATCATAACAAGTTTCTCTCACAATCCTCTCTCTCCTCCAATCCCTCCCCCTCTCCCTCTCTTTTGATCCATGATTCTGATTTGTGAAACAGCAAAAGGGATTTCACACCAATGACTTAAAAAAAGTTAATTAGTTGAATGAGTTAAAAAATGTTATTAGGGGGCGCCTGGGTGGCTCAGTTGGTTGAGTGCTGGACTCTTGATTTCATCTCAGATCATGATCTCAGGGTTGTGAGATCAAGCCCCAAGTTGGGCTCCATGCTGGGCGTGGAACCTGCTTGGGATTCTCCCTCTCCCTCTGCCCTCTGGCACCCCGCTCTTGCACACACTCTGTCTCTCTCTCAACAAAAAAATGTGATGAAAAAAGTCAGCCCCTAATACAAATTATATTAAAAAGTTAAATTTATACCAAATTTCATATTATTTTAAGCCTGTGGTTACATTAATAAAATGGCTTACCACAATGACTATAATACTATGGTTATGTGGGCACCTGGGTAGTGCAGTTAGTTAAGTGTCTGCCTTTGGCTCAGGTCATGATCCTGGGGGCCTGGGATTGAGCCCCATGTCAGGCTCCCTGCTCAGTGGGGAGTCTGCTTCTCCCTCTCCTTCTGCTCCTCCCCACTGCTCACGCTCTCTCAATCTCAAATAAATAAATAAAATCTTTTAAAAAAATACTATGGTTATGAATAAAAATAAGCTATATCTGCATGTACACAAAATTACGTTTTTATGTAAATACTTTGGGGTTCTTTTATAAAGGACCATATTCTGTGAGAAACAAAACACTGTTTCACTAGAACAAATATTAATATCAAAATGGACTACTAGAAAAACCTATCAGAATTATGGTTATTCTTTATAGTGAATGATAATGTTCTAAGCTTCATATCTTATAACTTGGTATTAACTTTGACCTGCAACTTTTTTTTGTTACAACCTTAAAATTTAGAAAATACAGTACCATTTATTGGAATATGGAGGAAAATCACACTAACGTGTGATGAAGGACATTATATTTATAGTCTATATTTTATACATATAATTATTCATACAGAAATTTAGCTGAAAAGATAATAAATTTGTATAAAAAAGAGTAATTTGTACTTTGTGCTGTTTCAGCAGTAAGAATAATTTCTTCAAACTCATTGGTTCAGTGGCACCATATGGGGCATGTGGATCTTCAGATACCAAAAATGTCTCCAAGATAAATTTCATTCTAGTGTGTTAAAACTTTCTACCCTGCAGCTGTCATTATAACTATATAATTCATACCCTACTATAAAAATGCAAATCATATAGCTTACTATGCTTATAGGAATAGAAGGAATTTCTAATGGTATCTATATTTCCAAGTCATAATTACAACTCTTTGTTAGAAGCATTCCATACATGTGAAGTCACTGATAATTTTGCTGATTTAACAACAAATGGGGTCAAAGAATGAGAAAGGAAATGGGACCAAAAAAATATTTTAACAACAGAAAATTATATAGCAATGTAAATTAATAAACTTTGCTACATACAGCAACATGGATGAATCAGAGAAACCTATTATTGAAGAAAAAGAGCAATATCATAATACACCATTTCTATAAAGCTAAAAGTGAAGCACATAATATACTGTATAAAAACATATATGTATATATACACACATATATGTATACATACACATATATATGTACATATGCAAGGGATAGATATATACACCTGCAAGGAAATGAAAATACAAAATCAGAATAGGCATAGCTCTGCAAGGGACTGCTAAAGCTTTAAATACTTCAAATGGAGGGGGAAGCAGAGGCATCTGCTTTTAACGTGTTACACATATTCTTTGATCATATTAAATATTTCATTACAAAGAAAAAAGAAAAATATAAGAGGAGAGTAAAGGAGTTCATCAATGTATAATTACTTTACCATGGTCAGAACATTATAGCTCACATTTTACCACAAGAAATGGTAAGAGAGCAGAGTACAAGAGCCTACCACGGGAAATCACCTTTTTTCCTCAATATATATGCAAAGGCAAAAAAGCAAAATATTTACCTTTTTCCACAGGTAATCTTTAGTCAATTTGTTTAGATAATCTTTTCATAATTTGTGTCCCATATATAAGTATATAAAAAATAGCATTAACTAAAAAACTGTTTTCTTTCTCTAGAAACAGAGACGCAAGATTTCTTTTTCTTTTTAATTAATTTTATTTTATGTTATGTTAGTCACCATACATTACATCATTAGTTTTTGATGTAGTGTTCCATGATTCATTGTTCCTGTATAACACCCAGTGCTCCATGCAATACGTGCCCTCTTTAATACCCATCACCAGGCTAACCCATCACCCTACCCCCCCTCCCCTCTAGAACCCTCAGTTTGTTTCTCAGAGTCCATAGTCTCTCATGGTTCGCAGGATTTATTTTTCTTATAAAAAATGGTGAAACATTAATAGAATCGCTTGGTTGGCTCACAATTAGCTATCATTTATAGCATTTTGTATTTTCTTGTTATTGAGGTATAATAAATGTACAATATGATGCACAGATCTTAAATATTCACCCCAAACAAGATACAGAACATTTCCATCATCCCAGAAAGTTCTCTACTATCCCTCACTAGTCAATCCCTTTGCCTCCTTAACAAAGAAGGAACACTTTCTGACTTCCATCATAGATTGTTTACATGAAATATAGAATACAAATATTCTTTTGTGTCTGACTCTTTTTGCTAACATAATATTTTCTGAGATTTATCCTTGTGGTTGGGGATATCAGTAGTTCATTCCTTTTTATTTTCTAGTAGTGTACTATAATATGAATATACTATAATTTGTTGAAAAATTATCCTGTTGATGGACATTTCTGTTTCCTGCTATGAATATTTTTATGTAAGTCTTTTTGTGGACATACGTTGTTGCTCTTCTTGGGTAAATGACATGCTGAGTCATAGGTCAGATGTATGATGAACTTTATAAAACAAACAAAATAACTCCCAAATAGTTTTCCAAATTTGTGGTCCCTTTAGCAAAGAATGAGAGCTCCAGTTGTTCCATATCCTTGCCAACACTTGGTGGCCCTATTAACTTAAACCACTGAAGTGGGTAGGCAATGGTATCTTCACTGTGTTGTTAATTTGTATTTCCTTCATGATTAAGGATGTTGAGCCCCTTTTCATGTGCTCGTTGGCCATTATAGTATTCCTTTCGTTGAAGTGTCCAAATATTTTGCCCAATTTTTTTTTTATTGTGCTGTTTGTCATCTTACTGATTTGTAGTTCTTTATATATTCTGTATATAATCCTTTGTCAGATATATGAATTGGGAAATGTTTTCTCCTCATCTGTGGTTGGCCTATTTGTTATCTTAGTGTCCTTTAAAAAAAAGTAGCTTTGGGCGCCTGGGTGGCTCAGTCGTTAAGCGTCTGCCTTCGGCTCAGGTCATGATCCCAGGGTCCTGGGATCGAGTCCCACATTGGGCTCCCTGCTCCGCGGGGAGCCTGCTTCTCCCTCTCCTGCCCCCCCCCCGCTTGTGTTCCTGTTCTCGCTGTCTCTGTCATATAAATAAATAAAATCTTTAAAAAAAATAAAAAATTAAAAAAAAATTTTAAAAAGTAGCTTTATTAAGGCATTAATTTACACTCTACAAAAGTACAGTATGGGGAGGTTAGTGACCCATGTTCAAGGGTCAACTGTACTAATATTGGCAAGCAGATAATTATTTAACTACCAAGAATATAAAGTCTTTAAGAATTGACTGTGCTATCCTGATTGCCTACTACTATACCAAGTAACACATGTGTACTATGCCTCTATTCCAATCTGTTAAAAACAATGTGGCCACGTCAAAGCACAGAGCTTATAATGCTACCATCACTGCTCAAAAGCTTCCAATATCTTCCTTTTGTGGCTGCAAGCAGGACAAGACCAGGGGAGGGCAATTATGAGGCTATTGTAATAATCCAGAAAAGTGATGATAGCATCAGGAACTAGAAGGAAGGCAAGAAAAGTGGTAAGATGTAGTCATATTTTCAATATATACTGAAAGCAGATTCAAAAGCAACTGCTTTGATTAAAGTTAATATGTAACAATGGTTATTAAAGCTCCCTGACTGCCAATCACTAGACATCTATCCCCGACCTAAAATTGCCACTCAAGGTCTATAAACTAAGAATGACATCTAGACACCATGAACTTCTTTAAGATGCTCAAAGAATCAAGAAATAATCTCTTAGATGTTTATGGCATATCTACTGCTATCAAAAAGCTCCATCATAATTTCAGCGAGTCAACATAAATTTTACACCTATTATACACATGAAAACTACAGGTGATAAAAATAAATCATAACACCTTTTTGCCTACTCTAATCTCCCCTTCCTCAAAGAATATATAACCTACTAAATCATCCATATATTAAGATAAAAAACCAAAGCTGTATAAGAACCAAGTGTGACAGCACACACTTGTTAAAGAGTATTCTATAAACTCGGGGAGATGAAGATTTCATAGAAGAAACTGGATCTATCCCTTATGACACAACATAACCCTATCCCCAACTTAGGTTTTTAAGAATATACCCTCGGGCGCCTGGGTGGCTCAGTCGGTTAAGCGACTGCCTTCGGCTCAGGTCATGATCCTGGAGTCCCAGGATCGAGTCCCGCATCGGGCTCCCTGCTCAGCGGGGGGTCTGCTTCTCCCTCTGACCCTCCTCCCTCTCGTGCTCTCTGTCTCTCGTTCTCTCTCGCAAATAAATAGATAAAATCTTAAAAAAAAAAAAAAGAATATACCCTCATTTTATGTGATTTCAGAACAAAGTACATTCCTTTCATAATATGTGTCTATTTGTAATTATAAATTAATGAGTGGTTTAATTAAATAATGTTGTCACTCTCACTAGACTAAAATCCATGAGTATAGAAGTCATGTCTATTCTTGTTCACCGAAGTATCCCTGATATCTGATAAATGGCAGAAACTTAATAAATCATTATATTTCATTTAAAAAATATCTTTATATTTCACATTTCTATTTCAGTTGAATAAAGGAAGGCAGGATGTCCAAATTTGTCTGCCAGGTATTCCAAATTCATGGAAATTTGATTCTTATCAACTTAGATACAACAGGTAACCTTTGTCCCAAAAGACCTGATTTTATTCATAGTGCAAATTCATTCATTCATTTATTCATTCACTCATTCATTCAGACAATATTTACGGAGTATCTACAGTGTGCAGGCACTGTTTAAGGGGTTGGGGATGTAGCAGTGAATGAGACACAAAGTCTTTATCCTTATGGACTATACTTCATAGAAACTACACTCACTCTTGCTTCAGTGGCATTCTCAAGCCATTCATTCTATGAAACATTGTCTTCACTTCCCTCTATCACTATCATGAAGTTTTTCTGAACACTCAATCCTCCAGTAGGGTCGACAGATAAAATACAAAAAACTTAGCTAAATTTGAATTTCAGATATGCAATGAGTAATTTTTTAGTGGATGTCCCAAATATTGTGTGTCCCATCTGAAATTCAAAATTAAATGGATACCCTATATTTCTGTTTCCTAAATCGGGCACCCTCATTATCTGGTAATTTCCCCCATTTCCAAATTTCCAATCTAATTATATTCAGAATCATAGAGATTAACATTTAATTATTGCCTTCTGTAGGATTTTTGTTTTATTGCTCCATGTTGTAAGCACTTAACAAACACTTGATAGATGTATTCAGAAATTTAAATTACAATTAAGATTTATTTATAAGACGTTCTTCCCAACTGTATTAGTAATACTAAAAAAATGAGAAATTGTAAAAATGTCTAATACAGGACTAATGAAAATAAAAAATATATAGCCACCCAAAATGATAATTGAAAGAACAATTAATGACACTAGAAAATGCTAAAAATATAATACTAAATGAGAAAAAGGATATAAAATTATAATGGAAATAATTTCAATTTCTTGAAATTTTGCATATATAGAACAGTTGGCTCTACTCTTTAAAAATGCCAGTGTCATGAAAGAGAGAGAGTGACCAAGGAACTGTTCCAGATTAAAGGAAACCAAGAGCTATGGTATGTAAAGGCAATGTATGCTCCTGGATTGGATTTTGGAGTAGGAAAACAAAATTGCTAGAAAGGGCATTCTTGGGAGAACTAGAAACATTTGAATATGTACTGTGGTTAGGTGTACTATATGCAGAGAGAGGGAACGCTCAAAGCATAGGGGAGAAATGTAATTGTCCTCTTCTTACAACCCTTCTCTAAGTTGGAAATCATTTCAAACTAAATAGTTTAAAAATACATATGGAAAAAACACTGTAAGAAAACATGAAAAAATTGAGTCATTAATGCTGGCTGATATGATGAATGCTGATTTTAATTTTTTCTCTGCATGGTTCTATATTTTTCATTCTCTACAATGAGCATGCATTATTATTATTATAGCTGGAAATTTAAGAAAATCATTTAAAGGTACTTTGATGAAATATATAATTCACAATTCATTAATCTGTCAAGTTTATCTATTTTGATGTCCCATGTTGATACTTTATAAACCTCAGGACAAGAAATTATTGTAAACATTTTATTAAATGACCACTATAAAATAAATTACAGGATTGAATATATTCAATTACTTTCCTAAGAAGTAGAGGTACCAAAAATGAGTGCCAAAAGTTTGTTCATCTACTAATACTAGTCTACTCTTTTACCCACTATCCAGAACATTCTATTGTCTTATAATATAGGTAATTTTTTTTAAATACAGGTAATTTTTAAAGGCTCTAACTTGAAATTGATCTAGGTATAAGCAACCTTTCCAGAAGTATTCCCTGTACTCATGTTACTTATCTTACAGACAAAGGCAATCTGAAAACTAAAATCAGCAATGTCTTGGGAATATTTTTCTATTGCTTAGAAAAAAAAAAAAAGAAAGAAATACAAATCCTGAGGTTAGTTAACATAAATCTGAGAGTATCTAAAGAAATAGAGATGAGAATATTTCTAGAAAAGGCCTACCTCTTCCTATGCCCTTGCCACCCAGTAATTAATGCATTAAAATTACATTTTTAAAGGCAACCCTGCCTCATAGATCTTCCACTTCTTCCATTTGTTATTTGAAAAACAGGACTAAGTACCATTCAGTTGTAATAATGTTGCTTCGTAAATTTAAAACTTTTTCACCCACTGTGTAGCTGTCGAAATGTCCTCAACAATAAGCAAAAATTCTGCTAATTTATTTTGCAGTATTCCTTGTGGTGCATTTCTAATCCACATAAGAAGAAATATAAACTCTGACTTTAGCATAACAAAGGCGAAGTATGACTATGAAGGAGTAAACAATGTTCCTCCTGGAAGAGGTAGGAACTGGAGAAGTCATTTCTGAATTAATGCCATGATGAGAGAAAGAAAATATGTATTTCCTCATATGGTAAGAAATTAATTTTCTACAACCTACCAACCCCAATTGGCTTGACTCTGTAAATAAAAGAATTCTATTTATCAAATTAAGAATTCTACCTTAATTTGAATAAATGATTGCTAATATCCACTCTATTAACTAGTGTCTTCATGTTTAATATTAGTTTTATTCAGATCAATTACTGAAAAAATACACTGCCTCTCAAAATGAATTATTCATTATCACTTATAAATAGCTCATATAGCTCAAAAGGAATTGTAGTTTAACATTAAACAACAATAATGGAAACACCATATCTTTTGGGCTTAATAATACCTAACACAAATCCTATGAGCAGTCATATTTCTGAATGAATATTAGAACACCCTTCCAAGGGCGCCTGGGTGGCTCAGTTGGTTAAGCGACTGCCTTCGGCTCAGGTCATGATCCTGGAGTCCCGGGATTGAGTCCTGCATCGGGCTCCCTGCTCAGCGGGGAGTCTGCTTCTCCCTCTGACCCTCCTCCCTCTCATGCCCTCTGTCTCTCATTCTCTCTCTCGCAAATAAATGGGTAAAATCTTAAAAAAAAAAAAAAAAAAAAAGAACACCCTTCCAAGGAAAAGGAATTAAAAATAAGAGGAGCTCACCAGCTCTTAAATATAGGAAACCATGATAGATTTAAGTCTTCTGTTACTTAGGCAGCAAAATTTGACAACTGGGAGCTCAAGTCCTAGTCCTCTAGCCTTCTCTACACTGTGGATAAAAGCAGAGAGGAAGAAAGCTGACAAAATGCTTTTGGTGGAAACCAGAGTCCCTGGGCTTGTTAAATTAGTACAGGGTTACCATAAAACTTAGGCCTTTTAAACTATTTACATTAGCTGGGACCCCTAAGTTGGACCTGAACTTAATATGCGAAAACATACTGAAGATTCCTATTTTGAAAAAAAGTTGAAAGGAGAGACGTGATAAGTAACTGACTGTATATAATAGCAGTGCTAACATTCTTACGAGATTTTAGAATACCTAGTACAGAATACCATGACTGACACAGAATATATCCTCAATAAACTCTGTTCAAATTGAAGAACATTAAATCACTAAGAGAGTACCTTAAACTAAAAGGAAGAAACTAAACTTTTAACTCTATTCCTTTCAAAATCTATCACCCAATAATTCTGTTTTTATACTGATCACTTTGGCAAAGCACACAATTTTGGTATTACCAAAATTGTGAAAGATATTCTTTCATACTTATGCCTGTGCTCAAGGTCATCTAGATTCTACTTTACTTGCACTGTATTCTGCAATAACAGAGAGAAGTAAAATAGAGTATCACTGACTTGTTTTTACATAACATTTTGTATTTCTGAAATCATATTTTATTTAATATTGACAAAACTAGAGTATACTTCTTACCATTTTTTCAGATGAGAAAATTAAGGGCTAGAGAGGTTAAATAGACTTGTCATTGCCACACAGCTTAATCTGGTAACAGATTAGAGGTTCCATTGACTCCCAGGCTAGCACTCTAATAACCATATCATACCGGAGAGTACACCTATTAAAGAGATAAAGTATATATATATATATATCTCTATGCCCATTAGTTCTTGAGGAAGAGGCTAAATGGAAATGATATAAAAACTGGGAAATCTATTGTTTATACTTGAACTCAGGTCCAATGTAGATGAGCAAGCCCCAGGTACTCTGCTTCATGATATCCTTCTGACTTTGAAAAGGTGACAACTGAAAGTAATATACAAATCTTAGTCACAAATAGTAATTATCTTCTGTGCCATTTTAACAAGAAAATGTCGTCATCCTTGACTTTTTCTTTCTTTAAGTTTTTATTTATTTACTTCAGAAAGAGAGCATGAGTAGGGGGGAGGGGAAGACGGAGAGGAACAAGCAGACTCCTGCTGAGAGGAGAGCTTGATGGGGGCCTCCATCCCAGGACCCTGGGATCATGACCTGAGCCAAAGTCAGATGCTTAACCAACTGAGCCACCCAGGTGCCCCCTTGACTTTTTCTTTCAATCTATTAATAAATCCTGTTGGTTCCATCTTCAAAATATATCCAGACTTAAACAGTTCTCATTACCGCTGCCACTGCCACCTTGGTCTAAACCTCTATCATCTTTTGCTTAGATTATTGGTATAACCTAACAATGAGTCTCTTTGATTTTGCCTTTGCCTCTTTTCTAGTGTAGTCTTTCTTACTAAAGTATCAGTTTAAGAAGGTGGGTATTTTTGTGTTTTGATTCCCAGGATTTAGCACATAAGAGTCACTCAAAAAGTATTTAATTAATAAACAGTCAGAATAATCCCTTTAAGAGGTAAATCTTACCATTTCACTCCCCTGTTTAAAACCACACTCATTTCCCTCCTATCTAAATAAAAGTTAAAGTCCTGTAATTAGCCTCCAAGACCCTGAATAATCCAGCACCCCATATATTCCTACCTCAACTCTTACTGTTTCCCTTTCTAGCCATACTAGTCTCACTGAAGTCCATTTACTGTCCATTTGCCTGGAATGCTCTTTCCTCAGATACGTCCTCCAGATCTCTGCTCAAACACTACTTTTTCAGTAAGATATGCTCTGATCATCCTACACATATGTTTTAGATATATTTTAGTGTCTAAAATAAAGATTATTTTTTAAAAAAACATGAGTAAAACACCATTACCAACCTTTTTAAAAAAACAAAACAAAACAGTATTTCCTTAATAGCAACAAATAATCCAATCACTGTTCATACTTCTCCCATTGCCTTGTACGTTTTTCTGTTGTTGTTGTTTTTTCCAGTTTGTTCAACTGGGATTGGGACACAAAGTCTATACGTTGTTATTGGTTGACATATCTGTTAGGTTTCTCATAACCTACACATTTTCTCTCTTCCTCTTTTAAAATGGTGAGTCATTTGTCCTGTAGAATGTCTCTGTGTTGAATACATCTCTGTCATGTTATTTAACATGCTTCTCTGCCTTTTGTATTTACCATCGTAGTTAGATTTGGAGTTTATATTACGGTTCAAGTTCGTTTTTGTTTTTCCCAAGACTTACATAAGTGGTATTGTATAGTTTCGAGAAATGGTGCATAATGACTGAATAGGATAGAATTTCTACGTATAATGAAAGCATGCCAGAAAGACTGTTCACAAAATAGACTAAAATTGTAATTTACTATTTCAAAACAACCTAAAAGATTAAGAAAACGATACAAACCATGGGGGAAAAAAAACCATGTTAGAATGAGAAAAATGCAGAAATGAAGTAACAGAATTTAAGAAAGAATTACAATTAAAAAAAAGAATTTCAAAAATGAAGAGTAAACAAGAATGGACAAAATTAAGTAACAATTTTTGTCTTAAGAGAAAAAGAAGACAAAAAGAGAAAATTTAAAAACATAAATATATGAAGAAAGATATAAACATTTTTGAGTAAAAGAAACAAATATTGAAGCCAGGCAAAGAAGATCCAGCATATGGATAAAAAGAGCCCCTGAAAAAAGAAAACTGAAGCAAGAAAACACAACAAATACCAAAAGCTGTATTTTAAGAAAATTTTCCTGAAAACAAACAAACAACAAAACAACATTTAAAACTATGTACTGAAAAAGCATGCACACTATGTTTCTGAGAATTTAGATCCAGAATGAACAACACACCAAGATATGCTCTACCGAAATTAACGAAAAAGAAGTCTGCAAAAGGCACAAAGAGCAAGTGACTTACAAGGGGAAAATTAGATTATTATCGGACTGTGACAGCAAAGGAATGGAAGCAATATTTTAAAACACAGAAGGAAAAAAATGAGGCAAGAATTTTATATTGAGCAAGAATAAGTTTCATGTATATAAACTACAAACTGTTAGCAACATGAGGCAACTCAAGGAATATTGTTCCCATGAGGCTTTCCTGAGGAAACCACTAAACAATAAGCTTCAGATCAAAACTACTAAAGAAACATCAACACAGGATAAGGGGCAGTAACTAAATATACAGTTACTTATAGAACTAAGAATAAATGAGAATAACAGTGAGAGAATAACATATAATGACTATGTACTCTAAAAATGTAGTACAAATTGTAAAAATGGGAGAAAACAGAGATCACAAGTAAAAAATTAAAAATATTTTCGATAATCACATTGGTAGTGGTGGCAGTACGAATATTATTATGACACTGTTGTATATGTTCAATGGCATAAAGTAAATGAGCAAGTATATGGATTTCTACATCTATCATGTCCTATGTTCTAAAGAACCAGGATTCTCAGTGTGGAAAAAAAGGAAATAAAACATATACTATAGAGGTTAGGTAAAAACCCTGTAGCCTGGAAGTTGAATTGGAAATAGCAGCACAAATTCATGGGTTAGTTAAGTTAAAAAATTAAATACACATACAGATATATATGTGTATATACATTTATAAGTATGGGTGTGTGGGTGTGCATATATAATACTCATATTTCCTAGCTCTATCCACAGAAGAGGACTACAACAATAAAGAAACAATCTTTAAAAAAATTTTTTTTTAATTAACTTATTTTTAAAATTCAAGTATAATTAACTTAAGTGCTATATTAGTTTCAGGTGTATTCAACAATTCTACACATTACTCAGTGCTCATCACAGTAAGTATACTCCTAATTCCCTTCACCTATTTCATCCATCTCTCTACCCACCTCCCTTCCAGTACCACAAATTTTTTCTCTATACTTAAAAGTCTGGTTTTTGTTTGTCTTTTCTTCTTTGTTCATTTGTTTTGTTTCTTAAATTCCACATATGAGTTGAATAATAATGGTATTTGTCTTTCTCTGACTTATTTCACTTAGCATTATCTTTTTTTTTTTTTTAAGATTTTATTTATTTATTTGACAGAGAGAGAGATAGCAAGAGCAGGAACACAAGCAGGGAGAGGGAGAAGGAGAAGCAGGCTTCCTGCTGAGCAGGGAGCCCAATGTGGGGCTCGATCCCAGGACCCTGGGATCATGACCTGAGCTGAAGGCAGACGTTTAACGACTGAGCCACCCAGATGCCCCTCACTTAGCATTATATCTTTAGATCCATCCATCTTGTTGCAAATAGCAAGATTTCATTCTTTTTAATGGCTGAATAATATTCCATTGTGTGTGTATACACACACACTATCTTGTTCATCCATTCATCTATTGATGGACACTTGGGTTGCTTCCATTTTGGCTATTGTAAACAATGGTGCAATAAACATAAGGGTGAATATATTGCTGTGAATTAGTGTTTTCATATTCTTTGGGTAAATACCCAGTAGTACAATTACTGGATCAAACAGTAGTTCTACAGTCAATTTTTTGAGGACTCTCCATGTTTTCTATGGTGGCTGCACCAGTTTGCATTCCCATCAACAGTGCACAAGGGTTCCTTTTTCTCCACATCTTTGCCAAAACACGTTGTTTCTTGTGTTTTTGATTTTAGCCATTCCGACAGGTATGAGGTGATATTGTGATTTTGATTTGCATTTCCCTGATGATGAGTGATGTTGAGCATCTTTTCATGTGTCTATTGGCCATCTGTATGTCCTCTTTGGAGAAATTTCTGTTCCTGTCTTCTGCCCATTTTTAATTGCATTATTTGTATTTTTGGTGTTGAGTTGTATCAGTTCTTTATGTATTTTGGATAGTCACCCCTTATCGGATATGTCATTTGCAAATACTGTCTCTCATTCAGTACGTAGCCTTTTAGTTTTGTTGATTATTTCCTTTGCTGTGCAAAAGCTTTTTATTTTGATGTAGTCCCAATAATTTATTTTTGCTTTTGTTTCCCTTGCCTCAGGAGACATCTAGAAGGATGTTGCCATAGCCAGTGTCAAAGAAATTACTGCCTCTGCTCTTTTCTGGAATTTTTAGTTTCAGGTCTCACATTTAGGTCTTTAATCCATTTTGAGTTTATTTTTGTGTATGGTGTAAGAAAAGTGGTCAATTTCATTCTTTTGCATGTAGCTGTCCTGTTTTCCCAACACCATTTGTTGAAGAGACTTTTTCCCGTTTCATATTCTTGCATCCTTTGTTGTAGATTAATTGACCATATAATTGTGTGTTTATTTCTGGGCTTTCTATTCTTTTTTCTAATTTTATTTAAATTCAGTTAATTAACATATAGTGTATCATTAGTTTCAGAGGTAGAGTTCAATTATTCATCAGCTGCATATGACACCCAGTGCTCATTACATCACGTGCCCTCCTTAATGCCCATCACCCAGTTACCCCATGCCCCTACCCACTTCTCCTCCAGCAACTGTCAGTTTATTTCCTATAGTTTAGAGCCTCTTACAGTTTGTTTCACCCTCTGATTTCATCTTATTTTTCCCTCCTTTCCTCTAAAATTCCACATGAGTGAAATCATATAATTGTCTTTTTCTGCTGACTAATTTCCCTTAGCATAATACCTTCTAATTCCATCTACATTGTTGCAAATGCTAAGATTTCATTTTTCTGATAGCTGAATAATATTCCATTCTGTGTGTGTGTGTGTCTGTGTGTGTGTGTATACCACATCTTTATCCATTCATCTGCTGATGGACATCTGGGCTCTTTCCATAGTTTGGCTATTGTGGACATTGCTGCTATGAACATTGGGGTGCAGGTGCCCTTTTGGATCACTAAATTTGTATCATTTGGGTAAATACCTAGTAGTGCAATTGCTGGGTCGTAGGATAGTTCTATTTTTAAGTTTTTGAGGAGCCTCCATACTGTTTTCCAGAGTGGCTGTACTAGGTTGCATTCCCACCAACAGTGTAAGACGGTTCCCCTTTCTTCACATCCTCACCAACATTTGTTGTTTCCTGACTTGTTAATTTTAGCCATTCTGACTGGTGGTGTGCTTTTTATTCTGTTGCATTGATCTATGTGTCTTTTTTTTCTGCCAATACTATACTGTTTTGATTACTACAGCTTTGTAGTATATCTTGAAATCTGGGATTGTCAAACCTCTAGTTTTGTTCCTCTTTTTCAAGATTACTTTGTCTATTTGGGGTCTTTTTGGTTCCATATGAATTTTAGGATTATTTGTTCTACTCCTGTGAAAAATGCTGTTGGGTAATCTTACAGGGATTGCATTAAGTCTGTTGATTGCTTTGGGTAGTATGAACATTTTAACAATGCTTGTTCTCCCAATCTATAAGTATGGAATATCTTTCCATTTCTTTGTGTCATCTTCAATTTCTTTCATCATTGTTTTATAGTTTCCAGAATACAGGTCTTTTACCACTTTGGTTAAGATTATTCTAGGTATTTTATTATTTTTGGTACAATTGAAATGGGATTGTTTTCTTAATTCAATGAGGAAACAATCTTGTAGCAATGAGTATCCCTACCACCCACGCTGTGGTCTCAAAATAAACTTTCTTCCAAATGTCTCAGTTTTCATTACTTACCTCTGTCATTTCAAATTTTGTGTATTTGTACTTTATCTCCTTTTTATGGATTAAATTATGTGATTCTGTACTCCCTTACCCCAATTACAAAGTTTGTGCAAATAATAATCTATTCAGTATACCCTTAATGTGGTATAATAAAGAATATATCTGGTCCTTGTCCTAGGTTCCTGACACAGAGTTTAAAAACCCTTGAAATTCCCACCAACAGTGTAAGAGGGTTCCCCTTTCTCCACATCCTTGCCAACATTTGTTGTTCTCTGTCTTGTTAATTTTAGCCATTCTAACTGGTATAAGGTGGTATCTCATTATGGTTTTGATTTGTATTTCCCTGATGGCAAGTGATGTGGAGCACTTTTTCATGTCTGTTGGCCATTTGGATGTCTTCTCTGGAGAAGTGTCTGTTCATGTCTTCTGCCTATTTCTTGACTGGATTATTTGTTTTCTGGGTGTTGAGTTTGAGAAGTTTTTTATAGATCTGTTATGTCATTTGCAAATATCTTCTCCCATTCTGTAGGTTACCTTTTCGATTTGTTGACTGTATCCTTTGCTGGGCAGAAGCTTTTTATCTTGATGAAGTCCCAATTGTTCATTTTTGCTTTTGTTTCCCTTGCCTTTAAAGACGTGTCTTGCAAGAAGTTTCTGTGATCGAGATCGAAGAGGTTACTGCCTGTGTTCTCCTCTAGGATTTTGATGGATTCCTGTCTCATATTTAGGTCTTTCATCCATTTTGAATTTATCTTTGTGTATGGTGTAAGAGAATGGTCCAGTTTCATTCTTCTGCATGTGGCTGTCCAATTTTCCCAGCACCATTTATTGAAGAGACTGTCTTTTTTCCATTGGATATTCTTGCCTGCTTTGTTGAAGATTAGTTGACCACAGAGTGGAGGGTCCATTTCTGGGCTCTCTATTCTGTTTCATCGATCTATGTGTCTGTTTTTGTGTCAGTACCATGCTGTCTTGATGATTACAGCTTTGTAATACAGCTTGAAGTCAGGCATTGTAATGCCCCCAGCTTTGGTTTTCTTTTTCAACATTCCCCTGGATATTTGGGGTCTTTTCTAGTTCCATACAAATTTTAAGGTGAACCCTCTTACACTGTTGGCAGAAATGCAAGCTGGTACAGCCACCCTGGAAAACAGTATGAAGGTTCCTTTTAAGTTAAAAATAGAGCTACCCTATGACCCAGTAATTGCACCACTGGGTATTCACCCCAAAGATACAGATGTAGTAGAAAGGGGCACATGCACTCCAATGTTCATAGCAGCAATGTCCACAACAGCCAAAGTGTGGAAGGAGCCATGATGTCCTTCAACAGATGAATGGATAAAGAAGATGTGGTTCATATATACAATGGAATATTACTTAGCTATCAGGAAGGATGAATACCTACCATTTACATCAACATGGACAGAACTGGAGGGTATTATGCTAAGTGAAATAAGTCAATCAGAGAAAGACAATTATCAGATGGTTTCACTCACATGTGGAATATAAGGAAAAGCACAGAGGATCACAGGAACAGGGAGGGAAAACTGAATGGGAAGAAATCAGAGAGGGAGACAAACCAGGAGAAACTCTTGACTCTGGGAAACAAACTGAGGGTTGTGGAAAGGGAGGTGGGTGGGGGGGATGGGGTAACCGGGTGATGGGCATTAGGGAGGGCATGTGATGTGATGAGCACTGGGTACTGTACACAACTGATCAATCATTAAACATTACATCAAAACTAATGATGTATTATATGTTGGCTAGTTGAATTTAAATTTAAAAAATAAAAATAAAAACCCTTGAAATTTTCTGACTGATAGGAGTATTTTTCTCATGAGGTGACTCATTGTGGGTCCCTAAATAGCTTCAAGATTGGGTTGGAACTTCAGGTCCACCCATCTTCCAAAGATGGGGGAACTAGAGATTGGTCAATCATACTTATGAAGAAACTACAATAAAAATTCTGGACACTGAGGCTTAGTGGAGCTTCACTGCCCTTCACTGGTGGGCAAACACACTGATGTGGTAGGAAGGTGATATGCCTTAAGTATAATGGGAGAAGTCATAAAGCTCTGTCTAAGATCCTCATAGACCCTTCCCTATGCATCTCTGCATCTGGCTGTTTCTGAGTTGTATCTTTAAAATAAAGCTGTAATTTTAAGTATAGTGCCTTCTTGGGTTCTATGAGTCATCTAGATGAATTATTAAACCTGAGAGGGTTGTGGGAATCCCTGAACTTGTAGCCAAGTTGGTTAGAAGTGTTGGTGGCCAAAGTTCAGCTGGAATCTTAAGTAGGGGCAGACTTATGAAGAATTGAGCCCTTAAACCTATATAAGTCTGATGCTAAATCTGGGTAGTTACTGTCAGAATTCAATTGCAGCCCACCCTGTTGCTGTGGAAACAAAACTAAGGTAAAACGTAATGATCAAGGAAAAGCAAAGTACACAAGCATACATTGTGCATGTTGTCACCTAGTGCTAGTGCCTACAGGGCAAGAAAAATGTATGCATTTTTAAACTACAAAAATGATAGGGCTCGGTATTTTTCAGTTTTACTTGATACATATCTACAAAATATTTCTTCACACTGTTCCAAGAGTTACGAATTTTAGGGCTGCCATTCAAATTCAAGAGCCAACCTAACAGCCCATGTAATGTACAATGTTCTATTTTAGGAAGGGAAAAGTATGAGTCAGCAGTGAAGAGAACATTCAAAGTTTATTTAATTACAGGTTAATTTTAATTTTGCATAGTTTTAATTTTATGTTACATAGAATATATAAAACTGTCAAAGCAAGGGTCAATATTTTATTCTAAAAATATTTTAAATGTCAAATATAAAGTAGTTAAAAATTTAGTTTGGTAGATTCAGATTTAAGATCAAATCTTAAATCTTAGATCTCTAAGATCAAAAGGAGTGATTAAATAGGAGCATAAACATTTGTAAAGGTAACTATTCTCTATAATTTGCAAAGATTCAAACTCTCCCCACAAAGGAAAAAATTCATTCACTCATTTATTAAATATTTAATAATTACATATATGTTAGGCAGTAGGACTCTAATGAAGAATGGAAGTGTGCTGTGAAGGAACACATTCTAGTGTAAAAGAAAACCCATTAAGATGTCATTACTAAACAATGTAAGTTGTATAATGACACAAAATATTACAGAATCACATTTAAAAAAAGACTAGGTGAGTAGTGGTGGAGGCAGTGGAGAAGTAGGGGAGAAGGCATGAAGGAGGTAATATATGAACTGAGGACTGTTTTTTTTTTTAAGATTTATTTTTAAGTAATCTCTACACACAGAGTGGGGCTCGAACTCACAACCCCAAGATCAAGAGTTGCATGTTCTACTGATTGAGCCAGCCAGGCACTCCAGTATATGAACTGAATTTTAATGGATAAGTAGAAGTTTACCAGATAGAATTGGAGAGGAATGAGGATAAAGACAGAAGGAGTGGCATATGAAAGGACATGAAGCCAAAAGTGACCATAGTGTATTCTGGAAAATAGTTACTGAAGTACAGGAGA
This sequence comes from Mirounga leonina, assembly GCF_011800145.1. NCBI lineage: Eukaryota > Metazoa > Chordata > Mammalia > Carnivora > Phocidae > Mirounga > Mirounga leonina. The sequence continues at coordinate 2,874,286 of NW_023270265.1, read as the reverse complement.
AAAAGGAGCTTGTAGGAGAGAAATAAGAGATAAAGATAAAAATAAAGGGCCAGAGGGGCGCCTGGGTGGCTCAGTCTTTAAGTGTCTGCATTCGGCTCGGGTCATGATCCCAAGGTCCTGGGATCGAGCCCCGCACCGGGCTCCCTGCCCGGCGGGAAGCCTGCTTCTCCCTCTCCCACTCCCCCTGTCGTGTTCCCTCTCTCGCTGTCTCTCTCTCTTTGTCAAATAAATAAATAAAATCTTAAAAAAATAATAATAAAGGGCTAGAAAAAAAAAACCTGAAGAGTATATAATGGGGATTCATTCATATTTATCTAATGTTTTTAAACAAACAAGCAAAAATGAAATGAGTCTTTAAAATCTATATCTTAAAGAATGATCACTTTTTATTTCTTGGATTATTTTTACTGTGCTAAAATGAATTGGCTGGTAGGGCTAAATCATGTTAGTCTTAATTCAGTTTAATTCTTGCAGCAATTAAAAAAAATTTTTTTTAAGTAAGCTCTATGCCCAACATGGGACTTGAACTCATGTCTCTGAGATCAAAGATAAAATGCTCTACCCACTGAGGCACTGACATAAGGCTAGAATTTTACCCTTTTAGTGAATTCTTATTAGATGGATAATTAAACATTAAAATAACTCCATTAGATACAGGCATTCATATGCATTGCTGTTGGGAGAGCAATTTGGCAATATCTAACAAAACCACATATGTACTTATCCTTTGACCCAACCGTCCCACTTGAAGGAATTTACCCTGAAAAAACACCTCTATTAACATAAAAATATGAGTGCATAAAGTTATTCAATTAAAGATTGCTTTTAACTGCAAAATACTGGAAACAACCTAAATGCCCATATAACAAGAGAGTGACTGAATAAATTCTGGTACATTCACACAGTATAGGTACAATGCAGCTATTAAAAAAAGTGAGGAAGATCTCTCAGCTTTTATGAAATAATTTCCAAGATACAATTAACAACAACAAATAAGAGCTAAATGCAAGGAGAACCTAGAGTATACTGCATTTCATGTAACAAAGAAGGGATATAAGAAAATAAGAAAATACACATGTTGCTTCTAATTTATGCTCAAAGAAATATAGGAATTTAAGCCAAAAACTAATGAGATTACCCACAGGGCAGAGGGTAGGTGGGAAGAAACAGAGTAGGAAGAATGAGAGAAGGAGGAGAGTAGATGAGAAATGAGGCCGTGGGGAGTGACACTTATAAGTTCTTTGCACAGTTCTGGTGTTTAGAACCATGTAAATGTTTCACATACTTAAAAAAAATTAAAATAATTCAGAATGTTGGGGAATCCTAATAGAACGCAAATAGCAGTAAATGAACCTAATTTTAATTAAATATCATAACCACCCTGAGGGATTGGGGGGAAAAAAAGAACTGACCTAAGTCACCTAAAAAAAAGTATTTTGACTAATATACTCAAAAACTAAAGACAAAAAGAGCTATACATAAATAGTGAAGTCTAGTTCATAAATCTCTTTTTCACAGCAAGTATTAGTCATCTGTTACTGCATGAGAAACTGCTCCAAAACTTAGTGGCTTTAAACAAGGAACGTTTATCTCAGAGATGCTATGGATAAGGAATCCAGGGCTGGCTTCACTTAGGTGCCTCTTAATCAAAGTCTTTCCAAAGGCCTCAACCATGGCATGGGCCAAGGCTGCAGTCATCACATGTTTAAGGGATCATGTACTTCAAGTCTATTTGTTACAAGTCACTCTACCTAGCCCCATGGGCAAGGAGAGGAGACTATATAAGACCATGAATACCAGGAGGAAGGGATCAATGTGGGACATTTTATAAGCTGCCTATGACAGTCTGTCTTCTAGCCCACAATTCATGTCCCTTCTACATGCAAAATATATTCACCTTCTCCCAAGGGTGGTTTTGCAATTCTGAAACTACTTTATATATACTTTAGATCTGAGCAAATAAGTCATTAAGTTGTAGCTAATGAAAGCCAGGTTTCTTACTGCCAGAGAAAGGAAATATGAATAAGGAAAGAAGGCTAGCTTTAACCCTGTGGCATTAGACTGCAATCTGAGGTATTATTATGGTGTCATGTTTTTCTATTCTTTTTTTTTTTTTAATTTAAATTCAATTAGCCAATATATAGTACATCATTAGTTTTTGGTGTAGTGTTCAATGATTCATTAGTTGTGTATAACACCCAGTGCTCATCATATCACGTGCCCTCCTTAATTCCCATCATCCAGTTACCCCATCCCTCCACCCACCTCCCTTTCCACAACCCTCAGTTTGCTTCCTGGAGTCAAGATACTCTCATGGTTTGTCTCCCTCTCTGATTTCTTCCCATTCAGCTTTCCTTCCCTTCCCCTATGATCTTCTGTGCTATTTCTTATATTGTTTTTTAATATAAACAGAGCTACAGACAGGTGGATAGATACAGATGTGTATGTTCATATATACATATTTCTTAGATCTGTCTATTGAGAGGACACAGAAGTAAAGACAGCCAACCAGTAGCACTGAGTACATCTAGTTTCGAACTCTTGGTTTCTAAATGTCAATTTCTAATAAATCAGTCTCCAATGAACCAGGACTCTATAGGGAAATGGATGATTCCAGGGCTAAAACAAGAAAATATAAGATGAACTTTGAATGACTTGTGGTACCTGAAAGTAAAGTGCTCAAAAATTAATGAGTGTACATCAAAAGAACAGAGGAGCCAACATGAAGAAGCTCCCAATAGCCCAAATCAGGACAACTGGAGAAAAAACACAATGACTGCAATGGATTATAACCCACAGAATAAAATAAATATCCATAAATTATAAGTTAAAAATTAATAACTGGGGGAGAAGGTGCAGCACAGAAAAATCACCTTACATGAAAAAAAATTATCATTTGGCAAATACCAAAATAATTACTGGAGGCAAGAATCATCAGATAGATGCTAAAAGTAGTGGGTAAAATATAATGAAAGAACAAAATATTTACATAGTCTCTTGTATTTTCCCATAAGATACTTATTAATTAAATTACAAAAGGAAAAATAACCTTAAAGTATATAAACTGGGTCAACATCTCCTTAATCAAGTGATCAAAATTAATATAACTAGTAATGAGAAACGTTGAAATCTTGATACACAGTATGAAAAAAGACAACAGCATTTCTGAGATTTTCTCGCCAAAAAAGCATTTAATTCGAGGAAATATTAGTCAATCTTACACTGAAGGACATTCTATAAAATAACTGGCCAGTACTCTTCAAAAGTGTCACGGTCATAAAAGACAAAGAAAAACCAAGGAGTTGTTCCATATTAAAGAGACCAAGGAAACATGAAAACTAAATGCAATACAGGATCCTAGGTTGGGTCTGAATCAGAAAAAGGACATTAGGAATTTTCCAAATATGAACATTCTACATAACCACTGTAGAATCACCAAAGTTCAGAACTGACTGTTGATAAAATACTATTACTAATTTACAGAACCTATTTAAATTTTGCTAATTATCCTCCTAACAACAAAGAGGAAAGGCACAGAAAAAATTCAAGCTGAGTCAAAAACCAGATTTTCTGAATAAAGTCCAGTGCTCCTTCCATTGTCATATAAATTTAGTTTTTATGTATAAGTCAATTCATTTAAGAAATTTAATGACATTTTAAAATGAATTAAATAAGAACTTTAAATATTTACTCATTACCTTTATATCATGGCATACTAGGCAAATGATAATTATGATAGTCACAAATTTGTAGTACAGTAACTGAAATAATCAAATAAATAAAAAGATTAATTGAAATGCTGAGTAACACGGTATGTATGGCATTAAGTAAAACATGATTATCTACAAAGCAATTCAAGCTATTTCAAATTGCTGGGGTTTTATTTTTACCAATAACGGACAGTAGTCTGGGAATGACTTAAAACCTTCCTCTCTGGAGAGGCAATGGAGTTGATAAGGGGATGGAGAAAAAGGGAGCAAGAAAGGAAGGGTATATTGGTGGGGATCAGAAGAGAAAAGGAGAAAAGGAGTTAAGGAGAAGGGAAGGAAGGGAGATGTAAATCACATAGTTATATAGCCTTTGGCTCTTTCTGAATCCTTCTAATAGCACATCTTTACAACATGCTACTGACGTTAGGAGCCTCCCTTGTGCTACAGTGAATCTTTTTTTCCCCAGGCCAGTAAAATATATCAGAAAGACCCTAAGGAGAAAGTTAAATCCAGGAACTAAATAGTGATCTTATGATGCCATAGTCCTGTCTTAATTGAAATTTCATTATCCTCAGCAGAAGATATAAATATGTCAAATTTTATAAGAGCACCATAAGTTTTTATTTATTTTTTGAGGGGATTATGTATCTTCTCTGAAAACATCTCTTTCCACCTTCCTTGACTGATCTTATAACAACCTTAGATTTTGTCTATATCAAAGGCTCCTCTCACTGCTTATAGCAAAGAAAGAGGAATGGAAAGATCTGTGAACAGTCTCAGGAAGGTGGCTTCCACTTTTCCTTGGAAGAAACAAGGCACTTCTGTATATCTAAAGGGGTAGCATTACCATTTTAGATAATCCACATTCATGATGGGAATACCTTGAAACAAGGGGGAAAAAAAAAAAAGACCATCTCTTCTGTCAGAATGCAGATCTGGTGAGAGGCTGGCTCTCTGCAAATGTTTGAACATCATGTATCTTAAGGACTTAGATTTGACAAAAAGATATAAAAATTAAAAAAAGAAATTCTCTTACAATAAAATATGCATAGACTTGAGAGACAAAGAACTTCCAAAAATTAAAAGTAATAACTTTACAAAGAACAGAAAGTTTCCTAACCAAAGAAATTATCTGAGTGAAGGCGTATTCATGTATAGCACTTATCATATTTGGCACACATAATTTATAGATTTACAGATTTTCATACTGAAATAGCAAATATCTTCCATTTTACAGATGTACAAAAACTGAGTTCAGATAAAACAGTTTATCAAAGGTTCAGATAAAACAGAGTTTATCAAAGGTTAACTACAATTAAAAGCACTATTGTTGCCTTTAAATTACTAACTTTTGTCATTTAAAAAGAATCAATGGCTATTAGATTAAAATGGACTTAACAGTGTAAACAATAAATACCAATAAAATCCCCTCCCCCACTCCCCAAATAGGTAAACAGAGAAGAAAACCCTAACCTATTCCATCTGGTTTGGTAAAAAGATTATAAGAGTTTACTTATAAGGAAACAGCCATTAGTCAGGTTTAGAAAACATGGATTCAAATACCTAAAGCCAATTTTACATTTCTTTCAAAATGTCCTGATGCATTCTTCCAAAGTAGCATTCATGTTTTTGGCTGTGTATCACTGTCCTAATGAGATTGAAGAGCAACTCAACAATAACACAACCACATCAACAAACTGCAGAATTATGATCACTGTTTCGTGACTCATTCATTGATAAAATAGATATATTTTTTAAAAAGTTAAATCATCACTCAGGAAAAAGTAATTTTCGTTTTCCTGGTCTATACTAGAGATTTTAAATATAGTGAATCCTCTGTAGGGTCAAGAGGTTTAAAATGGATTTCTCTGCAAGATAATGGGAATATTGCCAGCAAAAGGACTGATGAAACAGAGTAATATATAATCTTTATAAATAGAAATCATCTGTGAGATTCAAAATACTAGGTATATGAGAGGGAGTTTTATCTAAAATGTTATCATTCTCAATCTGTCTGAAATAATTAAACTGAATTCTTCTTCTGCCTGATTTTCAAGCTGTATTTTATTATTTAAACGATCTTAAAGTGCACTGTATGGGTGATGTGACGTTTCACTGTGGAATTAAGTGGTAATTCTTGACAAAGCAGTTATTATCATGAGATAATTGACCTTATTTGAGAGTTTAGCATCCTGAGGCAGAGTTGAGTGTACTTAATCCTGGCAGGTTAATTATCTAGTGATTATGGAGCCTTGAAAGGTATTACTCTTAAGAACCATTTGCAAAATGACACTATTCAAAAAAACTTCTTAATTTAATAAAAATGAAAAACAAGAAGAATAATCAAGTTCTTTAGTCATGTATTGCTAGATAATGACTACAAAGCAGCTTTCATTAGCAGGCATCAATGGATATAATTAACTGCATGTAGAAAGTTCTTTATTAAGCTGATTACACGTGATTCCAGCTAACAAATGTTTGTTGTTTAAGAGAAATATTTTAAACTTTGACAATGTCAAAAAAATTAAAAATACAATATAACATTTAATGAAGCTCTATACTAGAGTAGTTTCAAAACTACCTTAACAGGAAATTGTTAAATTCAGGTGTGCAGTTTCAAAGTACAAAATGCAACGTAACAGGGCACCAAAAAGTTTTGAGGTAACAGAGAAATTTGTTTCTATGCATTTCTAAATCTCAGTTAAAAGTAAACCACACAAATCAAAATCACAAAGAGATGTTACTTCACATCCATTAGGAATGCTACTGTCAAAAAAAGGGGAAAATTATAAGTGTTAGGAAGGATACAGAGAAATTGGAACTACTATGCTTTGCTGGTGGGAATAGAAATGGTGCAGCTGCTGTGGAAAAGAATTTGGTGGTTCCTCAAACAATTAAACATAGAATTACTATCATACAATCTGGCAATTCCACTTTTAGGTAAATACCTAAAAGTCCTGAAGGGAGGTACTCCAACAGATGCTTATACAGCAGTGTTCATAGCAGCATGATTCACAAAAACCGAAAGGCAAAAACAAATTGAATGTCTATTAACAGATGACTGAATAAACAAAGACAAAAGTCTGATACATGTTACATGGATAAACATTGAAAACATTACGTTAAGGTGAAATGGCACACATAAACAGACAACTATTGTGTGATCCTACTTAAATGAGGAACCTAGAATAGGCAAATTCATAGAGAGACAATAGAATAGTGGTTATCAGAGATGTGGGGAGTTATTGTTTAATATGTACATAACTTCTGCTTGAGATGATGAAGGGTTCTGGAAATGGATAGTGATGATGGCTGCACAACATTGTGGGTGTATTTAATGCTACTGAATTGTACACTTAAAAATGGTAAATTTTCTGTTATTTTTTACCACAATGAAAGAAAAGAAAGAAAAAAGTAAATTATATCACTTAATATTTATACTTTGTTTTTATCACATTAATGCAGCAATGGTATTCCTGTGGACACTTCTACTTTGTATCTGGATTTGCCCAACCAAATATTTTCAGATATTCCCTGGAGAAGAATATCATTTTCTGTGGGCAAATCAGATAAAAGAAAGAGTGAGGATGAGAAATGGGAAAAACTTGGCTTGAAAGGTATACTAACAATGAAAAAAGAATAACTATCTAAAATTAAATATGGTAGGCATTTTATTTTAGATTTCAGAACAAGGACTTTGCTGATTTAGAATAAAATTGGTCAATGTTACCAAATATTAGAATATGTAAGAAAATTAATCCTTAGGTTTTTAAAAAACATTTTAAGCTCTAAGAAATAACTTAAAGGAATAGTTGACTAATAAATCAGTAAGTAGATTAAAATAGGGAAAAATCTATGCATTTTATTAATTTTTTTTTAAAAAGATTTTATTTATTTATTTGACAGAGAGAGACATAGCGAGAGAAGGAACACAAGCAGGGGGAGTGGGAGAGGGAGAAGCAGGCTTCCCGCGGAGCAGGGAGCCCGATGAGGGGCTCGATCCCAGGACCCTGGGATCACGACCTGAGCCGAAGGCAGACGCTTAATGACTGAGCCACCCAGGCGCCCCTGCATTTTATTAATTTATAAATATGTATCATTTGCTAATATTTAAAGTAGTGTCAAAACTTCGAGTTTGTGTCTGCTGCCTGGTATTCTAGAATCTTTCTTATAGAACCAAATCCATAATTCATAGTTTCTGATTTCCAGTTTCAGTTTCTTTAAAGCAGAGTGAAAGCTTGTAGACGTTTATAAAGCTACTCCTGAGTGTAGATATTTACAGCTTTTTGCTTCTTTTAATATTTTATAATTTTCATGCCCACATCTAATTCAAGAGCAACTTTTGAAAGCAATTTATCTTTATTGAATTTTGTACCCCAACTTAACTCATTAATCAAATCCTCATTCTATTTGTAATCACATTTTATCAGATTACATAATAACTAAATAATTAATAATGAAGACAAACTGCATTAAAAAGGTTTAGGAACAAATAAATTGACTCTTGGTAAACAAAGAACACTGTGGGAAGAGAAGTAAGGTGGTATACTGGAGAATAGTCTAATATCCACGAGTTCTTCCTCATTTACCTGTAACTACTCATTATGTTTTATCAAGGGAATGAGGTGTGCATGTTATCTAAGCAAGCTAGTTAAGTAAAACTTAATTAAGAGAGGAATAAGATCATTCCTAATAACACTACCAATACCACCTAACAAAAACTGAATACTTTCTATGAGTGAAGTTGAAACTTTAGAAATATATGCATTAGAAAACCAGCCACAGGTTGTGTATATTAAATGATGTTTTTTTAAGATTTTATTTATTTATTTATTTGTGAGAGACAGAGAGAACAAGAGTGCACAAGAGCACAAACTGGGGAGGGAGTGGAGGGAGAAGCAGACTCCCCCCTGAGCAGGGAGCCTGACACTGGGCTCTATCCCAGGACCCCAGGATCATGACCTGAGCCTAAGGCAGAACTAACTGACTGACAAACCCAGGCACCCGTAAATAATGGTTTTTGTGGAAAACATTTGTAATTTTAAAGCATTACTCAATGGTGGGGTATGATAATTTATAATAGTCTGTAAGATTAAAACCCAAGACTATCAAAGCACTTGATAATACCATTGAAGACTATCAATGGCTTGATAATACCATTGAAATATAAGGAAATCTTTCACAGAAATAACAAATTTGATACAGGGTCAACAACAAAAAAATAAATTGGTACTTATTCATTTGACACTGGTTCTTTGGAACTTTTTATTTTAGTGACTCGATTAATTTTTCCTACTTTTAAACTTCTATAAATGGAATCACACAGTACATATATTTTTAAAATTTTGAGATATAATTTTTGAGATATAATTGTCATATAATAATCTGCACAAATTAAAAGTAAGTAGATAGGTGTTGACACATGAATCAAGTCCTGAAACCATAACCACACTCAAGATAAGGAACATACCCATTACTTCCAACATTTTCCTAAAGTCCATTTGTGTGATCATTGCCTCACAGTACATCTCTATCCCTAGGCAACCATGGATCTACTCTCTGTCACTATAGGTTAGTTTGAATTTTCTAGAATTTAATTTAAATAGAATCATACAGAGTGTACTTTTGCCTGGCATCTCATCTTTCACTCAGCATATATATTCTAAGATTCATCCATGTAGGTGCATGTATAAATAGTTCACTTCTTTTATAGTTGAGTAGTATTCTACTATATGGATATGTAACAATTTGTTTATCCAGTCACCCCTTGATAGACATTTGGATTCTTTCCAGACATTGGGTATTACAAATAAAACTGCTATGAGCATTTGTGTATGTCTTTATATGAACATATGCTTTCATTTCTCTTGGGTAAATACCTATGAGTGGAATAGCAAGGTCATACGGTGGGTGTATATGTAACTTTCTAAGAAACTGGAAAACTTTTTCAAAGCATTTGTACTATTTTACATTCTCACCAGCTGGATATGACAGTTCTAGCTCTATATTTTGCCAATATTTGGTATGGTCACACTTTTTAATTTTGGACACTCGAAGAGCTATACAGTTGTATGGACTGAGGTTTGCTTTTTTTGGATATGGGTATTCAATTGCTACAGCATGATTTGCTAAAAAGACTATTCCCCGGGTGCCTGGGTGGCTCAGTTGGTTAAGCAACTGCCTTTGGCTCAGGTCATGATCCTGGAGTCCTGGGATCGAGTCCCACATCAGGCTCCCTGCTCGGCGGGGAGTCTGCTTCTCCCTCTGACCCTCCTCCCTCTCATGCTCTCTGTCTCTCATTCTCTCTCTCACAAATAAATAAAAAATTTTTAAAAAATTATCTAAAAAGACTATTCCCCATGGAATGACCTCTAAAACTGTTGAAAAATCAATTACGGGTCTATTTATGGACTATCCCTTCTGTTCCCTGACCTATTTGTCTATCTTTAGGCCAATGCCACATTGTACTGATTACTGTAGCTTTATAGTTAAGTCTTGAAACCATGTAATATTATAGGTCCTCTGATTTTTTTTTTTTTCCAAAGTTGGCCTGGCTATTCTAGTCCAGAATTTTCCATATGAATTTTGGAATAAGTCTGATGACTTCTACTAAAAAAAACTGCTGGGATTTTGATTAAATTATGTTGGATCCATACAGAAATTTGAGAACTGACACTTAACGATAGTCTTAAAGATCCATGAATATGCTATTTCTTTCCATTTAATTCTTCTTTAAGTTTTCTCAACAATGTTTTGTAGTGTTTAGTATATACAAACTTTGCATATCTTTTCTCAGATTTATTCCAAATATGTCATACATTTTTATGGTATCAGAAATAACATTTTAATTTTTTATTTTTTAAAGTTTTATTTAAGTAATCTCTACACCCCACATGGGGCTTGAACTCACAACCCTGAGATCAAGAGTAGCACACTCCTCCAACTGAGCCAGCCAGGTGCCCTGGTATCAGAAATAGTATTATAAAAAGTTAATTAATTAATTGTTATTTATTTATTTCTCTCCAGGAGAGAGAAAATCCCAAGCAGACTCCCTGCTGAGCATGGAGCCTGATGCGGGGCTCTAGCCCATGACCCTGAGATCATGACCTGAGCTGAAATCAAGAGCTGGATGCTTAACTGACTGAGCCACCCAGGCGCCCCAGAAATAGTATTTTTAAATATCAATTTCCAAGTGTTTGCTGTTAATATAGAGAAATACAATTGGTTTTTGTATGTTTATCTTGTATCCCATAACCTTGCTAAACTCCCTTTTAGTCGTAATAGCTTTTTGCAGATTTTATAGAATAAAAAAACCCAATAATGGTATTTGATAATAGACATAACTTTACTTCTTTCTAATCTGGATGTTTTTCATGCCTTACTAGCACTGTACAATGTTGAACAGAAGTTGAGAGTTTTGTTTTGTTTCTGATCTTACAAGGAAAATGTTCAGTCTTTCATCACCAAGTATGATGCTGGCTGTACATTATTTGTGAATATCCTTTGTTGGACTGAAGAAGTTTTCTTCTATTAGTATTCTGAAGGCTTTTATCAGGAAAGGATGTTGGATTTCATCAAATGTTTTCTCCATCTCTATTCAGATGATCATGTTTTCTTCTTAGTTTTATGAAAGTGGATTATATTGACTGATTTCTGCATTCCTGGTCATGATGATTATCTTTTCTATATATTGTTGGGCTTGATTTGCTAAAATTATCTTAAGAATTTTGCATCTGTTTTTATGAGGGATATTGGTCTGTAGCTTTTAATTCTTTGTTTGATTTTTGGTACTATTTCCTCTTCAATAGTTTGGGATAGTTTGTATTGAACTGTTATTATTTCTTCCTTAAATTTGTGCCAGAATTCAACACAACAGTAACACACTGCAAATCTGGGTTTTCTTTGTGGGAAAGGTTTTAACTAAAAATTCAATTTCTTTAATAGGTAACCTGAATAGCCCTATTTCTATTTCTTCTTGAGTGTGCTTTGGTACTGTATGTTTTTCAAGGAATTTGTCCATTACATACAGGTTGTCAATTATATTGGAATAATATTGTTAGGAGAGGAACCACAGTATCTTCTACTCTAGTCTAATTTGCCCCATTAGTGTTCTGAGTACTCTATCTGGAGCCCCATGAATTATGAAGTTATTTACTCTGGCTCACAGAACAAGAATGATTACAGGTTCTACAAGCACTCTGAGGATTATTCCCTCTAATCTTTTCAGGTGGTTCTCAGCCTTCACTAGTTTCCTGACAAATACGCACTGATTAGTTCTCAACTGAAGACTTGGGTGGGACTCTGCAAATCTGCGTTCTCTGTCTATGCAGCTCTTTTCTTTCTGGTACTCTAGGTGTCCAGCTGTTAGATTTCCTGAATTTTTAGCTCCATCTCCTCAGTTCAAAAGACTACCAAGAGGGTCCCCCCACCCCCTTTGTGCTGTGGCCTGGAAATTCTCTCCAAGCAATAAGCTGAGGTAATCACAGGGATCACATCATTCATTCTTTGTCTCACAAGGATCAATGTGAAGAGAGAACCTTGGTGGACAAGGCATTTTTAAATTTTTAATATTAAGGTTATTAGGAAAGTTTTAAAGCATCATTAGTAGTATATAGCCTTCTGAAAAAGGGAAGTTGGTATCAGGTAGAAAATAAGAGCCAAGTTTGTTTTGTTTTGGCTAACTGTTGACATTTTGAAAATTTATGGTAAGCACAGATTTTTTTTTTTTAAGATTTTATTTATTTGAGATAGGGAGAGTGCACGCATGTGCAAGAGCACAAACTGGGGTGGGGGGAGAGGCAGAGGGAGAGGAAATGCAGACACCCCACTGAGCAGGCAGCCTGACATAGGGCCTGAGATCCCAGGATCTGGGATCATGACCTGAGGCAAAGGCAGATGCTTAACCAATTGAGCCACCAGGTGCCCTAATAAGCATGGATTTGATTGTTGTTTGGGGGGTGAGGGGGAGAAAGAAAGATAAAACAATCCTATATGTATTCTCTGAGGAATATATTTTATACTTCATTGCATTTTAGGAATAAAATGTCCCTTTTTCTCCTGGAGACTTAAAGATAGTTTATGACTACTAAAGTATTCAAGGAGAACAATGAGAGATGAGGCTAAAGAAATAAAACAAAGCCACACTTGCTTTTTATAATCAATATGGACTCATTTACATTTATCCTTATTAAATTTCATCACTCAACTGATATTTCCAGTCTATTAAAGTTTTCAAAAGCTTCATTTTGACATTCAACTTACTTGATATTTGTTAAAGTATTGCATTATTTGCATTCTCTGCATTTGCATTATCTGCAAATACAGCTTTATCTGAATCACTGATAGCTGAGCAAAGCTCAGAATAAACACTGAGGCATATCACTAGAAAACTGTTTATTTATCAGCAGAAATTTTGAGACTGGTTCAACAAAATACCAAATAATTGCCCTGTATCCAATATTTATTATCCTATAATCCATATTATGACAGATGGTCTCAAATATACTATACATCCATTGTTTATTGGTCTCCCATAATAGGCACTACATATCTACTGAAATGAATTCAAATGAATAGTAATTACACCAACAAAGTAAAAAGCTATCCTGACATGACTTGTAGCTTGTAATTTTACAACTTCCTCTTCTAGGTAGGGAAAAACGATTCCTTTAATTTTCTATACTATATATAGATTATAATAGCATAATATCTCTACTATTCTGTAAGTCCTAGTCTAACTTTACTGGTTTGTAAAGTCATGTACTGTAAAGTCTTTACTGGAAATGTAAAATCATTTCAACAATGTGGCAAAATATATATAAGACAAAATTTTACCATTTTAAGTGTTCAATTCAGTGACATTAAGTACATTCATAATGTTGTGCAACCATTACCATTATCCATTTCCAGACCTTTTTTGTTATCCATAGAAGCTCTGTACCTATTAAGCATAACTCCCAATTCTCCCTTTCCTGCAGTGCCTGGTAACCACTATTCTACTGTCTGTCTCTATGAATTTGACTATTCTAGGCACCTCATATAAGTGGAATCCTGAAAGCCAAACTGTGGAAAGAGCCGAGATGCCCTTCAAAAGATGAATGGATAAAGAAGATGTGGTCCATATATACAATGGAATATTACTCAGCCATCAGAAAGGATGAATACCCAACTTTTACATCAACATGGATGGGACTGGAGGAGATTATGCTAAGTGAAATAAGTCAAGCAGAGAAAGTCAATTATCATATGGTTTCACTTATTTGTGGAACATAAGGAATAGCATGGAGGACACTAGGAGAAGGAAGGGAAAAATGAAGAGGGGGAAATCGGAGGGAGAGATGAACCATGAGAGACTATGGACTCTCAGAAACAAACTGAAGATTTTAGAGGGGAGGGGGGTAGGGGGATGGGTTAGCCCGGTGATGGGTATTAAGGAGGGCACGTTTTGCATGGAGCACTGGGTGTTCTATGACAACAATGGATCGTGGATCACTACATCAAAAACTAATGATGACTAACATAACATAATAATAATAAAAAAAAGTGGAGTGCTTATAGGAAAATCTAGTAGTTGTGTATGGCTTATTTCAGTTAACATAATGTTTGCAAAATTCATTCATGTTGCATTATGTATCAGGGTTTCATTTCTTTTTAACGCAGAATAATATTCCATTTTATGTATATACCAAATTTTATCTATTCATTTGGCTATTGGAAATACTGCTGCCATAAATATTGGTGTGCAAGTATTTGAGTCCCTGCTTTCAGGACTTTTGGATATATACCAATTAGGAGAAGTACTGGATCATATGGTAATAATTCTATGTTTGACATTTTGAGGAACCACCAAATTGTTTTCCACAGCAGGAGCACCATTTCACATTCCAATCACCAATGCAAAAGGGTTTCAATTTCTCTACCTCCTTGGCAATACTTTTTTTCCCCTCCATATTTTTGAAAATAATGTGTATCAAGTATATCAAGTGGTATCTCACTTTGGTTTTTTAATGCATTTCAGTAATAATTAGTGATGGTAAGCATTTTTTCATGTGCTTATTAGCCATTTATATATCTTCTTTGGAGAAATGTTTAAGTCCTTTGACAATTTATGAATTGGGTTGTTTCCTTGTTGAGATATATATTCTAAATGTTAATCCCTTACCAGATACATCATTTGCAAATATTTCCTCTCACTCCATGCGCTTTCACTTTGTTTTTTTTTAAGTTTTATTTAAATTCCAGTTAGTTAACATACAATGTAATATTAATTTCAGATGTGCCTTATAGTGATTCAACACTTCATAGTGGCCTCATAGAATGAATTTGGAAGTTTTTCTTCCTTTTCTATTTTTTGGAATATTTTGAGAAGAATAGGTATTAACTTTTTATTAACTTTATTTTTTTAAGATTTTATTTATTTATTTGACAGAGAGAGAGAGAGAAAGAATGAGCAGAGACGCAGAGGGAGAGGGAGAAGCAGACTCTCCAAAGAGCAGGGAGCCTGAAGTGGGGCTTGATCCCAGGACCCAGGGATCATGACTTGAGCTGAATGCAGACATTTAACCCACAAGCCACTCAGGCACCCCTTAACTCTTCTTTAAATGTTTAGTAAAATTTGCCTTTGAAGCCATCTGGTCCTCGACTTTTGTTTGTTGGGAGGTTTTTTTTAAAATTTTATTTTATTATGTTATGTTAATCACCATACATCATTAGCTTTTGATGTAGTGTTCCATGATTCATTGTTTGCGTATAACACCAGCTGCTCCATTCAGTGCATGCCCTCTTTAATACCCATCACCAGGCTAACCCATCCCCCACCCCCTCCCCTCTAGAACCCTCAGTTTGTTTCTCAGAGTCCATAGTCTTTCATGGTTCATCTCCCTGTCCAATTTCCCCCCCAGGGAGTTTTTTGATTACTGATTCAGTTTCCTTGCTTGTTATGGGTCTGTTTAAGTTTTCTATTTCTTCCTGTTTCAGTTTTGGTAGTTTCTATGTTTCTAGGAATTTATCCATTTCTTCCAGGTTGTTAAATTAGTTGGCATATAGTTTTTCATCATATTCTAATTGTTTGTATTTCTGTGGTGTCAGCTGTTATTTTTCCTCTCTCATTTGTGATTTTATTTATTTGGGTCCTTTCTCTTTTCTTTTGATAAGCCTGGGTTGAGGTTTATCAATTTTATTAATTTTTTCAAAGAACCAGCTCCTGATCTGTTCTACTGTTTTTTTTAGCTTCTATATCATACTTCTGTTCTAACCTTTATTATTTCCTTCCTTCTGCTGGCTTTAGGCTTTACTTTTTTTTTTAAGATTCATTTATTTATTTATTTAAGAGGGAGCTAGCACAAGCAGGGGGAGCGGCAGGCAGAGGGAGAGGCAGGCTTCCCCGCCGAGCAGGGAGCCAGATGTGGGGCTCAATCCCAGGTCCCTGGGATCATGACCCCAGCCCAAGGCAGACGCTTAACTGACTGAGCCACCCAGGAGCCCCTAGGCTTTACTTTTTTGATAGTGTCCTTTGATGCACAAAAGTTTTTAATTTTGATGAAGTCCAATTATTTTTTCTTGTTCTTGCTGTGCATTTGGAGTTTTTTTTTTTTTAAGTGAAGACCATTTTGGTATCATCAGCATTTTCTGCAGAACTAATAATCTGTGCCTCTATTTTTTTCTATTCTTCTAAATCTATGCCAAACTTTTAGCATTATTCTCTGGTTCTATAAATGCTTTCCATCTTTTTTTTTTTTACATGTGTTTAACAGATGTGAGCTTTTTTTTTTTTTTTTTTTTTAGATTTTTAAAATTTGAGAGGGAGCGTATGTGTACACACAAGTGGGAAGAGGGGCGGAGGGAGAGAAAGAATCTCTAGCAGACTGTACTGAGCGTGGAGCCCCATGTGGGGCTCGATTTCATGACTCTGAGATCATGACCTGAGCCAAATCGAAGAGTCGGATGCTTAACCAACTGAGCCATGCACATGCCCAAATGGGAACTCTAATTAAAGAATTCTCTGTGTGCTCTGCAATGTTGTGTTTCTAAGGCTCCTCCCCATTTTCTTCCTAATTATGGTCATTTGATATTATAAAGTCAGAATTGAATTTTTGATGGTATTCAATCCTCTCAAGTTACCTCTAATTCTAAAGTCCTTCTTTGGAATGATATTTATCTTTTTAAAAGTTTTAAAAATTTGTCTTTTTAAAGTACAGAGCATATATTTAAGTACTGCCAGTTTGATTTTTCCTGACTACAAAGAACTCTGAGTTCAAATATCAATTTCTCCCAAGGATTCTCAGGCCACCATACTGATGACCAATTCTTTCATGTTATTTTAAAAGGACAGATTAGCACTTTTCCTAGTTACTTCCTTTTTCCTTCAGAAAATAAAACTAGCAATAAAGGAAATGTGAAATGTAGATTTTAATCAAATGAGACTTCCAGCAGATACTCAGTAGTTCCAGGTCATTACCACTATTTCTTGCCATTATGTCAGTTTATAAATCATCAAGAATGTAGCATTTCCTTCAAAGTGTCTTTGAAGACATTCATACCATATTATTTCTACAAATCACCAAGGTGATTTCATAAATTATGTCGAGGTCAAATTTATGTTATTCTATACAGACAACACAGTTATCTTATTTGGATACAAAATCAGTGAATATAATCAAACTGTGTTACAATGATGTAATTCACATCAAAATGGATTTCTGGGATAGTTAGTACAACATGTTCACTTTACACATAAAGACCCTGAGATTCATGAAAGTTAAGTGATACTGCCCAGGTCACAAGAAGATATATTGAAGGTCTCTTTTTTTTTCTGGTTCATGGATGTTTAAAGTCTACAGGTTAAACAGAAGCTATAAGTACTATGTGAGCAAAAAAATTATTTTCCACTAATTTAGAATAAAAGAAAGTATAATCTTGGTAAAAAGGAAAAGTTGTGAAAGTTTTTAAAAAAAACCCATTTTATCACCTTCAAATACAACATACAAATATTAGCAAAAATGATATTAACAAAAAATTTAATACAAATTATAATATACCAACCTTTACTCATAATTTAGACTCACACTTTGAATAAATAGTTAAATTCATAAAACATTAATTTTAGACCAAATGCCCCTTACCTTAATCCATGAAAATTTCAGGGGAAACATTATTTAACTGGTCAGAAAAAAAGTCAGTTGATGTGAAGGGATCAGGATAAGGGGAAGGGTTGATTGAAAGGGGTGACAGAAATGATTTTTATCTTGATCGTGGTCATGGCTACATGTCATGTATGCATTTGCAAAAGTTCACAGAAATGTACATTAAAAAGTTAATTTTATTATATGTAAATTATAAACCTCAATAATCAAAACTTTTAAAAAACCAATTTTTTACTGTGAAAGAAAACTAGTATATACTGAATTCTAAAAATACTGAATTAGAGGGGTCCAAACTGAGGCAGTTTCGTTGTGTAATTTTCAATTATATTTATGCAAATATTTCAGTTTTTAATCTCTAAACTTATACACAAACCAAAAAAATAGAAAAAGACCAGACACTTATTTAAAAAGTAACTCACCGTCTCATTTCCAAAAAGTATGTCAATATAAGGCATAACTTTCATCAATGATTCCTTGTAGAACTGACTAATAAATGGTGCAGACAAATTCAAAGTGAAAACTCTGTTGTTTTCAGAAGCATGTTTAGCCACTTTTAATACCGACTCTGGGGAAACTGTAAGGAAAAAGCCCTGGATAAAGAAAAAAAGGAGGGGAAATTAAAAATGCCATCTCCACAGAGTCATTCTCGGTCAGAATAAAAGACACCTATAAAAAATACAAACGTCTATATAACACAAACTTTAAAATACAATTATAAAATTCAAGGCAGGGCGCCTGGGTGCCTCAGTCGATTAAGCGTCTGCCTTCAGCTCAGGTCATGATCCCAGAGTCCTGGGATCGAGCCCCACATTGGGCTCCCTGCTCAATGGGAAGCCTGCTTCTCCCTCTCCCACTCCCCCTGCTTGTGTTCCTTCTCTTGCTGTGTCTCTCTCTGTCAAATAAATAAATAAAATCTTAAATAAATAAATAAATAAAATGCAAGGCAGAGAGCAGCAGCATTTGATTAGAAGAAAAACCTATAATTGAGTACAATATGCTTAGTGTGTGCCATTATGTCAGAGTATAACACATTACTTACTTCATATTAGATCTGTATACTCAATACTGAAAGAATTCTGGGAATCCACATAAGAAAAAATATTTCAAAGGTCTCATTTGAGACAATAATTATATTTAAATTACAGAAATAGTAATGAAGGCAGATTGGATCCTTTTAGCTTCTTAACTGGATTCTTATAAGTAACATACTATTTATTAAAAAATGAAATTAGTTTAGAAATGAAATCAGTTTCCTAAAATTATTCAGTGATAATAGAAAAATATTTTAGTTAAAATTTTATGTCAGGAAAGCTGTATTTTAAAATGCTATTTATCTACAATTTAAACATTAATAAAAGCATTTTTAAAATAGATTTATACCTTTTAGATAAAAGTGTAAGCAAAGACATGGATGCTTACAAAGGAAATTGATTTGAATGTTGCAAAAGACAGTGAAGGAATACACAAAGAGCAACAGAAGATAAAGTCAGAAAGGCCAGGGGAGTCAAGAATGCAAAAGGCCTTGAATGGGGCAGGTGAGGAGTCAGGGTGGGGTGGGGACAGATGATGGGTAATGAAGATTTCCTTGAAAGAAAGGAATAACAAGCTTGTGTGAAAATTTAAAGGAAAGTTAATCTGGATAGCAACAATTCAACAACAGTCAAAAGCAGAAAAGAAAAACGTAAAGGAGAGTACGAGAGGAAGGCAAATAAGGACAGTAAATGATGACAGAGAAATCCAACAAGGAAAATTTTTAGGAAGATACTTAAAGGTATTGAATGCTATCAATGGATAAAGAAAGGATGAGCAAAAGCCACTGGATTTGATGATTAAGAGAAAGTACTTATGGGATAAAGGTAAAAAAAAAAAAAGTCAGCTGTTAAAGAATGGTGAGAAAGTAGGGGTAAAAATTATAAATTATTTTGGAAGATTTATCAATGAAAAATAATAGACTCATCTGAAATTTACTGATTTACTGAGCAATTATTGTGTTCCAGGCACCACACTAAAAGCTTTATGTATATTAACTCAATTATTATCATTTTTTTCCTTGTATCAAACCTATGAGGTAGAGACTGTTATTCTCATTTTTATGAATAAAAAAGGCAAAATAGGCATGTGAAGAAATGTCCCCCCAGGTCATACAGTTTATATGTGATGGAGCTTAGATTCCAATGACTAGAGATAGTGCCCCTCGTTTGAATAGGTAATTGAAAAGAATAGAGAAGAAAGATATTTTACTGGGGGGAGAGGAGTGGTAGAGTTGTTTTTAAGAACAGCGTTAAGTTGAAGCATTTTTGATCTTTAACAAGAAGGATCTGGAGAAAGAGAGGAATGAAGAAGCAAGATAAGGAGGAGGATTAGAAAGAACAAGGAACCAGAGAAGTTAGGGCAGTGGGAACCAGAAGGAAAGAAGAGTTAAGCTTATAAACGGAAGAAATAACCATGAAAATGTAAAGGAAACTTCTTTTAAAATTACAAAAGGGGTACTGAAATATTCAACTACAACTGAGGGACTAACCACTTCCATCATGTAAACTTTAAAAAGTTTAAAAAGAAAAAAAATTTTTTCTATTACTTTCAAATTGAATATTAAAAGAATATTAAAAAATTAACTTTGAGGTAGGAGTCATGTATATTTGGATTTGAAGGGTTTATTGCCCTTATAAACTCTGAGATATTAAGAATTTTCCAGTATAATTGTTTCTTATTACTTTAAAGTATTGCTAATGAAATTCTAATAAAAATGTTTCCTTATTATAATAACATAATATTTTCTCATTATTTAAAAACCCCAATCCATTTATTCTTTACCAATATTCAACTGTTCTAAAAGGTAACAAGTCTTAGTCTTAGGTGATGTTATTTTTTAAATGTTTTCACCTTACTTTTTTAACCAACTACCATGTCACTTGCAAACTATGAACATCCAAGCTGTTTCCTTTGCTATTTTTGTCACTTGGAGAATTAAAATGAACAGTTTATATAGCATCTTGTCTCCATAGTAATATGTATGTACTTGCTTTTTAGTCTTTCATTTAATGAGGAGCGTTTAAAGCTAACCCCCCTCCCATCTCTCCCCAAACTGTTCCAGCATGAAATAAAAACCTCCCAGAGCTAGCATTCTGCCAGCTGTGGATTAACCACAGACAGCCACAGAATGGTCTACACAAATAGTAACCTGGTCAAATAATTAGGCTTCTCACCAACTTTGGACTGAAAATTTGATCTGTGCTAAATACATCTGATTGTAATTTAAGGTACTGAACAGTATGCCCCTGGAGTCCAAATTTGGCCTCATTCCAAATGTGTGTATGTGTGTTTTACTTTAAAATGCAACCCAAGAGTATTGTGATGTGGACAATATAACTTCCATTTTGTCAATTTTATAAAGAATATATAAAAAACTATCAGCTTTTAAATGAGGGAGATTCACAATTTAAATTAATTCCATTTTTGAATAGTCTCTTGTTTTACTTTAAGTAAATATTTAGTATTTAAACAATTTAGGATTTGTGTTCCGTTATAGTGCAAAGACTTAAAATTGATGCCAACCATAACTTTTCTTCCTAGATTTATATCCTTTGCTAGGCGACACATTCTAGACTGTATTATCATGAAAAATAAAAACAGTGCCATTATAAAAAATTTTTTTCAAGTGTCAGGTTTGCAATAAAAACAGGCCAATAGTTTATATGGCTATAGATTAGAAAAATACTCTATATAATCAACAAACTCTTGTGATTTTTCTGATTAGGGGTTTCAGTCTATACAACAGTTAATCCTATTACTCTTTGTCCGTATGAGCACCAGAAGGCAAAGCAGATTCTAACACTTAAGAGATCTGATAATATTAATCACTATTGAGAGTGAGGCAAGACGATTTTATCCATTAAAATGGTAAACAAAACAGAATAAAAAGGTAGGAATAGGAGGAATGGGGAAAGACTAAGGCAGAGCAAAAGAACCATTTTTGCATCGCCAGACTTAATACTTAGAAATCTCAAATACATGTGTTTGAACTGCACGGGTCCACTTACGCATGGATTTTTTTGGATAAATATAGTACAGTCCTATAAATGTATTTTCTCTTCCTTATAATTTTCTTAATAACATTTTCTTTTCTCTAGCTTACTTTATTATAATATGTATTTAATAGACTGTTGATGTTATCGGTAAGGCTTCTGGTCAACAGTGGTTAACTATTATCAGTAGTTAAGTTTTGGGTGAGTCAAAAGTTAATACGCACATTTTTTGACTGTGCAGGGTGCTGGCACCCCTAACCCCTGTGTTCTTCAAGAATCAACTGTACATAGGGCGCCTGGGTGGCTCAGTTGGTTAAGCGACTGCCTTCGGCTCAGGTCATGATCCTGGAGTCCCGGGATTGAGTCCCGCATCGGGCTCCCTGCTCGGCAGGGAGTCTGCTTCTCCCTCTGACCCTCCCCCCTCTCATGTGCTCTCTCTCTCCTCTCATCCTCTCTCTCAAATAAATAAATAAAAAATCTTTAAAAAAAAAAAAAAGAATCAACTGTACATAAATTTGTCATCCAACTACTCTAAGTATTTCTTGGTGTAGTTTAATTTTTTTAAAAGATTTATTTATTTATTTGACAGAAAGAGAGAGAGAGAGAGAGAGAGCACAAGCGGGGGAGAGGGAGAAGCAGGCTTCCTGCTGAGCAGGGAGCCCCATGCGGGCTTGATCCCAGACCATGGGGGTTCATGAGCTGAGCCAATGCAGCCGCTTAACCAACTGAGCCACCCAGGCGCCCCTCTTGGTGTAGTTTAATTGCTACACAGGAGGATGTAAGAATTAAACCGTTTAATATACTAAAAGATAAGGAAAGGAATTGCTCTTCTTGCTCTTTACCAGTATATACTTTAATTCAGGAAAATCATTTGGTGTTCTTTTTAATTGTCCTTACCTAAGAGCACAAATTCTTGTTATTATTTCCATTAACAATTATCTAAAGAATAGAGGTATGTGTGTGTGCACACGTGCTCATATACTTTGTAAATTTTAGGGATTTTTGGAAGTATAAAAATAAACGCAAACAAAAGACCAGGAAAACGTCTACAGTAAATATGACACAGTGTTAATATCTTTAGTCTATAAAGAGTTTTAAAAATAGATTAAGAATTAAACAAACATGAGGACACCAATAGATAAATGAGCCAAGAACATGAAAATGCATTCCATTAAAAGCAAAAAAGAAATATACTGGTAAATAAATATATAGACAAGTATTCCTTTCTAGCAATTAAAGAAATAACATGGTGAAGAAAGGTTCTTCAGTGATGAAGAAAGGTTGGTGAAATTAATATATTAATACTGCCGGTGGGAGTGCAACTGACACTTTCTCAGAAAATAATTTGAAAATACACATGAGGAACCACAAACAAATTCATACTCTTTGACCCAATAATTCTATTTTTGAGAGTCTACTTTAAGGAAATAATCTAAAATATGGGAAAATATTAATTCATGAACATATCAGTACACTTTTACTGAAAATCTGGAAACAGTGTAAATACTTAATGATTGAGAAAGAAATAGTCAAGAAAGAATTGGCATATTCTTTCTATTTTTCCACTCTAAACCTGGCTGTTGATAATTAAAAATGTGGCTAGTTAAAAAAAAAATGTTACTAGTTCAACTGAAGATCTGAATGTCAAATTTTATTTAATTTTAATTTATATGTAAGAAGACATGTAGCTAATGAGCACGTGCAATGTGGCTAGTGTGACTGTGGAACTTGATTTTAATTTAATTTATTTAAATTTAGAAATAGAAGCTGCTAAACATAATTTTATTGTTTTGATAGGTCTACATTTCATTTTGATCATTGACAATTTAGTGACTGAACTGATTGCTGTAAATTTAAGATAGACAGCAATTTTAAAGGCTTAGTATAAACAAAAGAATGTCAAGAATATAATAATTTTATATAATTACATGTTGAAATGAAAAATATTTTAGTTAATATTAAGATAAAATACATTATTAACATTAATTTTACCTGTTTCTTTTTACTTTTTCAATGTGGCTACTAGAAAATTTTCAACTATATGTGACATATTTCCATTGGAAACTGCTGCTCTAGAGGACACTTTGAAAATTTTTAAGATTATGATTATGAAAACTAAGTGGAAAAGTGGAAAATGTTTACACCACATAAATGTTAAATGAAACATAAAGCATACAAATAGTGTGCACAAAATATGGTTAAAAACTACACTAAATCAAAAGGAAAAAAATGGAAGAGAATACACCCAGATTAAAATGGTTAAATGTGAGTAGAAAAATTATGGATAATTTTAATTTTTTTTTAATTTTTCAGATTTTGGTGATGCCATTCAATTCTCTTCTGATAAAAATTATTTAAAAGACAAAATATTTTGTTACTTGAAGTATATCTCTACACAAACAAGAGATGTTTATAAATGGTGAGAAGCTTAATTCAATAAACAAGAGTCAGCAGAGAAACAGCTGGGAGTAAGTCTATTTTGCTTCTTCAAGTAGATGGCAGAAAAAAGGAAAAAACTAAGTATGAGACTGGTGACTTTGGTAAACCTAAATCACTAGTCACAACAGCAAAAGAGAAAATTAAGAAGGAAGTGTGGTAACAGAAAAATATTTGGCCAACCAAAGAGTGCTCCCAAACCTAGACTACCAATGATGAGAGGGCTGAGAGTTTCAGATGCTGAGTCTGAAGACATACCACTGTTGTCTGTTCTAAAGAACGTATTCAGTCTGTTTTCCATTGCACGATGAAGGTGCCATACATAGAACACTTGTCAGAGAATGAGGTTGAAAGAATGAATAAATGAGAAGCAAAAAAACAAATACAACCACCAAATAGTATGTTTTCTTCTTCTTAATAGGATCTACATGTTTTGTACATCTCCCAGAGAGTGTGAAATGTATTTCCTTATAGGAGAGAGAGGATCAAATATGAATTATGACAAAGCATAGTTCCTATGTGCTTGTAAGGAAAATACTGACTTTGACAACCATTAAGATAATGTATAAATTGTTTACAATACAATGTTATGTCATGCACTACACTTCATACCAATGATAGCAATAGAATCACTAAAAGAAAAAAGCCAAAACAAATGCATTAGCAAATACTTGTTACCACTGACTGAATGTAATGCATCAATGGAACAAAATAATTTGCCTAGGTCTTCCTGCCTATGTGGCTCCTTTTGGAAGCATCAGTGAAATCACTCATTCCATATATATTTTAATCTTTAGGGATTAAAATACCTGCAATCTTAACTATTCTATGACTGTAGAAGTTAGCTTTTCTTCCCTCTGAAATAATCCCCTGAAAAAGCATGTAACAGGAGGCAGCAAGACATAGTGGAAAGAAGATAGGTTTTAGAGGGACATACATAAGATATTAATCACAGCTTTGCTGGAAGTGAAAGGCAGTGTTAGACATCCTGCAAGTCCATTTCTAGGGGAAAAGATAAGCAAAACATGGTAAATGCACACTATTATACAGAGATTAAAAGCAATAAACCAGAAATATATACATCGACTGGACAAGCTATATAGTTCATACTTTTATACACTGTGCATAATGTAAACACACATCTAAAAAAATGATACATTTTTCAAGGATGTAAAACTCATATCAAACACATTAGAGTTCCCATGGTGAGAAGAGGAACAGGATTAGGGATCAGGAATGATAAGAAAAATAAAATAATAAGATAGGAGCCATGTCTAAGCCAGATGAAAATAATTTGACAGGATTCACTCAATTCTCAGCATCAGAGAGTTTAAACAAACCAGTATACTTACTTACTTATTTATAAGCAAACTCTACACCCAGCGTGGGGCTTGAACTCAACAACCCTGAGACCAAGAGTTGCATGTTCTACTGACTGAGCCATCCAGATACCCCAACAGCATACTTATTTTTAACAGTTTTGCCAATCTGACTACTATTTAACTGTGATTTGGGGTTATGTAACTTCCCTAGGCCTCACCTCATTGCTCTCATCTGAAAAATGGGAATGGTAACACCTATCAATATCATTGTAAGACCTAAATGAGTGCTTAATACAATGTTTGTCATGTTATATGCACTTCACACGTTTCCATTTTATTATTACTATTTCTGTAGTAATACGAAGAACATTAGAAAGTTGTTTTGTTTTTGCATGAATGGTGAGTTCTACAGTTATAACTCTTAGTTACAATACTGAACAAAAGTATGCTCTTTAACATCAATATACAGTTTGGTATTTCCTTTGAAATATAAAAACATAAAACAAAATCCATCATTCCCTTTCCAAAAGCTCTGCCTCCTCTCTTTCCTTGATTTAATCATCCTATATCCTGCTGACAGATTAATCACCCTAATCACTCTTCTTTTCCTAGCAAATTAAATCCAAATGCCTCACACCCCAGCATTCAAAACTCTCCACAAAATACTCCAACTTCCACAGTAAGCCAGCTGTAACCTCTATTACTCCACAACATATGTCTTTGCTTCAATCATAATGATTTGCTTCTCCCAAAATAAGTCTTCTGACTCTTTATATTGTTCTTTCTATCCGAAATATCCACTACCCATACCTGTTGGAATTTACCACTCCATCAAGGCCCTTTTAAATCTACATTTAAATCTGAATTTCATCCCACAAAGATTTAACTACGTTCCCACCAAGATGTCTCATTCCTCTTTGAACCTCCTTAATATGTAATATGAATTTTATTCTGTTTATTTTTAAACAACTTGCATTTGCCTTATCTCCCTTACCTGGCTGTAAATAACCTTAAGGGCCAGTGTACTTTTTAAAATGTTTGCTCCAGTACAAAGCACAGTGTGTACAGTTTACAGATAGTTTAAAAATATCTGGTTAAATTTTTATTGAGATTCCATCTAGATTCCCATGTAACTGGAATGCTATTTTGAAAAAAAGAAAAGAAAAAAGAACTGTTGCATCTTCACATGCAAAGAGAAGAGTATATTCATTTCAGAGTTGGACAACTCTTTAGTTCAGAGGATCTGAAACTTTCTCAGTTCCTAGCACCCTTAGGGTATAAGTAATTTTTTTCATGGTGCTCTAAGACAGGCCTAACAGTTCTAGGTGGTTTTTTTGTTTTGTTTTGTTTTTAACAGTCAGGTCCAAATAACCTAATAAGTACTGATAATGGAAATAAGTACTGAAAATGGAAATAATTTACCCTACACAAGAGAAGTAAATCTGAGTATAAGGGTGGCATTCTGGGGAGCAGAAGTAAGAGGATTTTACAGAAATGCACTCTGACTGGATGATGGCAGTGGGGTACCCTGAAAGTAAAATACAACCAATGAAAACTTGCCTGTGGCTGGGATGCCCTAACAACTTTAGTAGTGATGATACCTAGTAATCAATTTTCATTTGTTTTCTAACCTATGTAGTGTTAAAATCCCTCTCTGCTAACCTAAATTTGCCATAAAAATTAGCTCTTCACCTTCCAAATGTGTAAATAATTTTTCATTTTATGCTCAATAAAGTTTGGATTTAAGAATTATTATTATTTTTGTCCTCAAATCCAATGTTTAATGTCCAATTTTTAAAAAAGATTTTATTTATTTATTTGAGAGAGAGCAGAGTGAGAGTGACCAGAGCCAAAGGCAGACGCTTAACTGACTGAGCCACCCAGGCACCCATATCCAATCAATTTTTAACTCTGTAGTAACTCTTCCAAATATGCCATCTTTCTCATTAAAACAACATTAGTATTAACTTCCCATTAATATACCCTCATTACTTTATAAACACTACTGCAACAGTTTCCTGTTTTGGCAAAATTCCTTTGCTCAAAGACCTTAAATGACTCATTTCTTAATAATACATTTAAGTTCCTGACATGGCATTAAAAATTCTCTAATCTATCTTTCCTACATTACCTCTGATGATTCACCTTCATGAAACTCTTATTCTGACCACATGGGTCTTCTAGCTAGCCTAAGTAGAAATCCTATATTTTCCTATATACTTTCATTTGCTGGTGATATTTATTCACTCTCTAGAATCTGTTCTTTACCTTCCACTTAGTCAACAAAAGCAAGGGTTGGCAAATGTTTTTTGTTAAAGGCCCAATAGAAAATATTTTAGGTTTGTGGGGCATATGATTTCTACTGCAAAAACTCAACTTTACTATTGTAGAGCTAAAGCAGTTATAGACAATACATAAAAGACTGAGCATGGCTGTGTTTGAATAAAACTTTATTCACAATAATAGGCAGTGGGTGAAATCTGGCCCAAGGGTCATATTTGCTGACTCTTGAACTAAAGGAAAGAAAGAAACACACACTACTAAGTGGAAATGAAAACAACCACTAAAATACAAAGAAAGTTGGTAGAGAATATTAGCAGGAAATCCAATGTAGGGCGGTAATGACTGTTAGCTTCCTCGCAATAATAAAGAGCATGAAGAAATTGAAGGTTAAAGTGGGTTTAGAGAGAGAATGAAACCATAATTACATTTCCAGATGTCCTATCTTGAATTGAGAACATCTGACTATTTTCTGAGGTTAGCACTAAGACAACACAAGTTGCTACATTTGAGTAGTACACCCAATTTCCATAGCATACTGATATCTTGTTTTAGGTGTTGTTGGTCCCCATCTGCACCCGCCCATCCCACTCAATGCTTCTCCCTAGAAGTAGAGGAAGTGGTGGAATGTGTTAATAAAGCTAACCAATGTTTTTGAAGACAATTTTTGAATTTTTAAAAACAAATCATAATTGGAGTGCCTGGCTTGATCATCTGGGTGAGCATGTGATGCCTGATCTTAGGGTTGTGAGTTCAAGTCTCATGTTGGGCACAGAGATTACTTAGAAAAACAAACAAACAAATCATAATTGTGGTAGAAGCTTGGGGTTCACAAACCAGGCAACTGTAGACTATAGTTAAAATACAGGGTGGCTTCTTTGATTGCCAAGGCATTACAGAGAGCAGTGCTCTTCTAATTCAAACTTTGGCCTGCTTCTTGGCAAATTACTAAAATAAACACTGCTATTCTCACTTTTTAAAAAAGTAACTGGCACAAATGAGCTATCTTTCTTTGTCTTTATTTTTATGTAGAAGTAAAAACTGGAGTAAGTAAATCCCCCTGAAATACAAAAAATAGCAACAGATAATATAGTAGCATGTTATAGTTAAAAAAAAGAAATGACTGGACTAGAAATTCTAGTCTAGGTTTTAAACAAGCTACTTTGAAACATTTGAGCAATATATTTAATCTTGAGCTCTGGTTTCTTCAATTAAAAAATAGACGAAAGGTTGGATGGATGATCTTCAGAGACACTTCCATCTCAAAAATAGAATTCAGGGATGCCTGGCTGTCTCAGTCAGTAGGGCATGTAACTCTTGATCTTGGGGTTGTAAGTTCAAGAACACACTGGGTACAGAGTTTACTTAAAATAAATAAAGGGCCATTAAAAAAATAGAACTCAAGTTTAAAATTAACAACTGTTAACTGAGGTGAAATTCATATAACATAAAATTAACCATTTTTATTTATCTTTTTAAAAGATTTATGATTAGAGAGTGAGTGCGCATGTGTGGGGCAGGGGGAGGGGCAGAGGAAGAGAGAATCTCAAGCAGACTCCCTGCTGAGAGCAGAGCCCAACTCAGAACTCGATCCCACGACCCTGAGATCATGATCTGAGCCAAAATCAAGAGTTGACGCTTAACCAACTGAGCCACCCAGGTGTCCCAAAATTAACCACTTTAAAGTGAACAATTCAATGTCATTTAATACATTAACAATGTTGTACACCATCACCTCCATTTAGTTTCGAGACGTTTTCATCACCCCAAAAAAGAAACCCCCTTAACTCATTAAGAAGTTACTCCTAGCCACTGGCAACTGCTAATCTATTTTTTGTTTCTCTGGATTTATGTATTCTGGGTTTTCATATAAATGGAATCATACATTATATGATCTTTTCTGTCTGGCTTCTTTCACTTAGCAGAACATTTCTGAAGTTCATTCATGGTGTAGTATGTTGTATATTTGTTAGTTTTTATGGCCGAATAATATTCCATTGCAAAGACATCTCACAATGTGTTTATCCATCTATCTGGTTAGGGGCATTTGGCTTGCTTCCATAACTTCCATTTTTTTCCATAATATTTTTAGAAGCAATAAATAATATACATGTACATATCAAAAGTGCACTTCGAACATAGGAAAGAGCTAAACTGTCAATAAATACACTTACATTGACCCTGACATTTTCTCCTTTGTGCTGCCAGCAATGGTCGCGGGACATAGTTACGTTACATACACACACATGTACACACATGTCAAAAGGAAAGGAAGGATTGCTTTTAGACTTGAATAATTTCTTTACTGCTGAAGTCAACACTGATTGCTACCTGATTAATATCCAGCCACTCAAAACAGTAGCACAAGAAGTCAAAAAGGTATAGATAACTCATGACACTAGCTATGAAAACTTTATGATATTGAAAGTTTGTATGTTAATGAAATATTATTTTTCAGATCATATATTACTTAGACTTTGCCTTCTGGCTATTAAGTTATATGACTTGATATAATTTTTAAGATAAGAAAAGTGACTAAAATGCATTTTTAATACTGATATAGGGCAGTAGTTTTCTTTTTTTTTTTTTTTTAAGATTTTATTTATTTGACAAAGAGAGCAGCAGAGGGAGAGGGAGAAACAGACACCCCGCTGAGCAAGGAGCCCAATATGGGGCTTGATCCCAGGACCCTGAGATCATGACCTGAGCTGACAGCAGCCACTTAACCAACTGAGCCACCCAGGCGCCCCTAAGACAGTAGATTTCAAAGTGTAATTCCTGAATCAGCAGCTATAGTATCACTAGGAACTTGGTAAAAATGAAAAACTTAGGTCCTACCCCAGACCTATGCAATCAGAAAATGTGGGTGGGCATAGCAATCTGTTTTCACAAGCCCTCCAGGTGGTTTTCATCCATGTTAAAGTATGAAAACCACTGATCTAGAATAATAAAAGATCCATTCATTATCCTTAAGACTCTTATCCAACATAGAGAAACTAAAAATCTTTATGAAGATGGCAAAAAGGGACCCACTAAAAATATAAAACCTGTCTGCAGTGGAGGAAAAACAGGTTGTATCATTTTGTTCCAAGAGGTAGTTCTAACATTATCTAGATCAAAAATTAGGATTAATTCTAGATATGTCTCCTGAGGCCAGGGAAACAAAAGCAAAAATAAACTAATGGGGACTACATCAAAATAAAAATCTTCTGCATAGCAAAGGAAATAATCAACAAAACTAAAAGATAACCTCTGAATGGGAGAAGATATTTGCAAATGACGTATCTAATAAAGGGTTAGTATCCAAAATATATAAAGAATTGATACAACTCAATACCAAAAAACCAAATAATACAATTAAAAAATGGGCAGAAGACATGAACAGACATTTCTCCAAAGAAGACATGGAGTTGGCCAGCCAACAGACACATAAAAAGATGCTCAACATTACTCATCATTAGGGAAATGCAAATCAAAACCACAATATCACTGCACACCTGTCAGGATGCTTAAAATCAAAAACACAAGAAACGAGTGTTGGTGAGGATGTAGAGAAAAAGGAACCCTTGTGCACTGTCAGTGGGAATGCAAACTGGAGCAAGCCACTGTAGAAAACAGTATGGAGGTTCCTCAAAAAATTAAAAGAACAACTGTATGATCCAGTAATCACATTACTGGGTACTTACCCAAGGAATATGAAAAACCTAATTAAAAATGATATAGGTATGCCTATGTTTATAGTAGTATTATTTATAATAGCCAAATTACGGAAGCAGCCCAAGTCTCCATTGACAGATGAATGGATAAAGATGTGGTATATATATATACAATGGAATATTATTCAGCCATAAAAAAGAATGAAATCTTGCTATTTGCAACAACATGAGTGGATCTAGAGAGTATAATGTTAAGCAAAATAAGTCAGTCTGAGAAAGACAAATACTATATGATTTCCCTCATATGTGGAATTTAAGAAACAAAACAAAGGGGAAAAAATAGACAAACCAAAAAACTGACCCATAATTATAGAGAACAATCAGGTGGTTACCAGGGAGGAGTTGGGTGGGAGGATGGGTAAAATAGTGAAGGATATTAAGAGTATACTTATCTTGACGAGCTCTGAGTAACATACAGAGTTGCTGAATCACTATATTGTACACTTGAATCACTATATTGTACACCTGAAACTAATATAACACTCTATGTTAACTATAATGTAATTAAAATAATTTTTACCAAAATTAGTTTGCCTATAACTATGACATTGGCCCAAACACAGCCATT
The DNA here is from genome assembly GCF_011800145.1 of Mirounga leonina. NCBI lineage: Eukaryota > Metazoa > Chordata > Mammalia > Carnivora > Phocidae > Mirounga > Mirounga leonina. Next base: position 2,842,088 of record NW_023270265.1, on the reverse strand, counting down.
CTACTATTATTTGGTCCATTTATTGGGCTTTCAAATTATTTCCCATGAAAAGAGGGTTCTGCAGCTAAAATATTTAAAATTAAACCTCAGAGAGGTTGCTCTACTTGTCCAAGGTCATACAACTAATGATTTGAGGAGGCACTAGAATTCCAGTCTACCGTCTCATATCTGCTTACTTGTTTATATTCACCGATGCTATGTTCTATAAATAATGAAACAACTTAAAAAAAAAAGGTCAAGGAGAATATAACTCAGATTGGGTTAAACTTGGGGGTAAAATGAAATACACAGCACAGGAATCTTGAATTAACTCTGAATCTAGTTCTAAGTTTCTTGACAGCCAAAGCAAAAAGTAAGACATCCAGTTACCTGGATGGGAGAAGTTACCTGGCTTTCATTCTTGAAGAGATGAAAAATAACATTTCTGTATGAGAAACATTTGTTTTTTTTTTTTATAGATTTTATTTATTTACTTGACAGAGAGAGAGCACAAGCAGGGGGAGCAAAAGGCAGAGGGAGAGGGAGAAGCAGACTCCCCGCTGAGCAGGGAGCGCAATGTGGGCCTCGATCCCAGTTTTGGGATCATGACCTGAGCCAAAGGCAAACGCTTAACCAAATGAGCCAGGCACCCCGAGAAATATTTGGTTCTAAAACATACTTGTCATATGGTGTACAACATATAGAACACTGATTAATACAGAAGACTATGCTGTCTGCAACAACTTCTAAATAGGAAGTTCAGTCTATTTATTGTAACACTCTTCAGTAAAAGACTATGGCCTTGATATCGAAACAACTCAGTGAAAGCAAAGCAGATGGGAGTAAAGACCAAGTAAATAGTTCTTTGATGTCTGAGCATAAAATTTGGAGTTTTTAGAGTAAGGATAGACTCTATGTTCCTTAAATAATCCTCTCTCAATATCAATACTCTAAAGCAGGGTGAGAAAACAGTTGAAGAGTAGACAATTTCAAGTTGTACTTTTTTTTTAATAAAATCTTTTTCTTAAAATTTTATTTTATTATGTTATGTTAGTCACCATACATTACATCATTAGTTTTTGATGTAGTGTTCCATGATTCATTGTTTGCGTATAACACCCAGTGCTCCATTCAGTAAGTGCCTTCCTTAATACCCATCATCGGGCTATCCCATCCCCCCACTTCCCTCCCCTCTAAAACCCTCAGTTTGTTTCTCAGGTTGTACTTTTTTCTAAGAGTCTTCTCATTTGGTACATGTTTCATAATACCAGGCCACCCACTCTATTATATAAAGAATAATCAAATTATTTGTCATGGGAATCTGCTTAGTGGTAAAATCTTTATGATTTATATACGGTAAATGTCAATATAAGAAGATATACATTACTGTTCTATAACACAATTTGCTCAAAGAGATTTTCACCAACTATTCTAGGTAGTACTACAATGTACTCAAACTTGTCGTTTTTATATGGCTTTATTTATTTTTAAACATAACATTCATCACTACCCAACATTATGTTATACATTCACTTCTTTATTTTATTTGTTCTCTCTGCTATTGGAATGTAGTATCTAGCAGGGCAAGAACATCTGTTTTATTCATTATTGCATCCCTAGAGCAATGCCTGGCATGTAGTTAGAAAAATATTTTAAATATTTTTTGAATGAATGAGTTTACTTAGACTGGAGAGAGGGGTGGAAAAAGAGATGGTATAAAGTTAAAACATATTAATTTGAGAACACTAGGTAGCTGAAGCAACGGCTGCCACCTATATTTATCTCTCTCCAAGACAGTACAGAACAAGGATGGAAAAATAAATCTACAAAAAAACATGCCCTCAGCATAACCTGAAGACAAAAAAGAATGCCCAAACATCAAAATAACTACAATTAAAAAGAGAAAAACCACCAAGTTCCATTGTAAGATCTCCTACATTCATGCCCCACCCCCACCTATCATGAGGCCTTGTGGAGAGCAAAGGTAGTTTGAGAAAACCTCTTGGGTAAAGAGAATTTGGTAACTGGGCTAAAGGTCAAACTAAAACTACTGTCAGAAGGGTGATATCCATCCTAAATATGAAAATATTAAACAGGTATGCAAGTAGATCCGAGGAGGAAATTAAAAGTACACTAACTTTAAAGGGGTGTTCTTTAAAATGCACATTTCCTGAGGAAGAGAAAAAAGGCAAAAAAGAAGCCCCTCTGGCAACTGAGCAATGAGGATGAAAAGAAAGAAAGGGAAATTTTAGGGTTTTGAAAGAGAGCACAAAGTTGGAGAACTCACAATCTCTAACCTATCCCAGGAGAAAAATACTGAAAACAACTCCTATCCCCACTCCACCAAACAAATCGACTGAAGAATCCGCACTTTGATATACTGATGGAAGAGGGTACTGTGTTTACTAGGAATCATTTAAAGGACCATAATACAGTCTCCCCCCTCCGCCCCCGCCACATACACATAGCCACACTGACCAAGAGAAAGAGTAACAGGTAGCTACGAAACGTCAGAAATGAAAATCAATACATATCAACTGAGGAAAACTCCATCAAGGAAAATCAATCTGAGGCAGGAGAAAATAACAAGGCAATACCACAAATGGAATGAAATATAGTCAAACAAGCATTTGAAGATATGAAAACCCATCATGAATCTGAAATTCCAAAATTAAGAACAGAAATAAACAAAACAACAGAAAGAGAGCTGACTGGCTGACTGAACTCAGCAAAGAGAAAGGAAGACAAAGATAAAATCAATTCAGAAATGAAGAATAAATTACAGGGTGCCCAAGGAAGAATAAACTCAAATGAAAATTTAATAAGGGACACTGAAGAAAGGCAGGAAACTAAAAGAAAATGAAAATGAGATAATAAGGAGGTAAAAAGAGTCAGAGAAGAATAATGGAAATAGAAGACAGGGAAAAGAGGAATAACATTCATACTGTTTGAGTACCCCCTCCCCCAAAATACAAGGGAACAAAGTTAATATTTAAAACTAATATCCAAAAAAACTTTTAAAGAATAAGAAAGACTTGAATCTAGACACTGCAAGGGCCCACTGGATACCTGGGAAAATAAACCCATAATGAGCAACCTGTAGCTGTATCAGAGTGAAACTATTATATTTCAAGAATAAAAACCAGACCTCCAGGTACAACAGTCAAATAATTTATAAAGGCAAAATAATTTGACTGGTTTTAGACTTTTCAAAACCAACATATGAAACAAGGCAACAACTGAGCAGCAAATTTTTTAAAAATTCAAAGGAAGAGTAAACCAAAGATTTTTATATCCAGACAAGCTTTCCATTAAATATAAAGACTAGAAAAACAGATTTCAATACATAGAACTTAGGTAATTCTGTGCCCATGAGTTGTTTTGAGGAGTCTGTTAGAGGAGGAGTTTTGAAATGATGGTAAACATTTAAAAATATATACATGTACATCTATGACTAAAATAAAAATAGAGGTAAGGGTAAAAGAGTAAGGTACAAATTTTATATGTTAGGAAAAGAAGATTATATGGTACAAATTTTATTTGTTAGGATAAAAAGATAATAACGTAAGTAAATGTAACTAAAAATGATACAGAAGGAAACAGAATAAAATAAAGGGCTGTTATATACACGATAGATAAGAGTTAAAGCATACCAACCCAAACAGACAAACCAGACAGTAAAAGGTTAAGTAAAATAACAGGGGACTTAGAAAAGATCATTTAAAAAGATGTAAGTAGGGGTGTCTGAGTCTGCCTTTGGGTCAGGTCATGAACCCAGGGTCCTGGGATTGAGCCCCACATCGGGCTCCCTGCTCAGTGGGGAGTCTGCTTCTCCCTCTCCCTTTGCCCCTCCTCTCTACTTGTTCTCTCTCTCTCTTTTTCTTTCTTTCTCAAATAAGCAAATCTTTTAAAAAAATGTTTAAGTATAAAGGTAACCACTAAAACAAAAATATAAATATAAACCTCTTCCTAATAAACACAGACCACTTCTTTAAAATTTAAAAACAAAATCATGTTTTTCACAGGCAAACTTGATGAGTGAACTGAGAACATTCAAAAAGTCATTTCTCTTGTCTTTAAGAAGGGCTGTATTTGCTCAATGAGCAACAAATACCACTGTTTCTGGCAAATAGTAGGTGATTAATAAATGTATAAGAAATGAGATGAATCTTCATTTTTGGCCATATGTTGGCAGTATGCTATTTTTATTTAGAAATGCTGCTAAAAGAAATGCCACACTTTTGCTCTAATCAAATAGAATATTAGCTATCTCAGACCATAAAACTATTCTTTTTTTTTTAAAGATTTTATTTATTTATTTGACAGAGAGAAAGAGAGAGCGAGAGAGGGAACACAAGCAGAAGGAGTGGGAGAGGGAGAAGCAGGCTTCCTACAGAGCAGGGAGCCCAATGCGGGGCTTGATCCCAGGACCCTGGGATCATGACCTGAGCCGAAGGCAGATGCTTAATGACTGAGCCACCCAGGTGCTCCAATATTATTGATTCTTAAATACTTATTTAAATGGATTAGATTATTTAAAAGTCAGAGATTAAGGAAAACTTCACTTATTATAATTATTTCTAACTACTGATAGATCTTAATGAGAAATAATTAAAAGATGTAGAGCTGTTTTTAAGATAGCATTTCTGATGCCGGAGTATAGATATTTCTACACATTCTCTTCTCAAAAATCACCTCAAAATAACACAGAGAATGAGAAACTAAAACAAAACTCCTTTATAAACAAAACTAGAAGACACTGACAATCATGGATTTTAATATCCGACAGCAGAAAGTACATGGAGAAGCGGTGACAAGATTTGCAGAGTAAAAGACACTGAAGTACAAATTCCAACAAGAAACAAGCTTATTCACCCAAATAACCTTGGGAAGTTCAGAAAACGAAAGTGTCAGGTATCTACTGGGGCTGAAAATTAGGGAAGATGATTAAGAGTAAACTTTCAGATTTCCATTCGCACCCCATAGAGCCAGACAAATATCCTTCCCTTACCTCTGCAAGAAAATGGAAAGAAGGTAGACTAGGAAAGCACTGGAAAAGTTTCAAGCTCAGGAACTCCAAGCATAAAGGAAAACACAGTTCAAGACCAAGTGCTGAAAATAGGCCGGCATGGTTATGTGAAAATCTATATACCAAATAGCCCTTCAAACCCTTTTCCTGACTAGTATTCTGGCTTAAGTTCAGTCAAGCAGAATATTGGAGGATCCCATCTTCTCTGGAGAAACTAAATAGCCCTGAAGAAGACGTTCAAATGATCTCTCCTATGAAAAAGCTGTCTTTTATTCAAATGCCCCAAGAAGTTCAAAAAAGCCTCATTTTGTGCAAGTCTAATCAGGTATTCATTCAGTGTATCACTCCAAAATATAAACAATCAGCATTACCAGATATTTGAGAGAGTCTCTAACAAAAAGTGAAAATACAAAAAAGGGAATTCCAATAAGACAGAAAAACAGAAAAAGATCAAGTGAAAAATAAGAAAAATAGAGGATCAATCCAAGAAATCAAATTTCTAATGAAAGTTCCAAAAGGAAAGGACAAAAAGTTGGATGAAAACTAGAAAAGAATGACATTAAAAAATTCTCCAGAACTTCCTTATTGTCTAGATTTATAGGAACCAATAGTTAACACAACAAATGAAAAGACCATTATTATTGGTCAGGAAAATTTAGAAAACCAGAGATAAAGACTGTAAATGCTTCTAGAAAAAAAAAAAATCAGGTCACACACAAAGGTTAGCAAAAAAAGGCTTCTCAAAAGCAACATCTGAGGTTAGAATATAATACAGCAATTATTGCACAGTTTAAATGGATTTTTCTTCCTAGAATTCCATATGCAGCAAAACTATTAACCTAGAGTGAGAATAAATGATGGTGATATTTTGAAATATTTAGGTCTCTAAATATTTATCTCTCTTGTATTCTCTCTCAGAAAGTTAACAGAGGATGTGTACCTTCAAAATAAGAATTTAACTAAGGAAGAATCCATGGAATTCTAGAAACCAAGTATTCAACACAGATCAGAGATGAAGGGAATTTCAGGATGATAGTGAAAAAAGGCATTGTATGATCTTTATCTCAAATTAAAACCATCAAGACTTTTATAAATAGCTTAAGTAGTAATAACAGATTTTTTCTTGTGTCCATTTTAAGCTGATACAGTATTTGATATTTAATTGACGAATGCTTGCATATTATCAAATCTTACTATTAGAATTTTATAGGGTCATTATTTTGGGTGACTCAATGTATCACATTTTTGAAATAAAAAGATGACATTCCATTCCACTGAGAAATACATAATTCTTCTTATAAATAAAAGATAAAAATTAAAATAATCACAGGTGTACAGATACAAATCTAATCTAAGACCTGATACATGAGTGTGTACAACACTATTTCTACCCTGAATTGCAATCTGTGAGTTACTAAGAGAAAATCAATGGAAGTTTCAAGCAAAAGCAGTTTTGGGATCATCTTGAATCCCACCACCAGGAGAAAACTAAGACAAACATCAACCAACTGAAAAGAACTGTGTTATTAGGCAGAGATGAAAGGTATTGAAATCTTTGGCGTTTTGGATTATTTTGAATAGGAGACTGAAGCTGGAATACTGGATCAAAGATTTATTTTTCTCTAGCATTATGGAAATAACCATAACCATTAAAGCTTAAGTTAGGCTCTGAAGCTTTGTTCTAATTGTGGCAACGTATTCTAGAGGTCATATGCTGCATTGGGATATAATATGGTACCATCTAGATACAAAGAATGTAAAAAGACAAAAGACTACATTTTCAAGTGCAATTTTCTTCCGTATAATTAAATTTGTGGCTGTTGGTAAATCCCCGGCAATATTTTGTGGGTTAACATAGTTCTATGTTATCATTAATTACATAATATATACCATATGTTGAACCTATTTAGAGTTAGTATTTAAGTATCTTTACAGAAACACACTGATAAAATCAATATTGCAATGAATGCATAAAGAAGTTTTTATTTCCTCAAACATTTTTATCTAATTTGGAAAATCTCTTCTAAAACATTTAAAACATGCTAATTTTTTAACTTATTGAAATACTTTCCAAATTGAGAATAAGGAAAAGAAGAAATTTGAAAAGAAAGAATAAAGGGAAGGAATTTTAAGTATATAGATTATGACTGGCAAAATGATTCATTTTCAGAACTATTGGTTAAATGCTCTAATACTTTCAAAAATATGGGTTCAAATATTATTATATTAAGTTAAAAATGATGTGGGCTATTTGTGATTTAACAAACTTATAAAACTCAAATCATTTTACGTGATTTTATAGAATTTCTTTAAAAAGCATTTCAAATCCCACCCTGGGATCATGACCTGATTCCTACTTACACAAGACTTTTCTCTACCTGACATTTAGTGGTTTCAGTAAATTAGATATAATAATGTGTCTTAGGCCTAAAAAAATTCTGTGCATTCCATTTTAACTGGATAAAATGGAAATTGGTTTAATTCTGTGAGTTAGCATTTAGTAGTTATACACAGAACTTAGGTTGATCCATCACATTGTGATCCAACTGGAACGTAATCAGAAAATTATCCCATCCTGCTTGGAGTCTGGCACAGTTCATAGCAGCATTTTTAGAACCAGATATATCCCTATTTCAAAAAAATGCTATCAAAAACACTGTGTGGAGGGAAATGATTTCATAACATCAGAATTTAATTCAAATTTAAACATTCCAAAGATTTTTTCTCATATATGTACACACACACACACACACACACACTTACACATACACAGTCTAGTCCACTGAATATACAACATACATACTAAAGGTATCTGCACTCTTCCTCAAGTCATTATCTCAGCTGGGAATAAGTCTCCTTTCCTCACTGCTCTAATCTCTACCCAAAATTGATGACCTTCCTTTACTGATACAAATTTGCTGAATTTATCTGAGTAGTATTTTTTTTATGCTTATCATACAAGCTTTTTCCTAAGTATATATATTCTAATGTGTCTTTTGACCTGAAATCTACCTTTTATATTGTAGAACTCAATATGATTGAAAAGATGATAAAGCATATAAACAAAGTGTTCTTTTTCATTTTATTTTTATATTTTTAGAGAGAAAGAGGGAGAGAGGAAGGAGGGGCAGGGGGAAAGGGAGAGAGAATCCCAAGCAGACTCCATGCCCAGCATGAGCCTAATGCAGGACTCGATCTCACAACCCTGAGACCATGACCCAAGCCGAAATCAAGAGTTGGATCCCCAACTGACTGAGCCACCCAAGTGCCCCACATATAAGCAAAGTGTTCTATATGAACTTTCTTACTATAAAATGTGTAATTATCTTCTCTGTGATTCAAACTATGACACTGTGAACTCAATGGTAGTTCCATCTTACATTGTTACTCAATTAACAAAGATCCAGGTAATAAAATCAAGAACTGTAACGACAGCAGCAGCTATACTTTTTAGAGTATTATATGTGCCAGGCTCCTTCCTAAGTACTCCAATTATATTAACTCATTTAATCGTTACTAAAACCCTAAGAGATAGGTACTATTATTACCCTATTTGATATATTTTGAAATTAAAGTATAATTAACATACAGTGCTATATTTGTTTCAGTTGAACAGTATAATAATTCATCAATTCTATACATTACGAGGTGCTCATTAAGGTAAGTGTGTGTGTGTGTGTGTGTATATATATATATATTTTTTTTTTTTTTTTAAGGGAAGTGTACTCTTTTTTTTTTTTAAAGATTTATTTATTTATTTATTTGACAGAGACACAGCGAAAGAGGGAACACAAGCAGGGGGGTGGGAGAGGGGGAAGCAGGCTTCCCGCCAAGCAGGGAGCCCGATGTGGGGCTCAATCCCAGGACCCTGGGATCATGACCTGAGCTGAAGGCAGACGCTTAACGACTGAGCCACCCAGGCGCCCGGGAAGTGTACTCTTTTTTTTTTTAAAGATTTTATTTATTTATTTGAGACAGAGAGAATGAGATACAGAGAGCATGAGAGGGAGGAGGGTCAGAGGGAGAAGCAGACTCCCTGCCGAGCAGGGAGCCCAATGCGGGACTCGATCCCGGGACTCCAGGATCATGACCTGAGCCGAAGGCAGTCGCTTAACCAACTGAGCCACCCAGGCGCCCTGGGAAGTGTACTCTTGATACCCTTTATTTCCACCCCTCCTCATTCCCTCCCCTCTGGTAACCATCAGTTTGTTCTTGGTATTTAAGAGTGTTTTTCTTCTTTGTTTTCCTTTGTTTTGTTTCTTAAATTCACACGAGTGAAATCATACAGGATGTATCTCTCATGGACATATTTCATGTAGCTACTATAACTCTAGGTCTGTCCATGTTGTTGCAAATGGCAGTATCTCATTCTTTTTTATGGCTGAGTAATATTTCATTATATATATATACATATATACACACACACACCCCCCCCACATCTTCTTTATCCATTTATCTATGGATGGATACTTGAGGTGTTTCCGTATCTTGGCTATTGTAAATAATGTTGCAACACACATAGGGGTGTATATATTGTTTTGAATTAGTCTTTTTGTATTCTTTGGGTAAATATCTAACAGTGTGATTACTGGATCATATGCTGGTTCTGCTTTTAAGTTTTTGAGGAAACTCCATACTGTTTTTGACAGTGGCTGTACCAGTTTGCATTCCCAACAGTGCATGAGGATTCCCTTTTCTCCACATCTTTGCCAAGACTTGTTGTTTCTTGTGTTTTTTATTTTAGCCATTGTGACAAGTGTGAAGTAACATCTCATTGTAGTTTTGATTTGCATTCCCCTGATGATGAGTGATGTTGAGCATCTTTTCATGTGTCTGTTGGCCACCTGTTTATCTTCTTTCAAAAAAGTGCCTATTTAGGTCCTCTGCCCATTTTGGTGTTGAGTTGTATAAGTCTTTATATATAACCACTTATTGAATACATCATTTACAAATATCTTCTACTCAGTAGGTTGTCTTTTTGTTGTGTTGATGGTTTCCTTTGCTGTGCAAAAGGTTTTTCTTTTGGTATAGTTCCAATAGTTTAATTTTGCTTTTATTTCGCTTGCCTGAGGAGACATATCTAGAAAAATGTTTCTACAGCTGGTGTCAAAGAAATCACTGCCTATTTTCTAACCTAATAGATATTATCGGAAAATTTCATCTGAAAGAAATTTTCCTTTCAAGCGCATAGGAACCTTCTCCAGAACAGATCAAATGTTAGGCCAAAGAACAAGTCTCAATAAATTAAAAAAGACTGAAACCATATCGTACATATTTTATGACCACAATGGTATGAAACTAGAAGTCAATCACAAGGAAATATCTGGAAAGAACACAAATACATGGGGGTTAAATAACATACTACTAAACAATGAATGGGTCAACCAAGAAATCAAAGAGAAAATAAACAATACATGGAGACAAATGAAAATGAAAACACAATGGTCCAAAATCTTTGGGATGCAGCAAAAGCTGTTCAAAGAGGGAAGACTATAGCAATAAAGCCCTATCTCAAGAAACAAGAAAAGTGTCAAACAACCTAACCTTACACCTAAAGGATAGAAAAAGAAGAACAAATGAAGTCCAAAGCCAATAGAAGGAAGAAAATAATAAAGATTAGAGTAGAAATAAATGAAATAGAGACTAAAAACACAACAGAACAGATCAATGAAACCAGGAGCTGGTTCTTTGAAAAGATCAGCAAAATTGATAAACTTTTAGCCAGACTTACTAAAAAAGAGAGAGAGAGAAACACAAAGAGAGAAACAGAGAGAGAACTCAGATAAATAAAATCAGAAATGAAGGAGGAGAAATAACAACCAACACCACAGAAATACAAAGGATTATAAGAGAATATTATGAAAAATTGGGCACCTGGGTGGCTCAGTTGGTTAAGCAACTGCCTTCGGCCCCGGTTCATGATCCTGGAGTCCAGGGATCGAGTCCCGCATCGGGCTCCCTGCTTGGCGAGGAGCCTGCTTCTCCCTCTGACCCTCCCCCCTCTCATGTACTCTCTCTCATTCTCGCTCTCTCAAATGAATAAATAAATCTTTAAAAAAAAAAAGAAAAAAAGAAAAATTATATCCCATTTGGACAACCTAGAAGAAATGGATAAATTCCTAGAAACATGTAACATCCCAAAGCTGAATCATGAATAGAAAATTTGAACAGACCAATTACTAGCAATGATAATAAAAAAACTCCCAACAAACAAAAGTCCAGGACCAGACAGCTTCACAGGTGAATTCTACAAAACACTTAAAGAAGAGTTAATACCTATTCATGTCAAACTACTCCAAAAAATAGAAGAGGAAGGAAAACTCCAAATTCATTCTACAAGGCCAGCATTACCCTAATACCAAAAACAGATAAAGACACTACAAAAAAAGAAAACTACTGGTCAATATCTTTGATGAGCACAGATGCAAAAATCCTCAACAAAATATTAGCAAGCTGAGTCCAAAAGGACATTAAAAAGAATCATTCACCAATGTCAAGTGGGATTTATTCCATGAATGCAAGCATGGTTCAGTATTTGCAAATCTATCAATATGATACATCACATTAACAAGAGAAAGTATAAATACCACATGATCATTTCTATAGATGCAAAAAGCACTTGACAAATTACAACATCCATTTATGATAAAAACTCTTAGTAAAGTACGTTTAGAGGGAACATACCTCAACATAATAAAGGCCATCTGAGAAGGTAATCTCATTTACAATTACACCAAAAATAATAAAATATCCAGCAATAAACTTAACCAAGGTGGTGAAAGGCCTGTAATACAAACTGTAAAATACTGATGAAAGAAATTGAAGATGACACAAACAAATGGAAAGATATTCCATGCTCATGGATTGGAAGAACCAATATTGTTAAAATGACCAAGATACCCAAAGCAATCTACAGACTTAATGTAATCCCTATCAAAATCCCAACAGTATTTTTCACAGAACTAGAAAAAATAATAGGAAAATTTGTATGAAACCACAAAATACCGTGAGTGGCCAAAGCAAGCTTGAGAAAGAAGAACAAATGTGAAGGTAGCACAATCCCAGATTCCAAGATATAATACAAAGCTAGAATAATCAAAACAGAATGGTACCTGAACAAAAATGACACATAGATCATTATAACAGAATAGAGAGCCCAGAAATAAACCTGTTTATATGGTTAATTAATCCATGATAAAGGAGGCAAGAATATATAATGGGAAAAGATAGTTTACAAATGGTGCTCAGAAAACTGGACAGCTACATGCAAAAGAATGAAATTGGGCCATTTTCTCATACCATACATAAAGATAAACTCAAAAAAATTAAAGACCTAAATGTGAGGCCTAAAACCATAAAACTGGAAGAATACCCCATTTGATATTTGAGGAATGAGGTCAGATATGGCAAATGATTCATCTAAGATAACACATTTGCTAAGTGGTGGAATCAGGCTATAAATCTGGACAATTTTAGCCTATAAGTCATATTGTTATCTTTTCTAACAACTACTCCTTCCTAAACTGAAGCATAAATTCATACAAGAAAATATTCTTAATAGCAAATAATACCTTTAGCATGTACAAAAATTAGGTTCCAATCAGTTTAATTACTAAAAAATACTATAAAAAGGGCTTACTATAAAATATTTACACCTAACCCTTTTCTAAACCAAACTGCATTATTTTCAAGAATATTAGTAATTTTGAGAGCTTTTAATTTTTCATCAAGCTATGATAATCAACATTCATAAAACCACTTTAAGAATATAAGGCAACAATCTGAGATGCTTGGATGGACCTGCCTGGAGGATATTACACTAAGTGAAATAAGTTAGGCTGAGAAAGACAAATACCATATGATTTTTACTCATCTGTGGAAACTATAAAAATACAAATGAATAAACAAACAAAAAGCTGAATCAGACCTGTAAATATAGTGGACTAATGGTTGCCAGAGAGGGGTCTGGGTTGATAGGCCAAATAGGTGAAGGGGAGTGGGAGATACAAGCTTCCAGTTATGGAATGATTAAGTCATGGGAATAAAAGGTACAGAACAACGAATAAAGTCAATGACATTGTAATAGTGTTGCATGGTGAAAGATGATATAGCTACACTTGTGAGCATAATACAGCATAAAGTTGTCAAATCACTATGTTGTACCCCCGAAATGAATATAACATGGTGTTATAAAAAAAAGAATATAAGGCAACAACAGGGCTCTTCTAAAACTGCAAAACTAATCCTGATTAGGAAGCATTCTGAATAAGGACTTCCACATAGTAAAAAAAAGATCCAAAGGCAACCATGACATAAGGCACAACTTGATAAGCTTAAATATAATAAATACTGCATCACAGATTTGTGAAATGTGAATTCTACACTTGATCTTAGCCAAAAGGCCGAGAAGCGATGTGAAATGTGAATTTTTATCAGGAATAAAAAGTGTTTATTGTTCCTGAGAAATGTAATAACAAGGATGCATTATCAAGGGCATAGCCTGTGCTGGCAGGATTACATTTGTTATTTCTAATTGTCATCCAAATCCTGAGAAGAAAAATTTATTATTTCATTTTACAGATAAAGTAACTAAGAACCAGAATGGTTAAATAACTACCTTTTGAGAAGTAGCTAGTAAGTGCATGACTGAACCAGGACCTAAACTCAGATCTAATCTCAAAGGGCATAATCCACATCACGCTGTCTCTCAAGGCAATAGATTTTGATTAAAGGAATATACACATATTTATGATAAAGTTTTAAAAATGTATTGAAAGCAGCTTCTGTTTAAAACATGTATCATTAGCTTCAACACACTAATCAAAATGGAAGACTGGAATCTGTGGGTGTGCTTCTGATTCTCTACTCTCTTCCACTATTTATCGTAGTACCACTATCACAATATCTTTATTACTTTTGTTATAATTTTGTTGCTCTTTATAGACAGGCAATTAACTTCCTCCATCTTGTTTTTTTGTTTGTTTTTTAAAGATTTATTTATTTCAGAGAGAGAGTGAGTGAGTGGGGAGAGGAGCAGAGGGAGAGAATCTCAAGCAGACTCCCTCTGGAGCTCAATGTGGGGCTCAATCTCACCACCCATGCAATCATGACCTGAGCCGAAACCAAGAGTCCGACACTTAACCAACTGAGCCACCCAGGTGTGCTCATCTTGTTTGTCTTTAAGAGGGTCTTGAACACTAATGATTCTTTGAATTTCCAAAAACATTTAAGAATCCACTTGTCAATTTACACATACACACAGTGCTACTTGTTAGGATTTTTACCAGAATTCCACTGAATCTACAGATCAGTCTGAGCACTGATACTGGATCTTTACAAGATTGAGTCTTCTAACCCATGAACATTAAAAATGTATCTTTGTTTATTTAAGTTTTAAGATTATGTTTATAATTTTTCATTATGTTTATAATTTTTTATACAGAGCTCTTGTATATGACTCATGAGATAAAGTTCCAGATATCAGATACAATTAGTGTCCAAAAGTAACAAAATTTACTGGGCTGTAAGGAATTCATATTTCAACCTTAACAAATAATGAAATAGTGTTTTCCAAAGTATGTAAGAGTTACTAAACTTAATCCGGGCAGCATTTGAAAGTGTTAAACTTTAAAACGATCTTTTCCTTTATGTTTTGGTGTCCTCCTCAAGAAATCATTCCTTACCACCAAAGTCATATACAGATATTCCTCAGTGTTACCTTCAAGAAGCTCTTTAACTTAAATATTTAGATCTACAGTTCACTTGAAATTGTTTTTTGTGTATGGTATACAATAGGAATTCAGTTTTGTTTTTTTCTTGATAAAAGAATAATTATCCAGCATCACTTGTTGAATAATCAACTATTTCTTCACTGAGTTTGCAATGCTAGCTCTTTCATAAACCAAGTTACTATGTATGGGGGGTCTCTTTGTCCTCCCCAACTATTTCAAAAGTCTTTCTATCATTGTGTCAATAGTGCATTGTCTAAATAACACAACTGTAAAATATTTGCACATATGGTAGGATATGTACCACCTCCCCTTATTGTGCTTCTTCAGGAGTATCTTAATTACTTTGGCTTTTTGCCATTCCATGGAAACTTATGGTAAAGTTCCCAAGAATCTTATTTGCATGTTCATTGGAATGGCATTGCTTTATGGCTATGTGTAGGAAGAACTGACACTTTAAATGACACTAAAATTTTCACTTTATGAATGTATTTTAAGAATATTTTTGATATTAGACTTAAAATTTAATAACCAAAAATAAGAGCGTTTCATCACTAGCTGAAAGTCACTAGAAACCATGGCAAATTTTCCCTAGATATCACCAAAGTTTAATGAAAAGGAAATGTGATATAACGTGCTTGAGGATAGTGACAAGAAAACATAAAGTTACTTTTTATATTTGTGTTATGGTATTCAGACCATTAAATAAACTGATGCATATGTATGATAAGGAAAAATCCTGCTATTATGGAACACATTCTTAAACCCTTCCTTATATGAACTTCCTGTAAAATGGCTTAGGGAAAAAAACACACCTTCTTCAAACACAGAAAAATCAAAAGGGACCAGCTGTACAGAGATAAAAGAAAATGAAACTCAAAATAAATGACACATGAAAGACATTTAGTCTTTATATGGAACATACAAAATTTCATAACTGAATACATATAGACAAATTTCAGGAAGAAAAGATCCCTATTAATCAAAGATATGAAAGCATGGAAGAGATACAATTATATATATTAACAAGGGATATATAACCTGGGTTCAAGGAGAAATGTAAAAGAAAAAAAAACAGAATAGAAATGGACAAAAGACATTGGTAACAATGTAGTAAATGAAATAGAGGCAGGATGGGGTGGGTAGAGTAAGCAAAATTATTTGGGAATTAATGGAAGAAATAAAATAAGTTAGTAAGAAATGGGCAGAAAACGACTGAGGATATTTAGGGCAGTGAAAATACTATATATGACACTATAATGATGAATACATGCCATTATACATTTGTCCAAATCCACTGAATATACAACACCAAGAGTGAACCCTATTGTAAACTACAGACTTCAGGGTATTATGATGTGTCAATGTAGGTTCATCAATTGTGATAAATGAGCCACTCTGCTGGGAGATGTGGATAATGGGGGAGGCTACGGTTGTGTGAGGGCAGGGCTATATGGGAAATCTCTGTAGTTTCCTCTCAGTTTTGCTGTGAACCTAAAACTGCTTTTAAAAAAGAATATTTTTAAAATAAATAAGTGCAGAATTTTAAAAAAACCTATAAACACAAAACAAGTAAATCTATGATAACAATGATATTCCTAAATTACAGTAATAAAATAGATAATAAAAATAGTCAAAAATGTATTTGAAGATAACTGCATTCACCTTAAGTGAAATTTCTACTCATATCCTTTCAATAAGCAACAATAACAAGGAGAGCAAATAAAACCACACATTATCATTTCTTCAGCTTTACTAAGGTGAAGAATTCAGGGAATAAATGAAAGAAAAAGGTAAAACTACTGCAGAAATAAATTACAAAATGTCCAAGAGAGATTATATTCAAATGAAAATATAATACTGGACACTAAAGAAATTAAGGCAAACAACAACGAGAATAAAAATGAGATAAAAAAGAAAAAGGACCAGAGAGAAAATGGATGACATGGAAGACAGACAAAGAAGATCCTACATATGCACAGTTAATAGTCCCAAGAAATATAAAACAAATGAATAGAAATAGTATTTTAAATACCAGAAAAATTTCCAAAATTAAAGAAAATTGAATCTACATATTTAAAAGACTTAAGACTGTATACCTAGGAAAACGGGCCACAAATAATAAAATGTGAGACAAATCCTGGTAAAATTATTAGACTTTAATGACAAAATATTCTCAGAGCCTCTAAGCAAAAAGATATAATTATTCATAAGGGTAAAAATTTAGGCTGGTATTAGACTTCTCAAGAGCAATATACAACGGAAGACAACTGAAGAGCAATACTTTCATGAAATAAAGTCAAAGATTTTGTATCCAGCCAAGCTGTCCTTCAAATATAAAAGTTACAGAAAAAAAGAAAAAGAAAACAGGGAATAGTATCTACATGTACCCCTTTCCTGAATAATCTATTATAAGATAAGCTTCACTCAGGCAAGAGATAATTGGGGAAAACTCCAAGGACTGTTGATGAGGATTCACTATATGTAATTATAGAACTATAATTATAAATTAAAATGATGGAAGGAAGGATCGTTTATAAATATTATATACTCTGAGAAAACAGAAATAATGTAATTTAAAAACTGAGAAGGGAGAAAGAAACAAGTAGAATAACATCAGTGACTAAAGTATAGGTAGTAAGTGGGGATCAAAGGATACCATTTAAAACTTGATAGTAAAATGTTAAGAAAAAAGAGGAATAAGGGTACTATAAAAGGTATAAATAAAAGTTCACAGTGGAAAAGATACAAAAACCTTTCAAAATAAAAACAGCAAAGAAAACACACCACATGGAGAGAAAAACAGCATACATAATACATTCAGTAATTATCACATAGAATAACATGACAGAGTTGACAGAGTGAGGCTTTATAAATACATCACTGCCTATTAAAAGAAAATATTGGGCGCCTGGGTGGCTCAGTTGGTTAAGCGACTGCCTTCAGCTCAGGTCATGATCCCAGGGTCCTGGGATCGAGCCCCACATCGGGCTCCCTGCTCCGCGGGGAGCCTGCTTCTCCCTCTCCCCTCCCCCTGCTTGTGTTCCCTCTCTCGCTGTGTCTCTCTCTGGCAAATAAATAAATAAAATCTTAAAAAAAAAAAAAAAGAAAATATCTTTTTTCTTTTCTTTCTTTTTTTTTAGAGAGAGAGAGAGAGCATGCAGATGCATGGGGTGGGGGGAGGGGCAGAAAGAGGGGGGAGGGGCATAAGGAGAGGGAGAGAGAGAGACTCTTAAGCAGGCTCCATGCCTAGCCGGGTATCACGTGACCTGAGCCGAAATCAAGAGTTGGATGCTTAACTGAAAGAGCCATCCACGTTCTCCTGAAAGAAAATAATTTTCAAATTGCCTCAGGAAGAAAAACTAAACTTTCTGCTATATAGCAAAGACACCCAGAGTCATTCAAAGTAGCTAGAAGAGATAAAGATAAACCAGGCCAATGGGAACAACAATAACAACAAAAAAAAAAACCCTGAAGTTGCAATCTTGTTACAAAAATACATTTGAGAAAACTCTGTAGAAATAAAACCTAAGTCTGTAGCTGGAAAGAACATAACTTTGACATGTAACAGTTAAGAACAAGACATACCCTAGTAAAGGTAAGGAATTCAAATCACAAAATGAAGACTTTGGTGAACCAGCAAAAAGATAAGTAACTTATAAGGATGGAGGATGGGACAGAATCAGTCTATTCTCAATAATTCAACAAATGTTTATTAGGTATATGCTAAGTAGCTAACCTAGACTCTCAGAATTCAGCAGTAAACAAATTAGACCATATCACTTTATTATTAATTTGGCATTGGCTGGATAGAGACAGACAACAAAGAAATAAAACAAGGAATATATCTATCAGGTGGTAGAAAAGTGAAGCTAGAGAAGAGAACAGAGTTACCAATGAAGAGGAAAGAAATACATGTGAGTGCTCATACTACTCAAAGCATCACGTAGAGCCACAAGACAATGAAGCAATGCTTATCATCTCAAGGGAAATCTAGCTAAGAATTTTATATCTGACTAACGTGTCAATGAAGTATAAATGAAATAATAAAACTTTTGAACATAAAAGACTTCGGGGTATATAGTTTCTATGTGGCTTTCTGAGGAAATCATTGAGAATAAACTTTAGCAAAAACAGAGGTGAAGTGACTTAATTATTATAAAAGGCTTGGCAACGAATGTTTTTAACTGTTAAGAATAAGACCCAAAGGTGTGAGTGGGTCAGAGTGATTATCGTTATAGAACAGAATGTAAATGTTATAAACGAGGGCAATAAAGAAATATATAAAATACAGTAGTTGAGAGAGGAAAGTAAGAGAGTATGAGATTTCCTTATCTTTTATAGCCTGGGGTCAAAGAGATTCTGAAAAGTTGAGAAGTCATGTAATTGCAGTTCTAAGTATACTCTGAAGTATAAAGGGAAAGAAACATTTTGTAAGAAAAAGGAATGAAGAATTCCTCATAAGAATCTATAGTTAATATCTTAAAAAGTTTTATTTTATATAAAGTTACAAATCTAAAGGTAATCATTAGAATAAAAACACAAGCCTTATAAATTATTGGAAGAAACACAAACACGAACCAAAGGAAGGGGAGACCATTGCAAAAGATTAAAAAAAACCCAAAAACCTTATAAAACATAAAGCATAAAAATGACAGAATTCAGCCTCCCAAAATATACTTTACACAATAAACATGAACTCTTGATTCATATAGCATGAATGAATCTGAAATGCATTTAGCTATGAGAAAGAAGACAGCTCCAATAGGCTACATATTGTAGGATGATTTCATTTAAATGACATTGGAAAATACAAAACTATAGAGATGAAAAGCTAATTGTTTCCCAGGGATTGTGGTTGGGGATAAAGGTTGTCTATAAAGGAGCCATACTCTTGAATTTTTAGGGTAATAGTATGTCTCTGCACTGGTGTATCTATGACAATTTGTTAAAACCTAGAGAATGGTATGTCAAAATGAGTTACTTTTAGGGAATGCAAATGTTAAAACATCAATTAGGATGCTGGGAAAACCTAGGACGGAATACCAACTGTGACAAATTAGTCTAACTATATTACATATGTATGATACAATTTTATTGCAGGTGGTAGGGAAGAAAGGAGTTAACTTAAATTGAACAAAAAGTACTTTGTTTAGATACTATAAGCTTAAAGACAAAAAAGAACTGTATATTAACACTGTACTTTAATTTATAAATTTGTTTATTAGAGGAATATGAGCATAGCAATTTTTTGAAACTACTTTGCAGGTATACCAAGGTTGAACAAGTAAAGTCAATATATGTCAATGAGTACCAGCTTTCTCAATATCAGAGAAAAAAGTTACAAATAAGCAAAAAGAAATGCCACACACACACACACACACACACACACACACATATGTACTAGAAATAAATATACTATGTGTGTAATACTTGAGCAAATAAACATAAATGTATTTCCTAGCTCTATTTGCTGAGAGAACCCAGAAGCAATGACAACTAGTAGCAAACCTGATGTCCAGATGTTGGTTTTTAAATATCATTCTTCAGTAAATGGAACCAGGAAATATGGAAATGGAAAAATAAACAGGTTGAGGTATGGTAAGTACCAAAAGGTAAAGAAGAGCTAAAAAGGGAAGAGGACCGTCACAAGGATACAGAAGCCAGCCTGAGAGAGCTCCCCAATAGTCAAAGCCAATATCTGAGCAATAAAATTAGTGGAGTATTGGATTATAACCCCCAAACCAAATAAACATCCACTATCCATATTGATACATTTTTCCAGCTTTGAGATATAACTGATATATAACATTGTGTTAAGATTAAGTTGCATGACATGATTTGACATACATATATATTATGAAATGATTACTATAAATAAGGTTAGTTAATACACGCATCAGCTCACAGTTACCTTTTTTAATGTGGTAAAAACATATAAAAGTGAGTAATGGGCACACAAGGGTTCAAGATGATATTTCATGTATTTTTATGATTTCATATTTTCCATAATAAAATTGTTCAAAAAACTATAGGTTTTTAGAGCTGGAAGAGACTTTAAAAATAATCTATTTGTCTTCCAATTTTAGGAGAAGTGTAGGCTCAGAACATTTATTAAACTTGAACATTAGCAGCAAAACTATGATTAATATTTGAAACCTGATTTGCCATCTAGCGCTCTACCTAATACACAATACAGACTCCTTCATGAAGGCTCTATCAATGAGCACAGAATATATATCATAAATTTTACTGCTGCCTCTATAGCTATCTAAATATTAAAAACCAGTCCATTAACAATTATCAGAAATCGACATGACAGCAATGTCATATTTGAAAAGATCACTAGATATGAAGGTTTGGAGAACATAAGTTTATTAAAATTGTGTTGAATCACTATATTGTACACCTGAAGTTAATATTACACTGTATATTAACTGAGGAATTTAAATAAAAACTAAAAAAATAAAAGTAAACTAAAGGCCATCAAAAAAAAAATAAAAGGAATTTTTTGTTCACTTTTGAGTTTCTCACCTTAAAAACATCAAAAATACTCCAAAGACATCCCTATTGAGTGGCCTCAAAAATAAGAATGGTAGTAAGTCAGTTAAGGCACAGCCTTTGTCTGCGAAGGTGAAGGGAGGCTCTCTTTAAGAGTCGTAACTGTACATCTATCTACTTTCCTAAGGGCCTTTTAATACCACTAGCTATAAGACCACCTTCTCCCTCTCCCCAGTCAGAATCATTGACCACCTGGGACCCTTGAATAGAAACAGTACTGAGTGGAAAAGGGCACTTGAGAAGAGAAGTATAGTTGTACTTTAACAGTGTAATAAAATACAAAAAGTTAAGAGGAGGAAATTGCCTATACAGTGTAGTGAGAACTAATGAGGAAATGTGGTATAAGGGAAAAAAGATGGGATAGTACCTGAGCTCGAAACTGCCTGCCAGAGACTAATGAGGTATGTGACCTCTATCTAGTTCCATAAAGATGACAGTTACCTTATTCAATAAACAGAGATTGCAAACTCAGCTATCACGCAAAAATAAATTTTTATATAAATCGTGATTCTGAGGCACTACAAGATAAACTTTAATATATAGTGGTAAATAAAAATGAACAATGAGAATTAATATTGTCATTATGAAATATTTGTTATGAAAAATTCAAATAGAGAAAAACAGAGTGAAAAGTTATCTATAACCTACTTCCTAGAGATAAAAATGTATAGTTTTTCTATTCATTTTTAACTACCATGAAAAAGAAAAGATTTAATATATTATTATTCTACTATGAAATTATCTGGATAATTTCCAGTTATTATAATGCAGCACTGAATGTAGTAAGAAAAAAATTTTGCCTCATTCTTTTGGATTCTGAGTATTAATGACTGGCAATCTGGACTGTGAAATCAAAGACAAAAGGGAAGCCTGGGAGATATAAATAATCCATAACTTCAGTTTAACACTTGCTGTGACTTTATGTACTATCAACTCAAGATAGAGGTGTCCAGAAATGGCAGTTCACTGTTTTTCACTGCACCAAGTCTCAAGTACCGTAGTAACTCACAGTTTCTTTGATACAGACTTACAACAGTGATACAGTGTTAGGTTATTCAGAAGGTGAAGGGACCAATAAAAGTACCCATGCATTTTATTTTAATGCTAAAAGATAGCCACTGTTCTTTCTTTGAGGTCATTTACCTTCACTGAAATAGTATACTAGATAAAATAAATGAAAAAAAAAAAAAAGAAGTGGGTAATTACATTGCTGGATCAATCAATAATCTATACATACAAAAGATAAAATTTTGATCTATATCTTTTCCTTCTATATTTTCCAAAAGTATCTAAAATTAATCATCTCAAAAAATATATATACATACAGAGTAATACAGCCATATATATTCATTTATCATTTTACTCTTCTTAGGAAGATCTGCAATTTCATAAATTAATTTCTTTATCTAGATTTGTTAAATTGGATTGAGGATTTTATTTATTGCATGTAAATACTACTAAATCACTAGATGTCTCATGTAACATATTAAATGAAGATCTGACATTTCAGCTAATGAAGCAAAGCCATTTATCTTGAAATTTTCTTGCTACAGAAAGAGAAACCTTTAAACGTGGCCTTAAGTTTGCAAAAATCAGCAACTTTAATCTATCCACTTTCTTTTGACCTTTACACTCAACCTCAAAAAAATGTTCAGCAACATAAATTCGATCTCAAAAGGCTGCTGCAGATCTCATTTTCTGCTGTTTTTCCATTAGGTATTTATGGGACTTGCTAGTGTTACAAGGGACTAGTAAAACACCAAAGTAATCCTGCAGTTCCTGTGTATGAATTCAGCTTTTCCCTTTGAGATGATAACTTTTTTTCCCTTGCCAAGGTCTTTTCAGAATTGAGTATAAAACTAAGACTATAGGTGTAATGTTCTTTTTTAAGAGGTAGGATGGGTGAGTCCAGACAAGGAAGAGGGAAAGAACATTAACCAGGTTTAGCAGTTAAACTATTGAAACAAAATCATTTTTTCAAGCCATTAAGGTAGCTTGTTACACATTTGTACTAACTGAAATCACAGCATGATTACATAGGACAGAAACTGAATCGGATGAATTCTGAAGTTCGAAGACCTCAGCTGTGTGCATGCCTTCCTTAACTGCACAGGAAACCAGCTGCTTCCATTTATGAACTGCACTGAACACATGTGCACCAGCATGGCCATGACATAACATGTAACACTATACTTTCAAACAAGTTTGCCAAGAAGGGGGAGGGTGTACAAATATGTTAGTGAGACAAAAACATTATATATGCTTTTTAAAAATGTTAGGAAAGAAAACCACTTCAAGTTGTCTTTCCATTAATGTGCTTCATAATTCATTATAATATAAATAATGAAATCAATAAACTTAAAAAGAAATCAATCCACTCATTATAAATATATAAGTGTATCAAAGTCTAAGTCCAAATCAAGTCTGAGACAAAGAGAAATATTAAATTAGTCAATCCTATCACTCCCTATGGACAAGGGACTATATTAGCCACAGGATACTGGGCTATGAGAATAAGACTTCCCATAATTTATATAAAACTAGATCAAATTCTCTCCATTTCCCTCATCTCAGTTAACAGAAGTTCCATCTTTACTTATTTCTTTCTCACATACCTTACTTCCAATCCAACAGGAAATTCTTTTATACCTAGTTGCAAACTATATTCAGAATCTAATCGCTCTTTCTCACCACTTCCACTGCTAATGACCTAATCTAGTCTACCTATCTCTCACTTGAATTATTGCAATGGTCTCTAAATTGATTTCCCTACTTCTTCTTTTTTTTTTTTTTAAAGATTTTATTTATTTCTTTGACAAAGAGAGAGTGCGCGCACATACAAGCTGGGGGAGCCGCAAGCAGAGGGAGAGGGAGAAGCAGGCTACCCTTGGAGCGGGGAGCCTGATGTGGGGCTCAATCCCAGGACCCTGGGATCATGACCTGAGCCGAAGGCAGATGCTTAACCTACTGAGCCACCCAGGTGCCCCGATTTCCCTACTTTTATATTTGCCTCATTCAGTTCCTTGTCCACATAGCAGCCAGATTAACCCACTGAAATGTAAGTCAGGTTATTTTTCTCCTCTACAAAAAGCCCTCTAAAGTCTTTTTTTTTTCATTCAGAGTAAAAAAATAAAGTCTTTACAATGGCCTATAAAGTCTTATTCAACATGTCCCTCAACTTTTTCCTTCTATAATTATATCTCCTACTATTTTTCCCATTGCTCACTCCACTCCAGCCATATTAGCCTCCTTGTTTCCTTTTCATTTGTTTTTGTTTGTTTTGTTTCAAGTTGTTATTTAAATTCTAGTTAGTTAACACATAGTGTAATATTGGCTTCAGGAAGCCTCCTTGTTTCTTAAATATGCTATGCTCCTAGCATAGAGCCTTAATACTTGCTATTTATTCCCTGTGTCTGGATTGTTTTTCTCCTTAATATGTGCACGACTGGCTCCTTTAACGTCTTCAAATTTTTACTTTAATGTTACCTTTTTGGGTAAGACTTTCCCCTCATAGTCCTATTTGAAAGTGTAGCCCCTCTCTCCAAGCCCCAGCACTCTGTAGCCTCCTTTTCTGTTTTATTTTTCTCCATAGTTCTTATTATCATATAATATACTATATATTTTGTTTCAAGTCTTTACCCACTAAAATGTTAGTTCCCTGGGGTTAGTAATTTTTAATGTTTTTGGTCACTCCTATATTTTCAGCACATAGAAAAGTACCAGGCACAAAGCCTTTAATAGAGATTAGGTATACAAAACATTTAAATTTAAGTACATTTTTTTTTAAGATTGATTTATTTATTTGAGAGAGAGCAAGCGAGTGTGCAAGCAGGGGAGGGGGAGAGGGAGAGAGAGAATCCTCAAGCAGACTCCCTGCTGAGTGTGGAGCCTAATGTGGGGCCAATCCCACAACCCTGAAGTCATGGACCCCAGCCGAAATCAAGAGCTGGATGCTTAACTGAGTCACTCAGGTGTTCCCCCCGCTCCCTTTCAGAGAGAAACAGTGCATGCGCGTGAGGGACAGGAAGGGGGCAGAGGGAGAGACAGAGAGAGAAAATCTTAAGCAGGCTCTACACCTGATACAGCAGCTCGATCTCATGACTTCAAGATCATGACCTGAGCTGAAACCAAGAGTCATATGCTTAACGAACTGAGCCTCCCAGGTGCCCCTAAATATAAGTACATTTTTAAAGATGTTATTTTTTGAACTGCTGTTTCTGTATCTCGAGTAAAAATGATTAAAAGTTCATGAAATATTCTTTCAAGGTATGATGGAAACAAATATACAGTAAAACTCTAGAATAGTATCATTCATGAATTTATAAATTTTATTTTAATTCACTAAGAAAGAGCACACTCTCCCCTGTTCTCACAAAGATAAAAATTCCCAGAAATTACAACACAAAGGATACAGAAAAAGCTGAGCGTCGTATATGAAATGTATCTTACGTATAGTCCTGAAATTTTTCTTGGTAGTCATTGTTCATTAGTACAAATGCTTTACGTGTATAATTTTGGAAGCATACAGGTAATACATGTGTACAGGAATCTTTGGGTGTCCCAGAATACACCAATTCAGATTAATCATAAAAGCAACAGTCCTTTCTAATTCAGTAAACATCACTTGAGGAAGTTTTGCTTATGATTTTTCTCTTATATTTAGGATCTATATATTCCCAAATCATAATCTAGGATAATTTGCTTGAGTTTTATTAGTATTTTATTTACAGTTTGCCTAATTCCTTAAGGATTAAGGTGATTTAGAAGGATGTAAAAAAGGTAAGACCATGACTAAAAAGAGGAAAACAGAATAAACCTTAAATGCATGCCATAATCTACACAAAAGAGATTTGCTTTCATCCTTCTCATAACCATGGGAAAAAAGAAAAATACAGAGATACAACTAAAGATGTACAAAAGTTTGGCATCTGCGTAAAGAGTATATGGAGGGTTCTTTGCTTAAAAAATATACAAAGATAAAATAATCACATTAGATAGAAATTTCTCAAGAACTTTATAGTTTTGTTGTTTAGTACCCCCCCCATGTTTATTAATGATATCTGAGTCATCACCATCTTGGAATTCCAGAAGACAACTTTGAGAAATAACACAAATCCTTACACCCATGAAATATGGATATGCTAATTAAAACTTCTGTTTTTATCCTATGTGAGAGTCATCTTTCCTTTATGTGTATATCTAAACCTAAAGCTAATCAGTTTTTCATCCCCACTACAGCTTTCCCTTCTCATATAAAGGTAATTTTTCAGAAAGAATCCAAGTTCTTATCATTTCAGAAGGGCAACTGTTATTTGATAAGCTGTAGAGAACAATAAAATATGTCATAATGGATGCCAAGCAGTTGACTAGGTTCATTTACTACCTAAGATCATGGCAGATGTGAGCCAAGCTATGAAAGCTAAATTTGTGAATGGCAATGAACTATCTTGTTCTTTCATTTTGAAGTGGATGACTCAGGTATGACTAAACTGTAAGACTCTACCTGATGGCAAAAACACAAAAATTATGTGGATCTTTGAAATTATATATGAAACATATATTAGTTATTGAATTATTTTCAAAAACTTTAATAGTTGGTTGTAGGAGAAAATGTGGTCTCTATATTTTTTAAAACTTTCTTTCCTAAGCTTTTTTTCTCTACAGGTTGATCTACAGAATTTTAGAAAAGCTCTTCAAATGTACTCTTAAAACGGTTATATTTTTTGTGGGAGTACCATGATAAATGCGTTTTTTTTTTCTTAAGATGTTGTATAACTCCTAATTATTCCAAATTGTTAAAAACATTTTCATGTTCCTTATAACAGGTCAATACTTTAAACAATATATTAATGATATCAAACTATCCAAAGCAATGTTGTATGCAAATTTGCTGGTGCTTAGAATTTGCAATTCTAGTATAAAAACAAAACAAAAAAACAAAAAAGACACACAACAAAGAGATTAGACTGTTCTCAAAACCTGTAAGGCATTTGTATAAGATTTAAAACAGACATGCTTTTAAAGTCAAGAACTTTCAAACGCAACAGTTAATCCACATAATAATTCAACAACCAAGATAGGTTCAAAGTTCTAACAGATACCATATGCAACCTGTAATAAAACCTGAGTTAAGATATTTCAAGCAACAGGATAATTTCATTTTCCATTTTAAGTACCCATTTATTTTTAGTTAACAGGCTATGATATTGCACATGAAAATGCTGTAATTACTGTACAATAAAACCCTAGTACAGATAAGATATTTTATTATTAGCCAGGAAGCTAGGACTTGGGGAGCAATATTTCAGAAACATTTTTCTATGGTTACTACAGGTAATACATAACTGAATTTACCATTAATTGTAAAAAGTCGTGAAGTCTAGGAAATGTTAAATCTAGCTAAGAAAGCTGATGTAACAGCAGGAGAGTTATATTTACCTTGAAAATGTATGTGTTCCAAATCATCATCCATTATATTGAGCACCTACTGTAAGTAAAGCTCTAGGTCAGTCATAAAGGGAATATATGTTTGTAAGGCGTTCAACCACTGCAGTGGTAATTACCAAAACAACAACAACAAAAAAAGCATTGAGATACAGAAGGGTCAGTGATACACCTAAAATATTCCACATTTTAAACAGGAAGGAAACAATTAAATGAAGTGCAAACAGAAATGTCAGGACTTTTCTCTTTTCCAACATACAGAATCTAAGTCTTTGTCCTGACAATCGTAACAACAGAGGGTTACATAAGCCATTCAGACTAGGAAGGTGAGAAAAGTTTTAAAATGTAATCAATGTGCAGATAAAATCAGATGTTAGCTGAGTAAAGGAAGAAGTATATTTACTGTTTTTTGCTAACAGTTTTTGAGACAAAGGAACAAGTGTCTGGCAGCTGAAACAAGAAAAGTTGGGAACTTAAACGGCATTGTTAAAAGGAAATATCATTTTCTATTTCTGGCTTCTCAAGTTTATAGTTGGTTTACTCTAAGGACTTATTCTAAGTATTCCTCAGTTTAATCACAGAAGATGTTCTGTAAATTAAAAGACAGAAAACTGGCAACCCTCATCTGCAGTATTTCAATATTACAATAGTGTCTTTTATTAGAAACTCAGTACTCCTAATTCATTCATCTGCTAGACAGAACTTCCTGGCTAAGAGTCCATTGTGATGACATAATTTCTGACAAAGGCATTCTCAGTAAAATGGAGACTACCAGGACTAATCATTATAGTTTTACTTTAAATATTTTCTTAAGCTGTTTGTAATTAATGGAATAAAAGGAACACTTTACTAGAATATACACAACACATCATGTCACCCTGAAGGAGTAACTTCACAGAGCAAAAGGCATAAACAGATAAAAATCCTGTAGATTTCATATTTTTTAGGGACAACTGTGCTTATCCTATAGTGTTTGCAGCAGAGTGTGTAAACTGTATGTAGTTGGTATAAGAGAAACAGGGTAATCTGACACTCTGAGTGAGACGGAAACAGTCACATTGAATATAAAATCCTAACTGAAGTTTTAGGAAAAACTCAGCATCTTTGAATAGGAATCTCTCCACTATTTGCATTATAAAAAAATCAAATGGAATTAATGAACATCTGAAAGAACTACAATCTTTTTAACATTCATGTAACTTTTTTTAAGCAACAATACTATACATGTGAGATAAATAAAAATACAACCCACAAATTGGATATACAAATGTCTGAAATCTCCCAATTGCAAAACAGCAGAAGCATAAACACAAGTGAAATAAGCTCCACCCTCCCCACTACCCCTAACCACCAAAATGACTTCGTGTGTGTGTGTGTGTGTGTGTGTGTGTGTTAGTATCACACAGCTAATATCAAAAGGACCTTTTGGTATACAGAGGTATCACAAGGACTTTTTTGTTTTTCCATCAAAAACTGCTTTATCTAGGGTAAGCTTGAGAGAATAATGTTCAAAGAGTGCTCAATAGCAGGTGTTCTTTCACAGTATTTTCCCCTTGGGGTAGAGGAACAGTTAGGTAGCCACAGAGAGAAACAAGCTTCCAAACCCAAATCTCTAATTTGAAATTTGAAAAAAAAACAGACTGTCTTGTATTTCTTAAAGTGTAAGTGTAATTGTGGGGAGAAATACTCTTAGAGGGACGCTAAAAGCAAGAAGTGCTCATGGGGGCGGGGGTGTGGGTGGGAACATATTTAGGTATTTTTTTCTTTTTTAATCATTGGGAAACAAGAAAGAACTAATAAAGGTTGGCATAGCAATTAAGCAAGGAGGAAAAAAAATCACTGCCTTATTTTAGCGGTGAAAATGCATGACTCCTGACTACAGAAAGCTGACTTTTTGTATGAGTATTTTCCAAACTGTGTCTTGCTAAACCCTAGTGTCCCCTGAGAAATAAAAAGTTATTTTATGAAAAAAGGGTTTTGTCCCCCAGTAAAGAAATCTGTTCAATTTTTGCCTATCCTTACAGTTGCCAGTTGATTTGGAAATGAAACTCTTTTCTCATGGACTATAACTTGGGAAAAGATTACTTTTCACTATATGTTAAGGTAGGGTATTCATGTGCATATTTATTTATTTATTTTTAATTTATTTTTTTTAAGATTTTATTTATTTGAGAGAGAGGGAATGGGAGAGAGAGAGCACATGAGAGGGGGGAGGGTCAGAGGGAGAAGCAGACTCCCCGCCGAGCAGGGAGCCCGATGTGGGACTCGATCCAGGGACTCCAGGATCATGACCTGAGCCAAAGGCAGTCGCTTAACCAGATGAGCCACCCAGGCTCCCTTCATGTGCATACTTAAAAAAAAAAATCTTTTAATCAAATTTTAATTATTTCATGTTCTTTCCCATATTAAGCCTTAACTGAACAGAAGAACTCTACAGTTAGGGAAGAAAACTAGATGGTCTGTGGGCTGGTCGTAAAGGTAAGGTAGATGAGTAATTCCGAAAGCAGTATGGCAAAGAAAGGCATTTATTATTGCTTGTTTTGGCAGCTGAAACAAGTGGAAGCTGGTAGTACAGGTGTAATGCATAGAATGTCTATACCAAACTGGATCTGTATCACGTTACTAGAAGTAAGGAGCAATAATAAAATTTTCAAAGCCAAACTGAATGAGAATATACAACTTTTCTTTGGAATAGGTCTCAGAGGGGCGCCTGGGTGGCTCAGTTGGTTGAGCGACTGCCTTCGGCTCAGGTCATGATCCTGGAGTCCCTGGATCGAGTCCCGCATCGGGCTCCCAGCTCGGCAGGGAGTCTGCTTCTCCCTCTGACCCTCCTCCCTCTCATGCTCTCTGTCTCTCATTCTCTCTCTCTCAAATAAATAAATAAAATCTTTAAAAAAAAAAAAAAAAAGAATAGGTCTCAGAGTACCCACACCTGAATGACAGGAAAGAGCAGTAAGTTCAAACTGGGGTGTGAGTGGGAACATGAGGGATCTGGGGAATAAATCTGAAGTTAAAATTTCTTAATCATCCATTTTTAAAAAATCATGGAAATACTGCATTAAAATGTTTTCATACAAAATTAAAAAAATTACTCCCAATTTTGCATTCAAGAAGATGTGTCATACTCCTGATATTTTTCAAGCCAGTTTGAAAGGCAGGGGCTTAGGTCAATTAAGAAAACAGCTAATACAAAACAGTTTGCTTGTTTTGCCAAGAGAATAACACAATGATCTGGGCCAATATTTCAAGTATCAGTCTGTCATTCAATTTACTGATCTCATGTTAGGTGCTAACCACGGTCTTAAGGGCCACAAAACATTCTCTCTCCTCTCATGACAAATGGTTCTTGGTCCTCAAAAATATCAAGCATTCTTTACTCTCTGTTCCATTTGTCTGGAACACTGGTATTTCAGATATATACATGACTTGCCCCTCAAATAATTTCTGCCTGTCAGAAGTACTTTTTTATCTTTAAGGGGATCTTCCAAGAACACTGTTTAGAAGAGAGTATCCCTATTCCCTGCCAGTTAAGTTCTAACTGATTTCCCTAGTTTATTCTTCTATAAAGTACTTATTGCCACTGGACTTCCATAAAGTACTTACTACCACCTAAATATATACTACATAATTGTTTATTATACCCCACTCCTTTCCTTTGCTTCTCTGGAATGAAAGGTCCCTCCTGGAAGCAAGGATTTTTGCTTCTGCAATATACCTGGTATCCTGCATATAGTATGAATTCACTTAATATTTGCTGTTGAACCTGAATGCCAAATGGATTAGGAGAGAGTATATTAAATGGAAGTGACTCAGTCAGGAAGTGATGACTGAGACAAAATCTGATGGAACTGTAGAGTTAACTAGGTAAAGGAAGGTGAGAATATGAGAGTTGTTCCAGCAGAGAAGAATGAAATCTAGAAATCCAGTGTGGCTGGAGCTGGGAGAACAATGTATGAAGACAGGCAAGACAGGCAGGTAGAAACCAGATAAAGAAAGGTCTTTTTGGTAAGTCAAAAAAGATTTTAAATTAAATTCTCCCTTAAAGATTTGCTTAGAGCTTGAAGAGGCAGAGAATAGTTTTTGCATGTCGTAAAGCCAGGTGATTGCAATGTACATTAATAAAAAAAATCATTTCAGAAATAGTCATGTAATTTAGATGAGGCAATATTTTTCAAAAAGAAAGTTAAATATTTTCTATGTTACACTAACGGAAGTCACTTAGGAATCATGAAATCAAACCTGGAGCTTCTGATCATATCACTTAAATTAACAAATCACTTTACTTCTTGTATAAATGAGAATGTTAGCTCTCCAAAGGTGTTCCTGAACAGCCGAGGAACAGGCAGATGCTATTTACTCGATATAACTCAACCAAAAATGCAAAAGTTAACCACCTTTTCTGAACTGTGAGGTTGCTTTGTACACAGTTCTGTTCCAGTGAACTATAAAGAACTGTCATTATACTGAGTAAACTACTAGTCAAATGTGTTATGTCTTTTATATATAGACTGTCTTTTTAGT
Organism: Mirounga leonina; assembly: GCF_011800145.1. Lineage (NCBI taxonomy): Eukaryota > Metazoa > Chordata > Mammalia > Carnivora > Phocidae > Mirounga > Mirounga leonina. Next base: position 2,809,826 of record NW_023270265.1, on the reverse strand, counting down.
GGGATCCAACCTCTCTTGTTGGCATTCCTTTGACTTAACTTTGGAATAAATATATATAAAATTTAACATCAAGTCTGGCAAATAACAAAAATATCTTCATAGCAAACATTTGGTGAGCATTTCTTGTGGGCATGCACTGTTCTGACAACTTAAACATGTTATCTCATTTTATCATTATGAGGTAGGTATTATCATCTTCCCCTTTTTGCAAATGAAGAAAGTGAGGTTCAGAAGTTAACTTCCCAATCACACAGCTAGTAAGTACTGAAACTTGATTCTATGTCCTGATAGTTTAACTCCAAGGTATACCCTCTTAACCAATACAATATTCTTGTCTTAAAACAGCAGAAAGTTAAGTTCCTAACAAATATTATTATTTTTATACATATTTTAAAGGAAAAGATACAAAATACTAAGAATATTTCTATACATGATTTACATTTCATATACTCATTGCAGTAATTCTAAAACCTGGTCCCCAAGTTGCCTCAAATGTACTCTACTGATGCTTTCTTCAAAATAATCAAGTACAATAATGAAACAAATTGAATCAAGTACTGCACTAGGAAAACAGTTCCAAATAACACTTTTTTAAATGGGGAAAGAAGAAAGAAATGGCACCAGTGATTCCCAGTATGTATAAATTAAGCCAAACGATTTTTATCTAATCAATGCTGTAGCAGTCCCAAAGACTTAGGTGGTCTTCATTTAACATTCTTCTGATGTGCTAAAGAAAGGCCCATTCACTGCAAAAGTTAAGGAACCAAACATATGGGCATCTGTTACCTATGAGAAAATTTTAAGATATTAATAAAACTCGAATTTACAAAGTGTTTTACCTTGCTAAAAGTAAAATTATATATATATATATATATATATGCTTTTAAAGTTTTCTGGCAATTACTAAATAATTTTTAGATTCAATTCTTGTCATTGTTTTCTAAATTCATTATGGCGTCTATCATGAATATCCATAAGTTTAAAAAAGGTCTTATAAAACAGAGCCAAAAATTTCATTAGTCCTTTAAAAACTGTGTTAATTAAAATATTATTAAGTTATTAAATTACAAGTTTATGAGTTGTTACTTTTTATGAAATCAATCAATGAAATGGTTGTTTCAATCCTTTTTTCTAGAATTTTATAGGTTGGGGAGGGGAGAGAAATGAGAAGAAAAGGAAATAATCATAAAATGATGAAGTAATTTTTTAAAAGCAAAATCACTGAAAGACCACTAATAACTTCAAGTGAAATGCCATATAAAAGCTTTTAATTGCCTTAAATTTGTGAAAAACTACCCAGGAGATCAACAAATTCACATCAATGAACTGCATTATACTAATAAGAGACCCCTGGCCTCTAGCCAGAGAGAACAAACAAAACGAACCATTCTCACATGGCTGCAAATTATCCAAAAGGAAGAGAAAGAGACAGTCAAAGAAACATGTTTGCATGGTGGGAAAAAGATCAAATATTGATCAGTCCAAACTGAGGTAATTAGAGCCATAGTCAAGGAGAAGGGATGCATGTTCTTAGGCCTAAGAATCGCATCCTAAATGTTGAGCAAATTAGTTGTTCACTAGGACTGCTGGACTGTCCTTAAAAAAAAAAAAAAAAAAATCCATGAAACATCTGCATGGTACCAGGTGGTCACACTTTTAAAATTTAATAACTTCTTGACCCTTTAAGAAATCATCTTATTTGTGTGATTTTCAGAAAGATTTATAAGATTTGCTTGAATTTTATCTTTATTACCACGAGACTAATCACTTGCCCATATGTTAAACCATGGTCTGTCAAATAACCAGAAAGTAAAATAACTGCAAAGTGAAGACAATTTAAAATCACTACATCTGATTAAGTGTCTATAAACATCTATAAAGTATGAAGCTTACATGAATTTTTCTAATTTTTATTATAGTAAAAACCTAGGCATTTCCTCCTTTTTATGAGGATATTACCACTATCATTGTTGAAAACTTCAGTGGTTATCATAACCTGAAACAAAAATGGAAAAAATTCGTAATAGTCCATGGCAAGAAGCAAACCAGAAATTTGTCTATTACTTGTTCCAAATGAATTTTTTCATTTAAGAGCATTCTAATTATAACCACTAAGTACATAAGGCAGTTAAAATCAAATATCTATATTAAAAATTTGTGGTCAGGGGCGCCTGGAAGGCTCAGTCTGACTCTTGATTTTGGCTCAGGTCATGATTTCAGAGTCATGAGATTAAGTGTCCCCTCAGGTCAGGTTCTGCGCTCAGTGTGGAGTTGCTTGAGATTCTCTCTCTCCCTTGGGGTGCCTGGATGGCTCACTCGTTAAGCATCTGCCTTCAGCTCAGGTCATGGTCCCAGGGTCCCGGGATCGAGCCCTGCATCGAGCCCTGCATCGAGCCCTGCATCGAGCCTGCATCGAGCCCCGCATTGGGCTCCCTGCTCCGCGGGAGGCCTGCTTCTCCCTCTCCCACTCCCCCTCCTTGTGTTTCCTCTCTCGCTGTGTCTCTCTCTGTCAAATAAATAAAATCTTAAAAAAAAAAAAAAGAGATTGTCTCTCTCCCTCTGCTTTCCCGCCCCCCCCAAGCTCTCTCTCCCAAAATACACAAAATCTTAAAAAAAAAATTTGTGATCAGTCATGACATAAACTAGAATGAAAATGCTCACCAGAATCAACTTGCCATAAACACTGTTCTCAAAAACACCAGAATAAAAGTCTTATTACTGTTCTGTAGTAATATGAAGCTCTCACTTATAAATTTCCTAACATATATCCAAAGGATTGTGTTTCTGTATCTATTTATAAATTCATGGTTTTATAAAGCTGAAATAAACATAAAGCTTGTAAATCTAACCTTATTTCTTCCTACCACATTCATGTGTGTTGATCAATTACAGACTAATTTTAAAAATTCTGTAACAGGGGCACCTGGGTGGCTCAGTCGTTAAGTGTCTGCCTTCGGCTCAGGTCATGATCCGAGGGTCCTGGGATCAAGCCCTACGTCGGGCTCCCTGCTCCACGGGAAGCCTGCTTCTCCCTCTCCCGCTCCCCCTGCTTGTGTTCCCTCTCTCTCTGTGTCTCTCTCTGTCAAATCAATGAATAAAATCTTTAAAAAAAATAAAAATAAAAAAATAAAAATTCTGTAACAAATAGCAAATCATTAACAGTTTTAAAGAAGGCAGTATCACAAAGCTTTTTTTACCATAAATTCAGTAGTTCAGAAGCAGTCAATAAGTGGAATGAATGCCTATTTCCACATTCTAGCTAACGACACAATTCATATGCAGATAAAATTATAGGTAAATCTGAAAATTTTAAATTCATTTATCTAAAATATATCTTTCATGTTTTCTTATCAACCAAGTCTGTTTTGTTAGTTGCAAAGTCACTAAAATACTATTTGTTCAAAATAAGGTATATTGTTCTTTTAATCATGCATGATTATACGTAACTTAATTTTTGTGTAACACATCATGTCTACACTATTAACAATTAATTATAGCTGGTCCACTATGAACAAGCAAACAGGCAATTGAGATACTTAATCAATATACTGGTTCTGATCAAGTTCTTTCATGCCTCTTTTCCCAAAATACCAAATACAGGAAAAAGTAAATAAATACTAATATAATCCTTATTTCATATTAAGAGTTATGTTAATATGCTTTCAAAGAATCATGTATTTTTTTCACCTTTCACACTTTCTAGCATTTTACTCCTTCATTTTATGATGGTTTTGTTCTATCATTTACTTCTTAACAAAAAGAGAATGAATTACATCCATTTGTGCCAAATGCTTAATCCCAGTGCAGCTTTCACAGCTGGAATAAAATACTCAAATAGTTACTTTAGTAGCTTTGCTATATATTAGCCCTTCCACCCCTACCTTTTTTTTTGAAATGCTGGAAAAAAGTGGATCAGGACATGGGATGAAAATGAACTGCTAATCTAGATGTCACCTCAGAAAAATAGGTTTCATTTCTAAATTTTTCATCACATTTCAAGAAATAGATATACTCATCTTTCATCATTAGCATTTTTCACCATATCTATAATCATGTGATAAAAGCCACCAGTACTCCCTGAGAAAGTGCAGTTAGCCAACTGTTCCCTAGGAACACTGCTTTTATCGTCTCTTTGGGAAAAAGTGAAAAAGTAAATATGCTGCTCTGCATTTTGTTACCTAGTTTGCAGATAACTTTACTGGCGAAAATAGATAATAAAGCAGTGTTTATCTTTCTAGTAATAAAATCACTAAGAAGCCATCGGAGTAAGATATCCTGTGTTCCCTTCCACTCCCCACAAGGAAATGTCTGCATCTTATTGGTTGGTATTATAAAATTAGGATCAATTGAAAAATTTATAAAATAAGTACAACTATTACTTTACCTTTTACATAAAAATCCCAGGAAAAACTAATTTAACTATAAAAGAAAATAAAAGCAGGAGAGCCATAGTTCTTACAAATTTTAAAAGCACAAAAAAGAGGAAGGATGTCCAGTTGTTCCTTTGACATTTTTCTAATAGTTAGAAGTAGAAACACAGTGGGAAATAAAGCAATTTCTGTGTATTAACAGACCACTGACCTACAAACGAGATAGGAAGGTAAAAAGCACAGTTAATTAATCTTTAAACCATTTATCTCATAAACCTTTAATCCCCAAACAAATATTTGTACTCAGTAGGATAAAACTACATCAGCTTTCCTTTATATTCAATTGCTTTGCCTTGTTTCACAGAAAAGCTATAAAGATGTCTTGTTCACTGAAAGATACCAAACCAGAAAAATTTTATAGTGCTTTAAGACAAAATAACTGAACATAAACTTTAAGTACATAAAAGTAGGAATACTGAAAAAATCAGCTTACTTTTCTTCAATTACATGATATATTTCAATTATATGATATATTTCAAATATTTTGGTTTCTCTTAGTCTCTAAGGAGATGTATTACAAAACTAAGTTTGAATTTCTCCTGTATGCTGTTTTCAGTGAATTCAACAAGCAATATTTATTAGGTATCTTTTAAATGCAAAGCAGTAAAGCACTATAAGACAAGATCCAAAATTGCATAATAATTCTTGCCCTCAGAGGGTTCACAGTCTTGTGAGGGAAGATGTGTTAGAAAATGACTTTCTCCAATTTAGGAATTGGGGCTGTATTGATTTTTAACTAAGTTAAATATGGTCCTTTGATTTCAAGTACAATCACCTCTGAATGCATATGATGGATTATACTATAACACAGCTTTGAAGTAATCCTTTTATTCATTATTTAATCCACTTAAACAATAAACAATTACCGAACACTTTTTTCTAGGTATTGTGTCAGGCCAGGGTGATACAAAGAAAAATAACATAAATACCAGCTTTTAGAAAGCTCACAGTAGCTCTACTCTTTTTTTTTTTTTTTAAGATTTTATTTATTTATCTGAGAGAGAGAATGGGAGACAGAGAGCATGAGAGGGGAAGGGTCAGAGGGAGAAGCAGACCCCCAGCTGAGCAGGGAGCCCGATGTGGGACTCCATCCCGGGACTCTAGAATCATGACCTGAGCCGAAGGCAGTTGCTTAACCAACTGAGCCACCCAGGCGCCCTTAGCTCTACTCTTGATGTTATCATCTCTTTATCCTCTTAAGTCACTAAACATGTTTCCGCCTCATTCTATGCTTAATCACACATTGAAACAGAGCACTCCTTTTCTGTCAATCCAACTATAGTTATGACTCAAGTTTTACCTCTTCTATCAATCCTTTCAATGATTTCAGGCAGTATTTGAATGAACTAAGATTTAAGATTTGGAAAAAACTTAAGCAACCTTCTGTTTCCTTTTAAAATCTCAGCAAAATACTAGGTATATATAATGGATTCTTAAAAAGTTAAGAGTTAAAAAAGCCCAAAGTGATATAACATGCATAATACATAAAAACAAAGACCAAATACACTGAACTTGCTATTTCTTTCACAGAAATTTATCTCTGATGTTTTTGATGTGATAACTTGGCTAGGCTACAAACTCCAGTTATTCAATCCAATACTAACTTAGGCATTACACTGAAGGTATTTTTCAGATATAGTTAAAACCCCTCATCAGTTGACATCTAGTAAAGCACTATCCATGATAATCTGGAAGGGCAGATTGAATCAGTTGGAAGGCCTTAAAATCATAGTCAAGGTTTCCCTGACAGAATAAATTCTACCTAAATAAGACCGTTTCGGTCTCCACTTATGGAGTTTGAGCCTGCTGGTGATCTCCAAAGAGATCTTTGTGCTGGTGTCACAAAGAAGGAGGACAGGGTTTTATGTAGAAGTTGCTTAATATCCTGGGGCAAGACAAGAGGTCAAGCAAGTCTATATGGAGGAGGACGTGACATAAAAGGCATATTTATCATATGCCAGATTATATATTTATACATATATACACATTGTTCATTTAATCCTCCTAATTAAATGAAGTAAACATTATTCCCATTTCCAGATGGGAAAGCTGAGACTTAGAGTTGTCCAAGGTCACATAGCTATTAAGTAGTAGAATCAGCATTTGAACACAAGCTTATTTTTAAAGCTCCAATTTTTTAATCTGCATTGTAGACTCTTAGAAGGAAATGATTCCCTAACAATATAAAGGATCATTCCTTGAGTACTTATGATGTTAGACCATTTTATTAAGCATTTAAATGCATTTTTTAAAAAAAGATTTATTTATTTATTTGACAGAGAGAGACACGGCGAGAGAGGGAACACAAGCAGGGGGAGTGGGAGAGGGAGAAGCAGGCTTCCCGCCGAGCAGGGAGCCTGATGCGGGACTCGATCCCGGGACTCCAGGATCATGACCTGAGCCGAAGGCAGTCGCTTAACCAACTGAGCCACCCAGGCGCCCTTTAATGACATTTTAAAAAAAGATTTATTTATTTGAGAGTGAGAGAGAGTGCGTGCACATACATGCATGCACGAGTGGGGGGCGTGCAGAGGGGGAGAGAGAATCTCAAGGACACTCCCCGATGAGTGCAGAGCCCCACGAGGGGCTTGATCTCATGACCCTGAGATCATGACCTAAGCCAAAACCAAGAGTTGGGCTGGACGCTCAAATGACTGACCCACCCAGGTGCCCCTTGACTTTTTAGAACCTTTTGAGGTAAGGATTTTCATAACCTACATTTTATAAATGAGGGAATTAAGGTGGGAAATTGACACAGAGTAGTAGCATATTAGTCAAAACTTAATCATCTCAATTCAGTGCCCTGGGAGTAGTCCATAGCCAATTTACTTTCTTCTGGGGGACTAGGAGAGTGGAGGGATATTTAAGTAACATAGTAAATATTATAGCTGCTAATTTAAAAATCAGTATGAACATAATAAAAGATGTTTGATAGAGAGTATTACTGGAAAGTTAGAAGATTTGAAGTGCTTTCAGTAAAGCATTACAAAATAAGAATCAAAACCCAGAGCTTCCTCAGTAAAAATCAGTGAGCAAGGGGGCACCTGGGTGGCTCAGTGAGTTAAACGAACAACTCTTGGTTTCAGCTCAGGTTGTGATGTCAGGGTCATGGGCCCTGCAAATGTTCCACACTCAGCAGGGAGTTTGCTTGAGAGTCTTTCCCTCTCTCTCTGCCCCTCCCATGGCTCACAGTTTCTCCAAAATGAATGAATAAATATCAGTGAGTGAGGAACATGGGTTGCTTTAAGACTAATCATATATAATTTGGCTTACAAAATCAAGGCAGAAGTTTGCTTGAAATCATTGTAATACATAAACTAGAGCAAATACAGTTGATGAAACAAGTTTATAACTGTCTCAACATATTTCAAAGCTCCAAAAGTAACAAGAAACTGAAGACTACTTGAAGATAGTTTGTCTTCCATATTTCATTCACTTTATGTACCTGGAAACCACTAGCATAAAGGGTTAAATGCAAATGTACAATTACCCACCCTCTCACTACTATTCTTCCAAATTATAGTCTCATCTCACATTCCTTCTTAAAAGGATTTTATGGTTCCCAACTGCTTACAGTATATAGAGTTTATACTTCTAAGCATGGAATATAAGGTCCTTCTGATTTTTTTACCATTCTTCCACATGCAATCTAGCTTTAGTATTTTACAATCTGTTCCACAGTAGAGGTTAATAAGTTCTCTTTGAAAAAAGCTTGAGTGGCAAATAGATTTTTAAAAGCTGCATATCATATCTCCCTCTGGGAAATTAAAAATGAACATCAGTCTATTAAGGGGAGGGGGCACGTTGGAAGGATTTGAGAAAATAAGTAAATTACACAAGGGTTACACAATTAGTGTCAGAACAACCCCATCCCCCCACAAAGTTCAAGTAATTAGAATAAGGAGATAAATTATCAGTCTTAAATCAGTACAAAAGGAAAAGTTAAAGCCCTTTAAAGTACATACCACCCACTTTAGCATTTACCTGGCAGAATCTATTCCCAAATTATTTACTGGGTTTTGACTAACCTACTATTTCAGTGTAATAAAAAGTATGTGTAAGCTGCATGCTTCAATTAATTCAAAATCACTACTAAAGTCAAAATACTATATATGTTCATTTATGTATTCATATTTAAACAGCTCTTTTTTAAAAAGGTACAAGTTTTAAAAATGATAGAAGTTGAGTGAATTGCAATCCCTGCCAGAGATGAGAGCAGTTATAATTCTTTCATTTATACTTGACATTTTCCATTACCCTTTCTTAGAATTCTCAGTAAACAATTACTTGCACTCACTTTATGATTTAGGTAAGGCTCAACAGCCACTTCCTCTAAATAAGGAAACCAAGGTTAAGAGAGGTTAAATGCCTCAGAGCAGATCAGAGGTGGAACTAGCTATATAACTGTGGGGTTCTCAGGAAATAATTTACTCTTTCCTTCCAGCAGGTGTAAACATACTAAGACATGTGATATTACTGACATTCCAAGAAAGCTTCTTTTACATTTCAACCACTTTCTTTCACTCAAAGGCACTTAAAAAGTATTGTATAATAATAGAAAAATATATAAAAGAATGAATAGGAAAGCAAGTTATAAACAAATATAGGAATTATTATTACAATCAGCAGGACTTTACTCTTTATTAAAAATTACATAATAATTGCTTGGTTTACTAGAAAATTCTTAAAGAATGAATAATAAGAAACATAAGGTGTTAATGAAATTGTATTTACATTAATGACATTCACACTTGTTATTAACATGTTAATCACTAAGTATTCAAGATTTGTCAAGCCAAGAGCAGCTGATTTTAAGAGAAGATCTTTTCAGCAGAGGCTGTGTATAACCATCTGTAAATTTCGTGTCAGAATAGGGAAAGAAAAATTTTTTTTTGAAAAAACTACTGTGAAAGTGTATAAAAACTAATTGTGCATGTAATGAATTAATTCTTTATGAAAATACTGAAAAATCCATTTACAGCCCACTATTTACATTTATTTTTCTAAATTAGTGATTATGGCATTAAAATATAAATTCTACCAGAATGCTTACTCTCAATGTCTTCTTTTTCTTTTCTAACCTCTATCTTTAATCTTCTGAGTGTATGTGCACTATAATCAGACGTTGTGAAAATTATTATACTGTCACAGGAAATGGATTTGGTGATTTCTGGCAAGAAATAAAGCAATCAGGCAAATGAAACATTAGAGAAAAAAACTATTTTTTTATGAAAAATAATGGATCAAGATATTAATGACCACCACCCCTAAACTCATTACTGGATGTTGAAGAAAAAGAATCTAAATCCCTTAAGGCTGAATTAAGAAGGAATGGTTCTTTAAAAGACAAAACCTTTTTTATTCCACATTATAAATTATATGTTTATACTGTAATCATAGGAGAGACGTTGCCAGAGGAGAAGCTGCCTTAGAGGATACTCCCTACATCCCTCATTGCTTTCCATGTCTGCTTACTGAGGTAAGTAAGAATCTCTTTATTTTTAACAGGGAAGACTAGAAAGCAACTGAAAGATGTTTACTCTTTAAAGGTTACTATCAGTTATATGATCATGATTAAAGAGAAGATAAGTGAGTCTACTAACTCCCAAATATGTGTTCATCACAAAACGGACAAATATGCCCCCATTAACAGTACAAAACCTCAGACAGGATTTACCATCAAGAAAGAGACTTCTCTTCCTCTGCTTTCACTACAGGTCCCTTGCTTTCTACCTAATTAATGCTTTAATTTAGCTATATTTAAGTGTTAAGGATTTATAGAGTATTGTGGGAAATTAACCCACATTTGTACATGGGGTTGATTTCTGTGGGGAAACGAATTTTAAGCTCAAATAACTAAATTACAAATAAACTTTGGGCATGTTGCTCATTTGTTCACATTGGATGAAGTGCCCAAGATATAATCATGTTAACTAGTAGGTCAGTTGCATATACCTGAAATGAAGAGGCAAGTGAGAGGTGATGTATAAATTTCTGGTATCAATTCTTTCTCACTGGATTACCAACATTTGATTTTCATTCTAAATACTGTAATATATTTAACCAACAAGGACTATGGTGAAATGAATACGTTAACAACACCATGATGTATCATAAAAATAACAAATAAAACAGCAGTAATAATACTTTTACATTATAAATTTCTTCAAGGCATCCCTCTCTAAATTTATGCTTATAATGCTACAAATAAGTATACTTCTAAATATTAATTTCTTTGTTCTTATTAGGTATGCCAAGGAAGTCTAAGCAGTCTAAAATTTCTGTAAAACCACCTTTGTAAAAAAATAACAAATTTACTGAGATCTAATTCACATACCATACAATGCACACATTTAAAGTGCACAATTAAGTGGTTTTTAGTATATTCACAGAGATATGCAATCATATCACATTTCTACTTTTTGGATATTATGAATAATGCTGTAATGAACATTCATGTATGAATTTTTGTGTAGATACAGGCTTTCATTTCTCTTGTATATACACCTAGAAGTGAAACTCCTGGGTCATACGGTAACTTTATATTCAGCCTTTTGTGGAACTGCAAACATTCCTACCAGCAGTGCATGAGGGATCCACTTTCTCCATCCTTGTCAGCACTTGTTATTATCTGTCTTTCGTTTATAGCCATCTGTGAGTGTGCAGTTGAATTGCATTCCAGTTTTGATTTGCTTTTCTCTGATAGCTAAAGATGTTGAGCATCTTTAAACAAACACTTCTGTTTTGTATGGGTTTCAGGAAGTGGATTTAAGGACTTGAATTTGTAAGGCTACAGAATTAGTACAAAGGTGATAAAATTACAGTTGTTGCCTTTGACAGCTTAGCTGAGGAAACCCTCACATATACTAAGTAAGCATTTACCACTCTAATTTATATTGTAATAGATCTTACCCTTCCTAAGAAATTGGTAGTTCAATAGAGACAGAACCCCTGTTTTCTTCAGGTTGGTATCTACCACATTACTTAATAGGATACACAGAGTAGGCAGTCTTAATGTATGTTTAAACTAATGCATTTAATGTCTGATCTCGTATTACTTTCACAAATCCCTAAGATAGAATGGACTGGTAGTATTCAATCCCCTTTAGAAAAATAATGATCATAAATAATTATGTTTTCAATTAGTGAGACCATTACAACACTCCAAATTTCCTAATCCCAAGTTTAGTACTCAGTATGCCTTTGATTAGGCAAGAGACTCTTCATGTTCAGATGATCCAAGTTTTAAAGAATGCATATATCTATGATAAAGCAGTGTTGGGTTTTTTTTTTAATATTTTATTTATTGATTTGTCAGAGAGAGAGAGACCACAAGCAACGGGAGCAGCGGGCAGAGCAGGCAGAAGGAGAAGCAGGCTCCCCGTTGAGCAAGGAGCCCAATGACGGACTCGATCTTAGGACCCTGGGATCATGACCTGAGCCAAAGGTAGACACTTAGCCAACTGAGCCACTCAGGTGTCCCAATGTCATTTTTTTTTTTTAAAGTAGGTTTCACGCCCAGCATAGAACCCAATGTGGGGCTTAAACTCATGACCCTGAGACCAAGAGTCAGATACTTAACTGAATGAGCCACCCAGGCACCCCTAAAGCAATGTATTTATTTTGGTTTATGAACACGAATAAGTACTTCACATGTATTAAACAAAATTAAAAAATACCATCTCATTAAAATATGATAAAACTTTATTTTCTTATTAATTGTGAAATAAGTGATCAATGGAGTCTTTTGTTCCTCACAAGTATAAGAGGCAAAATTGGAGAATATTGGTTTACTTTGATGAATAATGAGGGCTTGAATTTCAGTTCCAAATCTACAACTTATGAGTTGGGTAACCTTGACCAAATTATTTAACTTCTCTGAGCTTTAGTTTCTGCATTTTTCAAGTGGAAAACAGAATTTAACTCAAAGAGCTATTGTGGGGGCTAAATATGTAATGTACTAGCATGCACCAAGCATGTATTGAAAAAAACTATCATTATTCAAGAAAACATTGCATATGTATCCAATGTGGAATCCATTTCCAAATAAAAAATTCTTTAACCTATAACAAGCCAGTAGGATTAATCTAAAATCTTAGCTTGATGGGGAACTAGGTGACAGAGATGGGAAAGAGATGAACCTGTACCATTTGAATTATATATTATTTGCATATATTATATATTCAAGTTAGTCAACAAAACAAATAACCAAATAGCTTTAATTATTTAATTATTAAAAGAAATAATCATGTTATGAAAAAGCCATTTCTATATTATATGACCTAATAACATGGGTTGCTAATACCAAATGTATATGCTTATAGGAAATTACACATTTCTATATATTGAAATTCAGCCATGTTGGTTTGTAAAGCAAGTATGTGATTATTTCAAATTGGGACTTAATTTAAACATTAAATGAACATAAAATGGTTTAACACTAGAGATTTAATTTTATGCGATGCATTTAGTATGTTTGCTTGATTTACTGTATATTACACATTTTATAAACATGAAAACCATATTTACTGATTTAAATAAACATTTTTAATATAAAGACAAACTTTCTTGTGGAAGCCAAGACAGATTATAATCCATTAATATATCTTTCAACAAAAAGGATGAAATCTTCCACTGGTTATGCTGATAAACTCTTTCATGTCAAAACTAAGCCTCTTTATCATGATAACCCAGAATAATGGTTGGCTGCTCTAGGCACTTTATCTACTTTACAGATGAAAAATCAGCTCTACTTTCATGGAATTAGATTAATGCCATAACAGGAAATACTTCTGGGGCTGAACTTGCTTCATGCCTTCAAAGCTGCCTGTAAATTTAAAGTACTTCCTGAATTCAAAAGATAAGACAGGAGAAGGAAAAAGAAAAACAGTACAGTGACCCTTTTACTAAAGGAAAATATTGCTTCCTGAAAAAGCTGTTGAAAGCTACTTGCTAAGGGCATTATGCTCTAGAAAGCCTAGGGCAAGTCTGTTTTAGTTGAACATGGGGATTCTGGTTATATATCAGACAGTTATTATAAATCTGCTCTTTCTATAATCCTTTTTGATAAACTTTCTTCAAGTCATCATGGTGAAAGCTGAAGTAATAACTTTCTCAGCTTATAGTACATAGAGAATTGCTCACTATTTTACATATAACATTTTATAAAGGATTACAGTTTAACACACTTGGAAAAATGCTGACCCCAAGCTCTAGAATTAAATTTTGGTTCAGAACATGTACCAAAGGTAGCAAATCCAGTTAACACTTATTGGCAGTCTACTTAACATTAAAAAAAAAGAGAAGCATTATGTGGAACAAATATAATAAAACAAGTGATTATATGATCTAAAACAGAAGGGAAAAAGGAGGATATCGGACTGCAATGAAAACAACAAAGAAAAACAACAGAAATTCAAAAATCTATCTGTCTGTCTATCTATCAATCTATCTATCTGGCTGCTTACAATGTGCTCAGCACTGTGAAGTGTACAAAAAGGCATCAGGGTGCCAGGGTGGTTCAGTCAGTTAAGGGTCTGTCTTTGGTTCAGATCATGATCCCTGGGTCCCAGTGGGCCTGCTTCTCTCTCTCCCTCTGCCCCGACCCCCAGCTCGTGCTCACTCTCTTTCAAAAAATAAAATTCTTAAAAAAAAAAAAAAGAAAGAAAAGCATCTATAGAAGCATACTGAATGTACATTAAATACTGGGCACTATACTAAGTGCTACAGGTTATGTGATTATTAAGACAGGCAAGGACTTACTTTACGCCTTCTCATCTAGCTAGCATTAGAGGAGGAAACAGACAAGGTAATACCAAATGAGATAACTCAATAAAGGCAACTAGCATGGTTATATGATAGGTAGTGAGTGGGTTGAAAGTGAACAATGACAACAGTTAATAGAAAGCAGAATAAGCAGTTTTAGATAGGTGATCAGAGAAAGTCTTGCTGAGAGGATGATACTTGAGTTGAAAGCCGAAGGGTTTCAGCAAGTCAGCCCTTAGAACACTTGGGTCATAAGAGTGAAGGACCTGAAAAGGAAAAGATCTTGGATGTTTAAGGAAGTGTCAATGAGAGAAGGAATGGAATAAGATGATATGACTTGTGAGAAAATGATATAAGACATTTAGAGTCTTATATATCATTGCACGAAGTATGGACTTTATTCTGTGAGCAACTAGCAGCTATGCAAGGGATTTTAACACCAAAGTATCTTAAGCTGATTTGTATTTTTAAAAGATCACCCAATTATTCTGTGGAGAATAGCTTGGAAGAGTTAAAAAGTAAAAGTGAGGAGACCAGTTAATGCAGACTGCCAGGAGTAAAATAATAATGTGTCATAATAAAATAATAATTACTGATAAAAGAAGAATAAATAAATTCCAGATATAAAGATTGAGACTTCCTGAAGGAAAAAGGATAATCAAGGATGACTCCTACGGTCTGACCAGACAATCCTGAGCCTTACAGTGGTACCATGTATAGAGATGTATTCGACATAAAGTAGAACCAGGATCAAGAGTAAACATCAAAATAATATACTACTAAACAATGAATGGGTCAACCAAGAAATCAAAGAAGATATAAAAAATTACATGAAAACACAACAGTCCAAAATATTTGGGATGCAGCAAAAGTGATTCTAAGAGGTAAGTTTATAGCAATACAGGCCTACCTCAAGAATCAAGAAAAACCTCAAATAAACAACCTAACCTTACATATAAAGGAGCTAAAAAAAGAACAAAAAAACCCAAAACCAGCAAAAGGAAGGAAATAATAAGACTAGAGCAGAAACAAATGATATAGAAACTAAAAAACAATAGAACAGATCAATGAAACCAGGAGCTGGTACTTTGAAAACATCAACAAAATTAATAAACCTGTAGCCAGACTCATTAAAAACAAACAAACAATAAAGAAGACTCAAATAAAATCACAAATGAAAGAGGAGAAATAAACAACATCAGAGAAATACAAACAATTGTTAAGAAAATATTATGAAAAATTATATGCCAACATACTGGAAAATCTAGAAGAAATGGAGAAATTCCCAGAAACATAACTTACCAAAACTGAAGCACAAAGAAATAAAAAATTTGAACAGACTGATTACCAGCAAAGAAATTGAATCAGTAATCAAAAAACTCCCAACAAACAAAAGTCCAGAACCAGATGGCTTCATGGGTGAATGCTACCAAACACTCAAAGGAGACTTAATATGTATTGATGTCAAACTATTCCTAAAAACAGAAGGGGAAGGAAAACTTCCAAATTCATTATATGAGGCCAGCATTACCCCGACACCAAAACCAGACAGATTCCATTAAAAAACTGAACTATAAGCCAGTATCTCTGATGAACATAGATGCCAAAGTTCTTAACAAAATACTAAGAAACTAAGTCCATAAGTACATTTAAAAAAAAAATCAGGGGCGCCTGGGTGGCTCAATCATTATGCATCTGCCTTCGGCTCAGGTCATGATCCCAGGGTACTGGGATTGAGCCCCGTATCGGGCTCCCTGCTCAGCAGGAAGCCTGCTTCTCCCTCTCCCACTCCCCCTGGTGTGTTCCTGTTCTCGCTGTGTTTCCCTCTGTCAAATAAATAAATAAAATCTTTAAAAAAAGAAAAAAAAATCATTTGCCATGGATTTAGTCCCAGGATGCAAGCACGGTTCAATATTCTCGAATCGATCAGTGTGATACATCACATCAATAAGAGAAAGGATAAAAATCATATGGTCATTTCAATAGACGCAGAAAAAGCATGTGATATATTACATGATAAAAACCCTCAACAAAGTAGGTTTAGAGTAACATACTTTATATGAAAAACCCACAGTGAACATCATACTCGACAAAAATTGAGAGCTTTCCCCCTAATGTCAGGAAAAAGACAAGGATATCCACTCTCACTACTTTTATTCAACATAGTACTGAAAGTCCTAGTCACAGCAATCAGACAACAAAGAAATAAAAGGTATCCAAATTGGTAAGGAAAAAGTAAAACTTTCACTATTTGCAGATGACATGATACCATATATAGAAAACCCGAAAGACTCCACCAAAAAACTACTAGAATAAATGAATTCAGTAAAGTTGCAGGATATAAAATCAATGTACAGAAATCTGTTGCATTACTATACACTAATAATGAAGCACCAGGAGAAATTAAGAAAACAATCCCATTTACAATTACACCAAAAATAATAAAATACCTAGAAATAAAGAAGTGGAAGACGTGTACTCTGAAAACTATAAAACACTGATGAAATAAATTGAAAACGACATAAAGAAATGAAGGACATTCCATATTCATGGATTGGAAGAACAAATAATGTTAAAATGTCTATACTACCCAAAGCAATCTATAGACTTAATGTAATCCTGATCAAAATACCAACAGTATTTTTCATAGAACTAGAACAAACAATCCTAAAATTTGTATAGAACCACAAAAGACCCCTAACAGCAAAAGCAATCATGATAAAAGAAAAATAAAACTAAAGGTATCAAATCCCAAACTTCAAGTTATATTACAAAGCTGTATTGATCAAAACAGTACAGTACTGGCACAAAAACAGACACACAGATCAACAGAATAGGATAAAAAACCCAGAAATAAACCTACAATTACATGGTCAATTAATCTTTGACAAAAGAGGCAAGAATATGTAATGGGAAAAAGACAGTCTCTTAAACAAATGGTGTTGGGAAAACTGGACAGCCACATGCAAAAGAGTGAAATTGGACCATTTTCTTATACCATACACAAAAATAAACTAACTCAAAATGGAATAAAGACCTAAATGTCACACCTGAAACCATAAAAATCTCAGAAGAAAGGACAGGCAGTAATTTCCCTGACACTGGCCATTGCAACATCTTTCTAGATATGTCTCCCGAGGCAAGGGAAATAAAAGGAAAAATAGGGTGCCTGGGTGGCTCAGTTGTTAAGCGTCTGCCTTCGGCTCAGGTCATGATCCCAGGGTCCTGGGATCGAGTCCCACATCGGGCTCCCTGCTCTGCAAGTAGCCTGCTTCTCCCTCTCCCATTCCCCCTGCTTCTGTTCCTGCTCTCGCTATTTCTCTCTCTGTCAAATAAATAAATAAAATCTTAAAAAAAAAAAAAAGGAAAAATAAACAATTGGGACTACACTTCTGCACAGCAAAGGAAACAATCAACAAAATTGAAAGGCAACCTATGGAATGGGAAAAGATATTTGCAAATGATAAATGTGGTAAGGGGTTAGTATCCAAAATATATAAAGAACTGAGACAACTCAACACCAAAAAAAAAAAAAAAAAAAAAAAAATCCAATTAAAAATGGGCAGAAGACATGCATAGACATTTCTCCAAAGACATTCAGATGGTCAACAGACACATGAAAAGATGCTCAACATCACTCATCATTAAGGAAATGCAAATCAAAACTACAATGAGATACCATCTCACACTTCTCAGAATGGCTAAAATCAAAACCACAAGAAACAACAAGTGTTGATGAGGATGTGGAGAAAAAGGAACTCTGTTGGCACTGTTGGTGGGAATGCAAACTGGTGAGCCACCATGGAAAACTGTATGGAGGTTCCTCAAAAACACTAAGAACAGAATTACCACATGATCCAATAATCGCACTCCTGGGCATTTACCCCCCCTCCAAAAAAACAAAAACAAAAAACAAAAACTCTAATTCAAAGGGATACATGCATCCCTATGTTTACTGTAGCATTGTTTACAATAGCTAAATTATGGAAGAAGTCCAAGTGTCCATCAACAGATGAATGGATAAAGAATGGTACACAATGGAATGTTATTCAGCTATAAAAAAGAATGAAATCTTGCCATTGTAATGACATGAATGGATCTGAAGAGCATAATGCCAAATGAAATACAACAGTCAAAGAAAGAAAAATACTGTATGATTTCACTAACATGTGGAATTTAAGAAACAAACAAATGAACAAAGGAAAAAAGAGAGAGAGGCAAACCAAGAAAAAGACTCTTAACTATAGTGAACAAACCAATGTTTACCAGAGGGAAGGCTGGTGGGGGAATGGGTAAAATAGATGATGGGGATTAAAGAGTAGGCTTATCATGATGAGCACTGAGTAATATATAGAACTGTTGAACCACTATATTGTCCTCCTGAAACTAATATAACACTGTATGTGAACTACACTGGAATTAAAAATAATATTTTTTAAAACGTGTACATCAAGACTCCTGTTTGCATATAATCAAGTAACCAGTGGGACATTACATTTGGAGATCAGAGAAGAGGTATGCACTAAAACATATATCTGGAAATCATCACCTTATGAATGGTATTAATAGCCATAAGTGAGGCTCAGATCAAATATGATGAGGCATAAATGAAAATTTCTGAATATGTCAAACTTTTCAATTTATTGGTCCAAATTTCTTCCTGAAACTGTTTACTGATTAGACATCATTTTTATTTCTAATATTGCCAATTTGTGCCTTTTCTTTCTTCACCTGATTAATCTTACCAGTACTTTGTCTATTCGACTAATTTTTTTTTTATTATTAACATATAATGTATTATTTGTTTCAGGGGTACAGGTCTGTGATTCATCAGTCTTACACAATACAGAGTGCTCACCCCAACACATACCCTCCCCAATGTCCATCACCCAGCCACCCCATCCCTTCCACCCGCCTCCTCTCCAGCAACCCTCAGTTTTTTTCCTGAGATTCAGAGTCTCCCATGGTCTGTCTCTTTCTTTGGTTTTGTCTTGTTCCATTTTTTCCTCTCTTCCCCTATGATCCTCTGCCTTGTTTCTCAAATTCCACAAATCAGTGAGATCATATGATAATTGTCTTTCTTTGATTGACTTATTTCGCTTAGCATAATACCTTCTAGTTCCATCCACGTTGTTGCAAATGGCAAGATTTCATTTTTTGATGGCTGCATAATATGCCATTGTATATATATATATGCCACATCTTCTTTATCCATTTATCTGTTGATGGACATCTTGGCTCTTTCCACAGTTTGGCTATTTTGGACATTGCTGCTATAAACATTGGGGTGCATGTGCCCCTTCGGATCACTACATTTGTATCTCTAGGGTAAATACCTAGGTCATAGGGCAGCTCTATTTTTAACTTTTTGAGGAACTTCCATACTGTTTTCCAGAGTAGCTGAACCAGCTTGCATTCCCACCAACAGTGTAAGAGGGTTCCCCTTTCTCTGCATCCTCGCCAACACCTGTTGTTTCCTGATTTGTTAATTTTAGCCATTCTGACTGGTGTGAGGTGGTATCTCATTGTGGTTTTGATTAGTTTTGCCCTAATGCCAAGTGATGTTGAGCATTTTTTCATGTGTCTCTTATCTATTTGTATGTCTTCTTGGGAGAAATGTCTGTTCATGTCTTCTGCCCATTTCTTGACTAGATTATTTGGTTTTTGGGTGTTGAGTTTAATAAGTTCTTTATAGATTTTAGATACTAGCCCCTTATCTGATAAGACATTTGAAAATATCTTCTCCCATTCTGTGTGTTGCCTTTTAGTTTTGTCGACTGTTTCCTTTGCTGTGCAGAATCTTTTTATCTAAATGAAGTCTCAAGAGTCCATTTTTGCTTTTGTTTCTCTTGCCTTAAAAAAGCTAAGTTTTAGATTTAAGTCTCCCGGTTTCATTTTCTACTTCACTGCTTTCTGTATGCAAAATCATAGAGCAATAAAAAGATAATAATAGAGAAATAATGCCACTCATGAGGGCTCTGCCTTCAAGACCTAATTACTTTTCAAAGACCTTAACTCCAAATACTGTAACACTAGGGATTAGACCTCAACAAAAGAATTTTGGAGGGACACAAACAGTTTATAACAGATGGTTTTCTTCCTTTCTCATCTAGATGTCTTTTATTTTTCTTGCTTAATTGCTCTGGCTAGAACCTCTAGTACAATGTAGAATAGAAATTTCCTTAGCTCTAGATCCAGAAGATTTTCTCCCATGTCTTTTTCTAAAAGTTTTATAGTTTCCATTTTACATTTAAGTCTGTGATGTATTTTGATTTGATTTTGTATTAAGTGTGAGGTTTAGGTCAGGTTCATTTTTTGCCTATGGATGTCCAATTCCTGAAGCAACATTTTGGAAAAGACATACTTCCTGCATTGAATTGGTTTTCTACCTTTGTCAAAAATCAGCTAATCATATTTGTATGGGTTCTTTAATAATTTCTAATTATTATTTTTTGTTATTTTCTCATTGGCTGTCCTAAAGCTTACAATATACATCTTACCATAATCTATTTCAGATTCTTATAAACTTAATTCTGGTAAGATATAGAAACTTTATTCTTATATAGCACTATTCCCTCCTCTTTCTTGTGCTATTACTACACATATTAAGTCTATATGTTACCATACACATTGTTTAAGTCTACTCGAATTGCTATTACATATTATTTTATATAATTTTATGCCTTTTAGAGAAGAAAGGAGGGAAATTATGTATTTACAGAGTTTGTTACACTGACCTTCTTATTTATCATTCTGGTTCTCTTACTTTCTTCCTGTGGATTTAGGTCACCATCTAATGTCATTTTCTTACTTCAGCCTAGCTTTGTTGCCACCCACCTCCTTTGTGCTGTTATTATTATATATATTACATTCTGATATAGAGATAAGAAGAATACAACTTTATATATAATAAAGTTTATATTAACATAAATTTATATATAAATTTTTTATATATTTTAATTAAACAAATTTATAAATTGTTTATATGTTTTAATTAATATATATTTGTATACACTTGCTTTTTAGTTGAGAAAAACAAATATGCAATACTATCTTTCATAATTACTTAATTAACTTTATTGGTACTCTTTGTTTTATTGTGTATAAATGTGAATTATGGCCTGTTGTCACTTTCAGCTTGAAAAATTCTCTAGCATTTCTTGTAAGGCACACATGCTAGCAACAAATTCTTTAGATTTGCTTATCTAGGTAAGTATTTTGTCTTCATTTTTTAGATCTTTCTGCTGGACAGAAGGTTATTTATTGATAATTTTTTTCTCTCTGCACTTTAAATATGTCATCTCACTGCCTTCTGGTCTTCATTGATTCTGATGAGATGTCAGCTAAAAATCTTATTGGTGTTCCCTTTTATGTGATGACTTTTTTTTTCCTTTCTGCTTTCACGATTCCCTCTGTTGTCTTTCAAAAATCTGACTATTATGTGTCTTGCACTTATCCTACTTGGCATTCATTGAGCTTCTGAGATGTGTAGATTAATGTTTTTCAATAAGTTTGGGAAGTCTTCAGCCATTATTTCCTCAAATATTTTTCTGTCCTTATTTCCAGACATCATAGTAGATATAGAATAGAACTAGGCATGAAAATATTTCTATCCTCTCACCATGTGATCATCTATCATATCTTTTTCAGCCAATATACAACTGCCAATCTCTTATGTCTTTAAGTGAAACTTCCCTCTCAACAGCGCTCATTAACTTTATGCAGTCTGCTACTATCATCATCTTTCTGATGTAGTCCTTCTCAAGCTCTCTGTGGTAAAGGACAAATGGGTCATTTTAACCCATTCCAACATGGACCCATATATGTTGCTTCTGTGTATGACTCATGTACAGATTGTACCACAAGAAGCTCATCACAGGTGTTTCCCACCATTGAAGTTGTCCATTCCCTGTTCAATGATGAATCCAGTGATCATGCACCTGGGTGTTGGGGGCAATGTCAACTTGCTAAAAAGTTTCTAAATACTTACTCTCAGTTTCTGTATTTAACTCACTGCAGACTGGGATCAAACCTTTCCCAGACCATACTTTGGTCTAGTGATTCTGTTTGGTTTTTTTTTTTAACTGTCACCAGTGGTATAATCAAGGTCTACTACTCAGTTCACTCAGTGATGAACTCTTATCTTTCATAGCCATCCTTCTCTTTATCTCCTCTGTTGGTTTTAATTTTATTTCTTCATTTAGGAAACATCCCTCAAGGTATTGCTTTTGGTATTCTTCTTCCTATATTCTTTCTCTTGATAATCTCAATACTCTAGAAGTTTTACCAAATCCATCATTATAGCAGATGCCCAAATCTGTGCCTTTAGCTCTGACTCACCTCTGAAGAGCCAGAGTTACATTTTAGACTACCTATGGGTAATCTGGCATTTCTATTTCAAGATGTCCTAAAACAAACTCATTATATATCTAGACAATCATTGCTTCCTCCGGATTTATTAACAGAGCCATATTCTCTCAACATCCAAGACCATAACCTCTAACTTGTTTTAGTCTGCCACACACATTCCTTTCCAAAAGCTCTTGCATGCTCTCTCCTTTCTTACTGGTATTTTAGTTAACATCCTTACCTCTCTTGACTTGACCTAGACTAAAGTAACACTTTTCTAATTAGTGTTCCTCTAAGTAATCTCTCTCAACCCAGGTCAGGTCAATATAGCCAGCACAGTTCTGATCTTACTACTTCCCTATCTACTCAAAAACTTTCAAAAATACTTCATTGCTTTAGCACTCAATGATATAGCACTAATTTCAAATTTTGCCACTAACTTATATAAATAAGTTTGACAAGCAACAATTTCCTTAACATACCAAGCAACTGTAGACATCAGTAAATAGTTATTGAATAAATAACTGAAATGATGAAAACATTTAGTTTCAAAATAATTCAGATTAAAAATCACTCTCTATTTATATGATTATATGCTTTTATATTACTATTCTTTTTACCAAAACCATCCATAACCAATGCTATCTTCACATGTCTAATAATACTGCTGCTGGTTTTACTTTTGGATGAACTACATTCTAGCCTCCTGCTGTTACTGAGAAATGCATTAAAGCAGGTCACATGGTTTTCCTCATGTCAACAAATGATGGCTCAATTAGGCAGATAAGTATCTACAGCCCTCAGCAGAATCTTCTCAGCAGTTTAGAAAAGCACTCTGGTTAGCATTAGAGCTAAGGAAAGGAACACTTGTAATTCTTTAAGCATTCAATTAAATTTTTAAATTCAAGACTGGCTATTGAATGTTTCCAAACACAAACAGTGTGGAAGTAGACTTTCATCATGAATGAGCACTCTAAAATCTGATGTGTATGTAAATTTCTTAATGAAATGAGATTATGACATTTCTGATTCACTGTTTGCAGTATAAACACTTATGGATGATCCATTTTGCTAATTTTCTCATCAACAGAATAATTCTATGTTGGATTGCTAATTAATGGGCAGTGTTTGCTTGCAATGAAGCAAAGGACTTCCAACTAAAATACATGGAACTAATGATGAGTCACCTTGTTGAATAAAGTATTACAGTTAATGAAAGGAAACCTTAGGAATGCAGAGTACAAATGAAAATCAGGAAGCAGAAAAGGTCCCAGAGTAGTCAAACACCAAAATACTTAGTACTTGACTTATTTACTCTTTTCTTCTTCTTTTTTTTAAAGGTTTGATTGACTGATTGATTGATTTATGGAGAGCATGAGCAGGGGGAGAGACCGAGGGAGAGGGAGAAAGAAACTCAGACTCTGTGATGAGCTCAGAGCCCAACATGGGGCTTGATCTCATGACCCTGAAATCATGACCTGAGCTGAGCCCTGAGATCATGACCTGAGCTGAAATCAAGAGTTAGATGCTTAACTGACTGAGTCACCCTGGTGCCCCTATTTACTCTGTTCTAAAAATACCTACCTAGTAAGATTTTTCACACCCTAAAAAATTAGAAATAATAAAAAAAAGAAGAACGTTGTTAATGATGATACATACCAGCTCTAGAAGTGGTAATATTATTACGAAATATCTAAATGCATTTAAAAGACATAGCAGTTTGGAGCCAACTAAAATAAAATAAGTGTACCGTAGAATAGACCCATATAAAAGCCCAATAAATAACAGATACTGTAAATGATGATCTTTAGATATGAAGAAAAACTGATCATATTCAGGAAAGCGATGAAGGAAGACTATGAATTTGAACCACTTATATATATAGCTAGTTCGATATCTGAAAGAAAAGAATGTAGAAAAGGTTCCACTCAGTATTTTTTTTTAAGATTTTATTTACTTATTTGTCAGAGAGAGAGAGCACAAGCAGGGAGCGGCAGGCAGAGGGAGAAGGAGGCTTCCTGTTAAGCAAGGAGCCCAATGTGGGACTTGATCCTAGGACCCTTGGATCATGACCTGAGCTGAAGGCAGACACTTAACCGACTGAGCCATCCAGGTGTCCCCCACTCAGTATTTTTTTTTAAAAAGATTTTATTTATTTATTTGACAGAGAGAGAGTGTGAGCAAGCACATGCAGGGGGAGTGGGAGAGGAGAAGCAGGCTCCCAGCTGAGCAGGGAGCCCGATGCGGGGCTCGATCCCAGGACACTGGGATCATGACCTGAACCAAAGGCACCCCCACCCCCACTGAGTATTTTAAGACTCACTACTGTCCTTGACAATTCTGGGTGAATATCACTAAACAAAGTTTTAATAATACTAATCAGAGTGTTAAATTTATCCCAATGAAAATAAATTGTCTATAGTTTACTTATCACTGTTGCCAGTAAAAGGATGCAATGTGAGACATCTGTCAAAGACGTGGAAATAAAGGGGTGCCTGCTGGCTGGCTCACTTGGAAGAGCAGGTGACTCCTGATCTTGGGGTCATGAGTTCAAGCCCCACACTGGGTGTAGAGATTACTTAAATAAATAAACTTCAAAAAAAAAAAAGGTTTAAAAAAAAAGGAAATAAGGAATATCAATACCATCTTTTAGTCAACCATAAAACAACAAAGTAAGATGAGATATGCAATATGGCCCGTTTGAATATATTAACAAACCTAGAGAAAAGATTATGCTGAGGTTAGGAATGGGGTTAATGTTGACAGGTTGTGAAAGAGAGACAAAGGCAACAGTTAAATACTACCTATTAAAGAAGAGCTCAGGAAGGCTCGATCTATGGACATTTATCTTTTTTGTTCCTAAGGATGAGATAAATGTAACATACTCAGATGCTATTAAAGTTAATTTATTCAAGTCCTCTTATTCTGACTCCACAGAGAAAATATTTAGCTTCCAACTTAAATTTATCTACAGATAGACAATGTGCAGATTAAGTGGACACAAACATTTGGGTTTGTGTGATAATTATATTTTCTACTATGAATGAATAAGGTGACCTACAGGTTTTCACATATAATTTGAACTTGGTAAACTGAATCATCCTTGTCACACAGGGGACAATCCTTGAACACCTGGCTCTGGTGGCCAGGGAGGCTTGCACTCTTGGGTTCCATGGGACTGTAACAATCAGAGAGACAGTTTTTGGCAGGCTACCACACCCAGGGCACTACACAGGCAACAGACTGAAACACATCCCCAAACTTTTTGTTGAAAAGGCTTATTTACTTGTCCTCGAGTTTCAGCCAGAGAGGCAGGCTTTAGGTTTGCCATACATCTAGATGCTACGGAGGTAGTCGCAGGGAAAATAGGCTACGGGTCCCCATCTTTGCACTCTCTCTTTTGGGGAGCCAAAGGAGCTTATACACTCATCTAAAGCCACATTATTTTGCAACTGTCACCCAAGGGACACCTCCAGATAACTTGTTCTGGAGGCCAGCAGGGTTTATGACTGTGGTCCCAAAGGACTGTATATAATTGCAGACTTTAAAAGCTGCTGCCTGAGGGTCTAGCTTCCAATCTAGGTACTGACTGAGATCCTCCCTTCTGAACACATGACGGATCTTGGCACACTGTAAACAACTGGGACTTATCAAGAATAAGTCAGGTTGCTTATACAATCACAAAGGCTTGAGAGACAACCACAAGCTAGGGCAAGGATCAAAGTTAAGTTTCATCTCTTAGAGGAAGTCACTACTTCAAGACCGGGAGAGGCAGCTATTTCAGCTAATACATAAAAACTAACAGAGAGTCAAGCAAATGAGGAAATATAGCACTATGTTCCACACAACAGAACTAAATAAAATCTCAGGGTGAAAAAAAAACACAACCTTAATGATAGGGAGATAAGTAATTTACCCAATAAAAAGTTCAAAGTAATGGTCATAAAGATGATCACTGAACTTGGGAGAAGCATGAATGAACACAGTGGCAACTTCAACAAAGAGACAGAAAATATAAGAAAGTACCAAACAGAATTCACAGAACTGAGGAATATAATAATTGAGCTGAAGAATAAACTAAAAGAAGCAAAAGAAAAGATCAGTGATCTAGAAGACAGGGCAGTAGCACTCACACAGAGTACCAAAAAGAAAAAAGAATTAAAAAAAAGTGAGGATAGCTTAAGGGAAATATTGAGTGGAATATCATTTGCATTTCAGAGTTCCTAAAAGGAGAAGAGAGAAGGCGGGGGGGCAGAAAACTTATTGAAGAAATAATGGCTGAAAACGTCCCTAACCTGGGGTAGGAAACAGATGTCCAGATCCAGAAGCCCAGAGAGGTGCAAATAAGAATCCAAAGAAACCCACACCAAGACACATTCTAATTACAATGTCAAAAGTTACAGATAAAGAGAGAATCTTAAAAACAACAAGAGAAAAACAACTTGTTAGGCACAAAGAAACCCCCATGAGACTATATGCTGATTTTTCAACAGAAATTTTGCAGACCAGAGAGAGTGGCAAGATATATTCAAGTGCTGAAGGGAAAAAAACCTTCCAACCCAGAATACTTTACCCTGCAAGGTTATAATTCAGAATTGAAGGTAAGATAAAGAATTTCCCAAACAAGCAAAAGCTAAGGAGTTTACTACCATTAAATTGATGTTACAAGAAATGCTAAAGGAACTTCTTTAAGCTGAATGGAAAGCATTAATTAGTAATAAGAAAACATATAAAAGTAGAAATCTAACTGGTAAGTGTAAATATACAGTAAGTAGGGGATTAATCATTTATAAAGCTATTATGAAAGTTAAAATACAAAAGTAGTAAAAATAACCATAATTACAATAATCAGTTCAGGGATACACAAAATAAAGAGATGTAAAATGTGACATTGGAATCATAAAATGTTGGGGGGGGAAGGGAAATAAAAATGTACAGCTTTAGAATGCATTCAAATTTAACTTGCTTTCAAATTAAAATAAACTATTATATATATGTGGGCTGTTATATGTGAGCCTCATGGTAAACACAAAGCAAAAACCTGCAGTGGACACATAAAATATAATATAAAGGAACTAAGCATAACACTGAAGAAAGTCATCACCAGAAGGGAAGATAGCAAGAGAAGAAAGGAAACACAAAGGAACTACAAAACAGCCAGAAAACAATTAAGGAAATGGCAGTAGGAACATATCTTTAAAAATGTAAGTGGACTAAATTCACCAATCAAAGGACAATGAGCGATTGGATGGGAAAAAGACCCATCTATATGCTACTTATAAGACACTTACCTAAGATGTAAGAACACACATAAATTGAAAATAAAGGGATGGAAAAAGGTGTTCCACGTTAATGGAAACCAAAAGACAACTAGGATAGCTATATTTATATCAGACAAAATAGGCTTTAAAACAAAGAATATAATAAAAGACAAAAAGGGCATTACATAATTATAAATGGGTCAATCCAACATAACATTTGTAAATATTTATGCACCCAACATAGGAGCACCTGAATACAAAAATCAAATATTAACAGACCTATAGGGAGAAACTGGCAGCAAAACAATAATGGGGAACTTTAATACCTCACTTAAACCAATGGATAGATCTTTCAGACAGAAAATCATTGAGGAAACATCAGCCTTAAATGACACATTAGACCAGATGGACATAATAGATATACACAATAGGTATACACAGAACATTTCATCCAAAAGCAGCAGAATACACATTCTTCTCAAGTGCACATAGAACACTCTCCAGGAGAGATCACATGTTAGGCCCCAATATAAGACTCAATAAGTTTACAAACACTGAAATCATATCACGCATATTTTCTGACCACAATGGTGTGAGACTAGAAATCAATTACAAGAAGAAAACTAGAAAAATCACAAATATGTGGAGATTAAACAATACACTATTGAATAACCAATGGGTCAACAAAGAAATCAAAGGAGAAATCAAAAAATACCTGCAGACAATGAAAATGGAAATACAACTTCCAAAATCTATGGGATAGAAGAAAAGCCATTTTTAGGGGGAAGTTTACAGGCTTACCTCACGAATCAACAAAAATATCAAATAATCTAACTTTACACCTGAAATAATAGAAAAAGACAACAAATGAGCTCAAAGTTCATAGAGGAAGGAAATAACAAAGATCAAAGTGGAAGTAAATGAAACAGATGAGAGGTGCCTAGCTGGATTAGTGGGTGGGGCATGCGATTCTTGATCTTGAGGTTCTAAGCTCAAGCCCAACGTTACATGTAGAGATAACTTAAAAAAAATGAAACAGATGAAAAAGATAATAGAAAATATCAATGAAACTAAGAGCTAGTTCTTTGAAAAGATAAACAAGATTGACTACCTTTAACTAGAGAATTCAAATAAATAAAAGCAGAAACTAAACATGAGATTACAACTGAAACCACAGAAATCGAAAGGATGAGAAACTACTGTGAACAATTATAAGCTAACAAATTCAACCTAGAAAAAAATGGATAAATTCTTAGGAACATTCAATTTTCCAAGACTGAATCATGAAGAAATGGGACATCTGAACAGACCATTACTAGCAAGGAGACTGAATCAGTAGTCAAAAACCTGCCATCAAAGAAAAGTCTAAAGCCAGATGGCTTCACTGGTGAATTTACCAAAGATTTAAAGAAGATTTAATACTTATCCTTCTCAAACTTAAAAAAAAAAAAGGGTGTGGGGGCAGGGGGAGGAAATACTTCAAAATTCATTTTATGAGGCCAGCATTACCCTGACACCAAAACCAGACAAGAACACACAAGAAAAGAATTACAGGCCAATATTCTTGATGAACATAGATGCAAATATCCTCAATGAAATATTATCATACATCATGATTAAGTGGTTTTTATTCTGGGGATGCAAATATGGTTCAACATCTACAAATCATTAAACATGACATACATTAACAAAATGAAGGATAAAAATCACACGATCATCTCAATAGATGAAGGAAAAGCATGTGACATTATTCAACACCATTTATGATAAAAACTCTTAAAACAGTGGGTATAGACAGAATGTACATCTACATAATAAAGACTGTGTATGACAAGTCCACAGCTAACATCATACTCAATGATGAAATGCTGAAAGCTTTTCCTCTAAGATCAGAAACAAGACAAAGACATCCACTCTCACCACTTTTATTCAATAGTGTTGAAAATCCTTGCCAGAGATATTAGGCAAGAAAAAGAAATAAAAGGCATCCAAATCCAAAAGGAAGAGGTAAAACTACTACTATGTACAGGTAACATGATATTTTATATAGAAACCCTAAAGATTCCACCAAAAACTCCTAAAATAAAAAAATTCAGTAAAGATGGAGGATAGAATATCAATATACAACAATCTGATTCATTTCTCTACAATAACTATCCTAACGAGAAATTAATTATATATTTACACAGATATCTCTAATATAATCCATCCGCCAGTGTTCTTTCCTGTGTTCTCACACTTCACATTGCATTTCCTTTTTTCCACAGTGAAAACACAGGTCCCTAATGGTATCAACTCATTTACTCACATGCTCAAAAAAGTTTCAGAATTAGTTTGCCCACACCACCAAAATAAACAAATGTACTAAAAAGAATTCAGGATTTGTTTTTGTAATAATTTCCTCTTCTGCTACCCTGGCCCAAACTGAAGATCTATATAGTCCAATATTGTACTCATAAATTACTTGGATTGGTCCTCCCTTCTTCCTTCCCTTCTTTTTTATCTTCACTGTGATTATAATATTCATTTCACTTTTGCCAATTAAGTTCATTTGTTTCAGTTTGCTTACAGTTTTAGGTCCCATATCCTACTGATAACATTTTTACTTAAACTTTTGAATAGGTAGGATATTAATATGCTATCATAATTACCAAAAAATATACCCCCAAGAAGTGTCAACCCCTCCCATATCTTTTCCACTGTACTTTCTTCTCTACCACATGAAGCTACTGATTTTATTGTCTTCTGCTTTATCCTCCCTGCATATATGCATGTTTTATTTTTCCTTTTTTTTTACATGAAAAGTATTACTATATATGCTCTTTTGTGCTTTCCTTTTGTGATTTCCTAACATTTCCTGGAAATCACTCCATAGTGATCTCTTGTATATAGTACCGTAGAGTTTATTCAACCAATCTCCTATGATTGGTCATTTATATAGTTTCTAGTATTTAGCAATTATTAATATGCTGCAATGAATAACCTTAGGAAAATTATTTTTATATGCTGAAAAGATTGGATTCCTGGATTAAATTAATTCTCATGTGTGCAGACTTTTATTTTTACTCTCATGTGTAATTACTGTGGGGGATATTGTGGAGGAATATTTAATGACATGAGCAAACATTCATTAAATATTAAGAAATAAAAATCATATTATGAAATAGTAGATACAGTACAATGCAAATTGTATAAAAACTCAAAAAGACATTAAGTATTCACAAAATATAAACATGTATGATGGGATTGTGGGGGACTTTAACATTCTTTTTTTTTGTATTTCTCAAGTTTAATGTAATCATCATGTATTATGTTTACAATTAAAAAACAATAAATTATACTTGCAAACAAGAAGAAGGAATTCCATTTCTGACAGTAAAGCTGACTTAAGTACCATAACACAGCCCTTTTGCTAAAAACAACAAATGATAAGTTAAAAATAGAAAACAAAAGAATCTTTTTTGTTTTAAAGATATTGCTTGGTTGACACAGAATACTCAGAAAGCTAAAACAAAGTAAAATGGAAATCCAGAGAGGTAAGCAAACACTCAAATGTCTTTCATTCAGGGGATATGGCAAACCCATGAACTGAGCTTCAGTTTTCGCAGCCATGTACAGAGAGCTGGCAGTGGTATGCTGGAGCCAGCTTGTGAAAACTAACTATACATATCTTTACCCAAATTCATGTTCAGCGACTTCACATTGGTAGCCTGAAATCAGCCATAATATAAAATTCAAAAATATCACAAATAAGGACTTTTCTGCCCCCTCTGGAGAACCAGTTTTAAAATATTTACCAGCATACTACTGAGCCCAAGATTGAGGAGAGAAATCCTAGGTATACCAAACATAGGGAGTCTAATTGGAGATCTCCATATAAAGCCGCATGCCTAGTAGAACTTAGAACACCTATCCCACAGAATCAGCAAGGAAATTTGCCTGTTTCAAACTTGGGTGGAGGTAAAAATATCTTCCCTGAAAATTTAACCAGAAGCCCACCCTCATGAAAGTTTATGGATCTGGAACTCGTGCTACCTATGCAGCCCGCAGAACTTTAAGCCTAAAATTTATTTCAGTGTGTTTTCAGGTTGACAGTATCCCCAGGCTCTTGGCAGATTCAAATGCAAATCCTCTCTTTGGAAACATAGCTTCATGTCAGCCTCAGAAATTACCACAAATAATGAACATGAGTTCACACACAAAAAGTGAGGCAGCCTGAAGTACGAGCTAGCAGAAACAACAGACAACAAAATCAGAACTGCAAAAGTTTTAAATATCAGACTAGGTACAAAATAGAAAATAGTAAGTTTAATATATTTTTAAAAATAAAATTATTATAATCGGAGAAAGCAGTGAAAAGTTTATCAAAATGATGAAAAAAGCAGATTTGAGAGAAAGAAATGAAAATCTTAAATAAATGTATATTAAAATTCAATAGACAGATAAAACAGAATATTAGATACCACTACAGACAGACAGATGATAGAGTAGACCTGGAGGAAGTGTCAAGAATGTCGCAAAGAAAACAAACATATGGTAACTATGTTAAGAGGTGAAGAGTTGAAGAGCTACAATAGAGGGTGCCTGGGTGGCTCAGTCAACTGAGTGACTGCCTTTGGCTCAGGTCATGATCCTGGAGTCCCAGGATTGAGTCCTGCACCAGCCTCCCTGCTCAGTGGGGAGTCTGCTTCTCCCTCTGACCCTCTCCCCTCTCGTGCTCTCTCTCTCACTCTTTCAAATAAATAAATAAGATCTTTAAAAATAAAATAAAATAAAATAAAATTTGAAGAGCTACAAAAAATGATCAGGGATACATATGTGGTTAAGCTATAAAGTATGGTAACAAAAATCATAAAATTTAAGATCACGGTTACCTTTGGGGTGGAGAGCAACATGGGATCACGAGGAGCACAGAGATTCAAAGATACTAATAATGTTCTGTTTCTTAAGATACATGGTAGGTACACATATTTTTTTATTTTAAAATAATGTTTTATTTGGAAGTAATTGTGGATTTACAGAAAAACTCCAAACATAACAGAGTTCCCATATACCAGTTTGCCCTATGTTAAAATATTACCATGGTCCATTTGTCTAAACTGAGAAAATAACTTTGTTGCATTACTATTAACTAAAGTCCAGACTTAATTTAGATTTCTCCAGTTTTTACACTAATATCCCTTTTTTTTTTTGCTCTGGATCCAATCCAAGAAACCACTTTGTATTTAGCTGTCATGTCTCCTTAGCCTCCTCTTGTCAGTGACAAGTTCTCAGTCTCTCTTTTTTTTATGACCTTGGCAGTTTTGAGGAATATTCTTTAGGTATTCCATAGAATGTCCATGTGTTTGGAGATTGTCTGATGTTTTTCTCATGATCAGATTAGGGCTATGGGTTTGGGAAAAGAATATAAGAGACTCCATGTTCATGGTGCATTTTCCCTGCCCTAGCCCTAGAATCAGCCATTTCTCCAAAGAACTCTAGATTCTTTTATTGGAGAATGGTATTTACAAACCCAGGTCAGGCTGTGAGGTATGTTTGTCACTATTGGGATATCACTGCTTCTAAGCCTTCTCAGTAGACAGAACTAGGAAATATATGTCTGTATCTAAACCATGTATAAACATGTATCTGTAATTATTTCTGCATTTATCCATTTATATATATTAAGCTAAACCTAAATTCATAAGATTTTCTCCAACTCTAATTCAGTACCACAGAGTTTTACTCTAGCTCTTGCCCTTGCTTCTCTTGTTTTAATTTCCCTCTCTGACAGTGAGAAGCCTGAATCACAACATTCATCATTTATTTAGATATTTGTTCAACCCCAGTATATATGCAAAAGCAGGTTCAGAATTATTAACCCATACCCTTACAAGAAACAAATTTACCAACTAAAATACAGTGCTTCTGTAATGTTCTTTTGCCTTCAGTTTCACATTTTTCAGTCTAGACACCATTTTCCAAAGTTACTTAGGTCAGCTCCTTTTTCTCTGCCACCCCTTCAGTGAGGTAATGTCATATATTTGTAATAGAGGTAGAGTTATTTGTCACAGACTGCACGACATCCTAGGATTCACAACATTTTAAAAAATTTTGCATATATTAAAGTTAAATCCTTGTGATGTACAGTTCTATGGGCTTAATAAATGCACAGAATCAAGTATCTATCCTATAGTACTATGCAGAACAGTTCTATAACCCTAAAAATGAACATGTGTGTCCTCTTTGTAGTCAACCATTTTCTTTACCTGTCTTTTGTAATTTTAATATCTGCAATGATTAAATATCAGAGTGTAAAAGTTAAAATATCATGATTCTTCACAGAATAAAGCCTAACATTGTAAGGAGAGTCATTGCTTAAAAGTTACTAGCATTGAGAGCGTATAATCTTTCACTTTAAAGTTCTAGACTGGAGAAAAGTCACCTAAGTTCTTTAACTGGCTTTTCCATGGCATTACTGTAAAACATGTGAGACTATGAGCTCAACTTTGACATTGTTCATGGTTGAGAGTTGGGTTCTAGTCCCAAGCACCCATTTTCTACATTGATAAAATGTTCTCCAAGGGAAGAATCCACAATCTTTGCTCACACATATGTTTAGGATTGAACTGTTAATGGCTTATTACAGAGCTATGAAAACACGAAACTATACTGGAATGACAATAAACTAGAAAACTATCTTACAGGCTATTCAATGTTGCTATATCAATCACATGATTATTTCATCTTAGTAGATATGCTCTGATAGCTGCCCAGTATCACAGACCTAAAGCATTCAATTTCAGAAGGGTAGTTCCTAATATAGATAATATAAGAACAATTAAAATCTTCAGGCTGCTATTTGTCCTCTCTCCATTAAAAACAAAACAAAACATGAGGTAGGAAAGTTTCCATTTTACTTACACTTAAATAGTGTTGGTAAGTCTGTACAGATTTCACGTACAATTTTAGAATCATGTCCCCAAAGGCAGTGTCATCTGGTAAGGTGGTTAACTATATCGGTCTAAGCAGTACAATCTACTTGCTGGCAGTAACATCAGTTAAAGACTTTAAGTTTAGCTTTCTCCCCCTGGTGGTAGTGTCTGTGTTGATAACATTTAAAAAATATTTGTATAGTATCTTAATGTTTATGGCTGCTACAGTCAATTATAGGTAGGCAATTTGGGGATAGAAGTAGATTTAAATGAAATCGAAGCAGATATCAAAACACTTCTGAAGGAAGCACTTGTCTCCTATAGTTCCTCTTTTTTTCCAAAATGCAATTACAACCATTACATCATTGTAAATTACATGCTGGGGTTATCTCAGTAGGTAACTGCCAAATGTAAAACTTACAAAAGGTCTTCAATGTAATAATGATGTTTTATCATTTTAATTACAAACTCTTTAAAAAACTCCCTAAAGTGTACCAATTGGGGTGGTCTAAATTAACACTATCTTAGTCGCCCAAGGGTAGTAAAAATAGATTGAACTACCAAATTTCATCATACTTATAGCAGCTGTCTTCCTGCCTCTAGGAAGCTAAGTATTTAACAAAGCAGACAGCTTGGCATTGGCATCTGATTAGCAGTGTGTGTATTGTCAGATAGAATGTGCTTGGCTCTTTTGTTCCAGGGTTTGATTAGGAATCTGGGGAACAGTGGCATCATGTAACTTTATTCTTAAGGCTTCCGAAAGGTAAATAAACTGTGATGCTTCCTCTGGTATCGTACATGAAAACTAATCAATGCTTTTCTGGTAATATGCTTTATTAAATCCAAGAAAATTTACATAAAAGAATTACTTTTTTAAACACATCACAGACTGAAATAGGCAGATCTTAATATCATTTAAAATATTTTATATAAAAATATTTTTATAATTGAGGGCTTTGAGTCACATTGAGTCCCGTAATTAAAATACTGTTGGTGGGGAGGAAATGATCATTTTAGAGCACACAAATAGAAGATTCTATTCCTAAAATTATCATCTAAATGGAGATTCAGAAAAAATTTTTAAAACGCCTATGAACATCTTATTGGAAAAATAACAACCTTGTAAGAATAGCATTGTTTTGATGCAGGTGCCCAAACATTAAACTATGAAACGTTGACTCTCATTACCTTCTCCCCACAAATTTCTTTGAAAATTTATTACAAATGATTGTGCTTATTGGCAAAGTTCAAAATCAGTAGAGCCCATGCAAACAATCTACTTCAATGAGAAGTACATTCTTTTACTCTATCAAATCCATCGGAGGTAATCAGACTGGATGTTTTATTCAACAGGGCTGAAGAAAATTGTTCTACAATAGGTTAATTCAAAATGGCAGCATAGAAAATGCATCTGTCAGTGGGGATCAAATTACAGGGCAAGCTCCTCTCAATGCTTAGAAAAACAAGTCTGCAGTTCTACAGATTATGTGCCTGTGTGTGTTTAAAGGGGTGGGAAAGGAGCTAAATATCTGAGCTAACCTCCAATTAAAGTCAATCATAAAAACAGCCAATTTAATGAGTGCGGATTTCTTTGGGTAATTATAACACCAACCACTTTTTTCTCTTTTAAATCTGTAATTCTGCCTTCTTGTTATTGCTTGCTTTGTCATTAATCGCCTCAGGACCTTGATTTCCTAGCAACAGACTGCCACCAAACATTTGGCTCCTGTTCAACATTTTCTTTGTGAAAAATGGCACTGCTGTTGCCGCCTGGGCTGCTGCAGCTAGACTGGCTGTGTAAGTGCTCTAATAATGTATTCCACTGGAAAAAAAAAAATCACATGATATGGGGTGCAATGACTGAGCTCAGTTAATTACTGAGCTGGGAAGTTTATCTACAATCTAAAAGCTGTGTTGTGGGGAAGGGGGATAGAAGGATTAAAAAGGTGCTCCTTCCATTATCAATAATTTACAGGTGAGAATTTACAAAGAAATATTTTATTCTTGAGTTGACAGGCTTCTGTTTAAGTTTATTTAGAAAAGGGTACAAAAGGCCAGTGTCTCTTAAATGTTGCTTGATAAATTCTTACTCTATAAAATAGCCCCAAACACACAAAAGAATCACAGAACAACTTGCTGCAATTTTAAAAAGCAAATTAACCTATGTATCTGTCAGCTGTTTCTTTTCTACTTAAGGCAAAAATCATGTGTATATGTAAATATGCTATGCGATGGCAGAATGAGGTTTGCATTCACAATATGAACACTAGACACATGAAAATAGAATAATTCAAAATATTGTTTTGATATACTGTATACTTAAATAACTATTTTATAATCCATGATAGCAGAAAAAATATGTTTATCATTATTTTTGAAATGAGTCAACTGAGCTTGAAGGAAGTCATAATTGGAAACCTAATGATAAGGTAGATATTTTACCATTTTTTACTTCGTAGGTTTATTAAGATTTTTTATGCCTTAGAAATACTACCAACCCCAGTAATAATAGTTATGGAAATTAACATGGCATTGTCAGATATGGTTCGCTGATACCTTGCTTTAGTTTTCAGCAATACGGCTATATAAGAATGGCATGTTTCAGGATTGCTGTCAGGATATGATAATTTAATATACCCAAGAGTACACTAAGTATTATGGAAGCATCTGTGAAACTAATAAGTCAGTGGACGTTCCGATTCTTAGCAATGTCTACATCCTTTATAAAAAACTTCCCACAAAGTACAGTCCCAATTCAGCTCATTTGAGGAAGAGAAAAATGCTACAGGTCTACCTGAAAATATCGCAACAAACACCATGACAGACTGAAATAAAAATGACATTCAGGAATATTTATAAAAGAGCAACAGCATTAAAAGGCCGTTGGTTAATTAAGGTAGTTAAAATAAACACATATTTTTAGGAGAGAGCAAATGAAGATATTTGAATGATGTTAGAGAATTCTGTATATCACTGGCCTGAAACCACATCATCTCACCACTGAGTCTGACTCCCCACTTTAATATATTTTTACAAAAATCAATTCTTAATTGATATAGGAAAGTAAATACATATTCACAATCAGAAAAGTTTTAGAAATTCAGAATGGACATTTTAAAATATGGAACTGTAATGGAATATGTATCACTTTAATTCACTATTTGGTACGACAGAGGTTCTTGACCTGGGCTCCAAGAATTAGCAAAAAGTCTTTTGAAATCTATAAACTTCCAAAAATTAAATGAAAAATTTCTGAGTAAATTTTTCTGAGAGGGTTCAAAACTAAGAAAAGATTAAAAACCATTACTCTAAAACTATCCATCTACCTGAGAAATGCTAGCTATATTCCCAAGTAAAATAATATTTTAAAGATTCAATTTAGTTTATTACAGCTGTCAAATTAAATAAATGTTAACCTAACAAGAAGCTATGTAAGTGTAAAAATATTTTTGAGGAATGAATAATGAAATACATGGCGCTCTTTTACTTTATTACATGTGTATCTTTTTGGAAAAGTTGAACTAAGAAGGTTTTGGTGGGTTATTGTACATTTTATATTTTATTTGATTGTGACTGTTTCTGTCGCATCCCCTAAATTTAACAATACTATAATAATATGATATGGTCTTAAGTTCTTTATAGAATGAAGAAAGAAATATTTTGAAAAAGGAATATACAAAATGACTAAAAAAATTGATGCCAGAAATCTGTAATAGAGGACAAGAGGAACGTAATTTGGAAAAGCAGCAATCTTTCATTACATCTTCCAACTATGTAGGATTTGCTAACATCAGGACAATGTCAGAGTAAAAGATAGTAGGAATATGTCCTAGAGGTCTAGACGGTTCCCTCTGGCTTCCAGAAGCTATTTCTAAGGGGTAGAGAGAAAACACATGATGGACACAAGAGGTTAGAGTCAAATGAGCTATACTAAACAGCTTAGAAACCTGTGTTGGTCTGAAATCGGATAACAGTAAATATGAATTTATATATGAACTTGCCTTCCTGAGTTAAGTATTAGAAGGAAGAAAATGTTTTTTTATTTTTTCATTCCACTTCACCAAATATAATTTTTTTTAAAAAACTTCATCTACTGTATGTCATCCATCCAAATAAAAAACTCATTGACATTTTAAAGAACTGACCCCCAAACATTGTTATATTATATATCTAGAACAAATAAAAGAACAAAAGCTTGAAAGACCCTTTTAAAGTGCCTGCAAGAGAGAAAGAGGTAGCAGCAAGAAATCAAAACAGACATATTCCAATTTCTATTACATATGTCAAAGAACAAAGACATAAATTCATTATTTATCTAATTAGGAACAATTATATCATTTGTAGCCATAACACCTAAATATCACTGAAATTATTATGATAGATGTAGATATAAGACCGAATCCAGGGGCCACTGGGAATAACTGCTAATGGGTACAAAGTTTCTTTCTATAGTGATGTGAATGTTCTAAAATTAGATTATGGTGATGGTTACAGAACCTTGTACATATTCTAACAATCACCCAATTGTACACTTTAAACAGGTGAACTTTATGGTATATAAATATCTCAGTAAAGCTATTATAAAAAGATTAAACCCAATTTTATCTATCTAGGATAGACAACAGAACACATGGGTTACGTTATTTAAGATATAAAGCCTCTGTAATGTGTACAGAAAAATATGTTGAAAAACAGACTTATACATACAGATACTAGACTATTTATGTCCAGCTTACATACAATTTTAAAGATAGGACAACACATAAAAATGTACACTGCCATCGTAATGTTTATAAATTTTCCCTCTCTTAATCATGTTTATTAAAGAGATTTAGTAAACATTTCATCTTCTTAGTCAATTGCTGACTGGTCTGAAATACATAAATAAAGTACATGGATGTGGAAACATTTCAGTAGATGGTTTGTTAATTCATTTGGGGCTCTGTATAAGGGTCTACTGTCTTAACAACTAAGTGCTATACACATGTTTATTTTCTTACCATTCTAAGGCAATTAGCACATAGTGTGGTTTCTAACCTCATATAAAATTCCAGGGCTTCATTATAATGCCACAAGTCCAAAACACAAATATTTCCAATCTTTATCTTTAGAGCTCAAAACTTCTTTGACCAATACTATCTTAATTCTACAAAGTGAAAAGATTATTATATTTAAGTAAAATTAATCTCACTTTGATATTCCCTCCCCTTGTTAGAGTTTTACATTTGATAACTTGACTAAATAAGACTTAACGAACATTATAGGAATATAGGAGTAAATTGCACGACTTGGAGAAAATATTTATCCACAAAAATCACAAAGTATTAGCCTTAAAAAGTGATAATGTTATTAGCATTTAATGTGCCCCCCCAAAAAATCTAGAGAAATTGGAAATGAATACAAATAGGATTTCTATAATCGTACTATCATTTGAAAAATTTTCTAGCAAGAATCAAAGACTGTTGCTATCAAGGAAGAAGTAAAAACGTTAATCATTTTTGCAGCTCCCTGAACATCAATACACATATGGAAAATTCTTTAAAGTTAAAAATTGAACTCAAACATTAATGCTTAAGAAGCAACATAATTAATAGTCTTTTTCTTGTATCTCTCTATATTATATCTGAGCTAAAGAAAAATGTCTTTACCACATAGTTTTGGACTTTACTTGAAAGTATACCAAATTGGCACATAAAGTTTTAAACCACTGTATGACGAAGATTTGGGTATACTAAGTGTCAGGAATTATACACAAACACGAAATGCTCAACAGAGGGAAAAAAAAAAACCCTCCACATATTTCTTCTCTCTCTCTTTTTTTGAGCTTATAATATTTAAGGTCACCTGCAAGGGTATTTTCAAATAAAGACTTAGCAATTCAGGGCGCCTGGGTGGCTCAGTTGGTTAAGCGACTGCCTTCGGCTCAGGTCATGATCCTGGAGTCCCGGGATCGAGTCCCGCATCGGGCTCCCTGCTCAGCGGGTAGTCTGCTTCTCCCTCTCCCGCTACCCCCTCTTGTGCTCTTTCTCTCTCTCAAATAAATAAATAAAATCTTAAAAAAAAAAAAAAAGACTTAGCAATTCATAGTTACCCCTAATGAAGTTAATGAAGCATGGCAGAATAGGATAGTCAAAAACTTGAGCAAAACATACAGGAACAAATCCAAATGATGATCACTGATTTGACGAATATAATGAGAGTTCTAATACATAAGAGTTGAAAACTGCATTTAGAATACAGATAAAATGAAAAGTCAGTGGTAGTTCAACCATCCTAACTCCTTAAGCAATAATCTCAGAAGAATATTATAAAGATTAATAAATTCCAAGTGTTTTGAATTCTATCCAAATGTTTCATAAAGAATTGTGACACCATTAAATAAGATGTCATTTACAAAAAAGCTTAAATTTTTTAAAAATTCCATTAGTTACTCTGCCAAAGCATATTCATTTTAAAAGTACACCTTTCAAAAGATAATATTACAAAGCCTTTTTCCATGGTCTACTATCATTTAATACAATGAGTTTAAGTAACGTCCACAAGTCAGTAAAACTTTCTTTTCTTCAAACTGTCCAGATTTTGAGCAGGAGTTATAAATCTCAAACATACATATTAAAGTAATAGTTATGTTTCATTTTTTTACATTACTCCAGTTTCTATTAGGTTACCATTATAAGACAAATTCACTCACTTTCACTAGAACCTTTTTTAAATCTGTTCACAACAAAGCTAAGAGTATCAGATGATACATACTGAATTTTGAGCATAATCAAAACAAACTTTAAAATTCCTAGCCAAGTTTTAATTGCAAGCATATCTTCTGGTAAATATTATCAAAAGATAACCAAATCCTAAAAAAATAGTAATTACATATTTTATTATACATTCATTCTAATTAGTCAACCAATATTCATAGAAAACATTGCTAAAAGAAAATTTTCAAATATATGATCTCTTAGACTATATTCCTTACACCTTATCACAACACCTCATTTTAAGGATGTTAGTTACTGCTTTCAAGCAAATGGCAAAGGTATTTAAGTGTAACTGTTTTACTAAGATAAATTATTACTCAAGGCATCATTAAAAATTTTAGTAGAAAACCCAACCAGGCCAAACAAAATGAGAGATGTAAAACCCAGTGATTATTACTTGTCCTTTATATACAAATACTACTATTTCTTTCAAAATATGAACTCTATTCTATTCTTCCAAGGTTGTACACTTCTCCAAACCATGTGTCTTCTACTCATCTCTAATCATACATTCTTTTATTCCAGAAGCAAACTTTAGTAACACTTTCTTGAACACCCTATCTCACAAAAGCCATATTCCTCAAAATGGTAGAATTCTAGGCTGAAAAGAGGTAAGTGTTAAGACAGAGTTATAAAATAAACATACAGAGGGGAAAAAGAGATCCATAATCAGCCATGGGAACTGGAAAGAAGAAAATAAACATAGTTGCCAAAAGAAAATTCCAATTACAAGTACCATATTCGCAGACAATGACTGACAAACTATGACTCTCTATTCTTTCATTTAAAGGGCTTAATTTTCAATCAGTAAAGAAGCGCACACATCTAGTTAAGTTTATGAAGAATAAGTCACAAGGTACTGAAAGCTTTTCATAAACCTATTTCTTAAATATCTGTTAAACTCTCCCCATGATAAGTCTAAACTTGCAAGCTGATTAGTATTTGAAACTTGGAACCTTTTCTCAAAAAAATGTTATTAGAAATAATGCATAGATTTCTATGCAAAATCTCACTGTATTTACAATGTAGTCTAGAACACTATAAAGGGGTGATTAAAAATATTAGAAAAAATTACTATAACTTAGTAATTATACACAGATGAAGAGCTACATATTTATTAAGCTGAGAATTTTAAAAATTATTTTTAATTGATAAAATGGTAACTAAAGAATTTTTACAGAATCTAGAATAATAGTTTGGGGAACTCATGAGGCTGAATCAACCTCAAAACCAATTTAAAACACATTTCTTGGGGCGCCTGGGTGGCTCAGTCGTTAAGCGTCTGCCTTCGGCTCAGGTCATGATCCCAAGGTCCTGGGATCGAGCCCCGCGTCAGGCTCCCTGCTCAGTGGGAAGCCTGCTTCTCCTTCTCCCACTCCCCCTGCTTGTGTTCCCTGTCTCGCTGTATCTCTGTCAAATAAATAAAATCTTTTTAAAAATAAATAAATAAATAAAAACTCATTTCTCAGGGCGCCTGGGTGGCAACTAACTCTTGATTTTGGCTCAGGTCATGATCTCAGGGTCGTGAGATCAAGCCCCATGCAGAGTTCTGCGTTGGGCATGATTCTCTCTCTCTCTCTCTCTCTCTCTCTCTCTCCCTTTGCTCCCACTCCCCCAAAATGATAAAACTCATCTCATCAAAACTTGAAATTTTTGCTGTTACTTGATTATTCCCTCTAACACATTTATGAGTGATGGTTTTTGTCATTCTAGCTTTCAAATAGTTCAAGGAAGGAAAAATAAAATTTGGGGACAGGAAAAGAAAAAAAATAATGAGGTTAACTAAGAACTAAATCTGCATTTTTTTTAAATTTTTTTTTAAAGATTTTATTTATTTATTTGAGAGAGAGAGTGAGAGAGAGAAAGAGCACAAGAGGGGGGAGAGGGAGAAGCAGACTCCCTGCCGAGCAGGGAGTCCAATGTGGGACTCGATCCCGGGACTCCAGGATCATGACCTGAGCCGAAGGCAGTCGCTTAACCAACTGAGCCACCCAGGCCCCCATAAATCTGCATTTTGAAATAAATACCATGTTCCATGAAAGTCAGTATAGAACAACAGACACAGAGACAAATCATGGCTAAGTTATTAACAAGGTCAAATTCAAATTCAAAAACAAAATTAGTTAGGCGATCTTGCAGAAAAAGAGAATCATCTAAGGTAAAAGGAAAATCAAACTGGGGATTTCAGCTTCCAACCAAGATGGAGTAATGGGGAATGGATTTACGTTTAAACAATTTAAACTTAAACAATTATAAAAATGGAAAAAAAAACCCATATGAAACAATCTTCAGACACTGAATAATAATCCAACAAGGAATAGTATCGGGTGAATCCTACAATTGCTCAAACTTACTCCCTGAGTAAGTAAGCTACATTTCAGACAGCAAGAATCTTAAGTAGAGTCATTTGTCTCCACTTGGGGAGGCCACAGTGGCCAGCACATGCAAGGGCAGATACTGGACAAGACAAGAGGTGACAGAAGGAAGATATTTGAAATGAAAACTTGAAATCTGTAGGGGTTTCCCACTGAGTCTTTAGCACATGTGCATAAGCAAACAACCCAATGCCAAGAACCAGAAAAAAAAACAAAAAACAAAACATGTGGAAAAAAATTTGTAGACAAGGATATTAAAACAGCTGTTATAACTACACTACCTAAGTTAAAAATGAGAGATGGCAACATGAGTATGTAAAGTAGTCATGGCAAGAGTGAAGAAGGCCCAAATCAAATTACCAGGGATGAAAACTATCATGTCTGAGATAAAATATATACTCTGGTTGGGATTCATGGCAGATTAGACATTGTAACA
Organism: Mirounga leonina; assembly: GCF_011800145.1. Classification (NCBI taxonomy): domain Eukaryota; kingdom Metazoa; phylum Chordata; class Mammalia; order Carnivora; family Phocidae; genus Mirounga; species Mirounga leonina. The sequence goes on along the minus strand of NW_023270265.1, from coordinate 2,765,541 downwards.
GAAATTATTAAGTCTAAGCCACAGGAATAGTAATTGTGCAAAAATGAAGAAAAGAGAGAGAAAAAAATGAAAAAGGCATACTAAGGTAAGGGACGATCCAAGTGGCTTAATAATAATTGGACTTTCCAAGAGGGGATGGGGGTGGGGAGAGAAAACGTTTACAGAAAAATTTCCAAACTGAACAAACCACATTCACAAGAAATACAAAGAAAACGATACCAAGGCATATCATAATAAAAATGCTTAAAACCAGTGATAGAAAATCTTAAAAGAGAAAAAGAGATAGATATGGAGAAACAATAAGGATGACTTCCTTTCTAAAAACAATGCAAGGCAGAAGACAGTGGAGAAACAGGGACTGTATATATCCTTCAACATGAAACAAAAACAGAAACAAACATGATGCATACAACAATGGTTTTTTAAAAGTATGGACATCAAGGATGAAAAATAGTGATCTTTGAGAGATGGGAAACCATCTAGGTGAGCCCTAACACTGAATCAGCATACTGCCTTGTGAGAGGTCCCAGGCTATAGCACCAGACGCTGAAATGGGAAGGACAGAGCCCAGGGAGTCAGGGAGACAGAGCTGAGGGTGGGAAGAAGCAGTTAGAGTACAGAGGCTAGAACAGCAGAGAAGAGAAAATGTTACAGAAGAACACTGGAAATCTGCAGATTCCTCTTGAACATTCGTCAGATCGGAACCTAGGAACAAGCCATCCAAAAGAATGAGAGGGAAAAGGATTAGAGGAAACAGTACCCGGGGCACACATAATTCTGGGAATAGTGTCTGTTGCCACCATCTAGAGCAGAAGAACTCATTATTAATGGGGCATTGAACAGAGCACAGGGAAGTCTTGCTTCAGTAGCAGGGAACATGTAGCTTTAGATCAGGGTTTCTTAACCTTGGCTCTACTGATATTTAGAACTGCATAATCCTTTATTGTGCAGTGCTGTCTCATGCACTATAGGATGCTTAGCAACATTCCTGTCCTATATTTACTAGTATCAACACTCACTCATCTCACCACTGTAATAAATATCTCCAGATTTTGCCAAATGTCCCTAAAGGAGAAAATTGTCCCTGGTTAAGAAACCACTGCCATTAAATGAATACCACTCTGGACTCACCTAACAAGGCATAAAAGCAAGATCAAAATACATCAGACTTGCCCCAAGTAACATAACTGCATCCCAGAATAAACCTCCAGAAGATTTATCAATGATAGCTAATGATTACTATACCTACAAAGAGAAAGGAAAACACAATCCTTAATAATAAGGAGGATAACTAATCCTTAAAACTACCTGAGAATCGACACAGGTGTAAAAGACTAACAGAGAAAGACATCAAAATAGCTCTTTTAACTGTATCTTATGTGTCTAAAGTAGACACAAATCAATCTTACGCATATGAAAATAACAAATGAAATGAAGAATACTCTGAATGGGATTAATGACAGTTCAGATATTACAGGAGAAAATATTAGTGAACTAGAAGGCATAGCAAAAGAAACTATCCAAAGTGAAACATAGAGCAAAAAAAAAAAGAGTCCATAAAAAGGAAAAGGGTGGTATCACTGAGCTATGAGACAACTTCATGGGTAATTTGAGACCCAAAGGTGGGGGGCAGCTGGGCAGAAGATATATTTAAAATAATGGCTGAAAACATTCCAAACAAAATAAAAATTATAAATCCACAGCTGTAAGAAGTTAAACCCCACATATAAGAAAGATGAAAAAGAATACACTGAGGTACAATATAATCAGACTGATCAAAACCAGTGATAAATAAAAAATCTTAACAGCAGCCAGGGTTGGGGGTATGTGAAATGTTACATTCAAAGGAACAAAGGTATGGATGTCAGATTTCTCATCGAAACCAATTCAAATGAGAAGACAGTAAAGCAACATTTTTCAAGTACTGAAAGAACAAAAAAAAACTGTCAACCTAGAACTGGCAAAAATCTCTTTTAAAAATAAAGGTGAAATAAAGAAGTTTTCAAACATACAAAAGCTGAAAACATTCATCACCAACAGACCCAAATATATGAAATGCTAAAAATGTTCTTCAGGCAGAAGGAAAATGATACCAGATGGAAATCTAATTCTAAGCAAAGGAATGCAGAGAACTGGAAGTGGTAATTAAATGGGTAAATATGTTTTTTAATTGTTGAAATCTCTTTAAAAGATATTTGACAATTTAAACAAAAATAATGCGTTATAGTGTTTATAACATGAGTAAAAGTAAAATTTGTTGTATGGTATGTCAATTATATATTCATAAACCTGTTTAAAAAACAATTAAAAATTTTAGAAGGAAAATGTGACAATGATAGCATAGAGGCTTGGAGAGGTGAAACTGAAGTGTGCTATTGTAAGATTATTATACTATATGTGGCAGTTTATATTATTATGTAAAGGCAGACATGGCTCAATTGGTAGAGCATGCATTTCTTCATCTCAGGGTTGTGAGTTCGAGACCGACACTGGGCAGAAAGCTTAGTTAATTAAAAAAAAAATGAAGGCAGACAGTGATGAGTTAAAGATGTATATTATCAACCCTAATGCCGTCACTAAAATAAAAAGAGTAAGAGATATTAAGGCAATGATGGAAATAAAAATACTGGATTAACCTAAAAGAAGGCAGGAGAGCATAAAAACAGAATGAAGGACAAACAGAAAACAAATACCAAGATGATGAAGTAAAATCTAACCATATCAATAATCACATTAAATGGGAATGGTATAAACAGCCCACTTTAAAGGTAGACATTGTTAGGCTGCACAAAAATTAAGATCCAATGATAAGTTGTTTACAAGAGATGCACTTTAAAAATAAAGACAGGGCGCCTGGGTGGCTCAGTCAGTTAAGTGTCTGCCTTCAGCTCAGGTCATGATCCCAGGGTCCTGGGATCGAGCCCCACGTCGGGCTCCCTGCTCGGCGGGGAGTCTGCTTCTCCTTCTCCCTCTGCTGCTCCCCCTGCTTGTGCCCTCTCTAGCTCCCTATCAGATAAAATAGTTGTGGGAAGAAAGTATAATACCACACATAAATATTTCAAAATGACAAGTGGGTCAAATAATCAATTCTACACTTTTAAACACACTGTTTAAACACACTGAAGAAAAATCTGATAGAATTGCAAAGAAGAATATACAAATCCATAATAGTAGTAAAAAAAAAGATCTCTGAGAAATCTCCATATTTAGAAAATAAACAACATGCTTCTAAATAACTCATGAGTCAAAGAAGAAAGTAAAAGAGAAAGTAGAAAATTTTATAAGCTGAATGAAAATGAAAACATGACATACCAAAATTTATGGGAGGTAGCCAAATCAATGCTTACAGTGAAATTTATAGCACTAAATGTCTATAGTAGAAAAGTCTCAAATCAATGAATTATTTTTCCACCGTTAAGAAACAAAGCACAGGTGGAGCAGGAACGGGGGGTGAGGATGAAGGATGAGGATTAGAAGAGGAGCAAATTAAATCTAAAGTAAGCAGGGCGCCTGGGTGGCTCAGTTGGTTAAGCGACTGCCTTCGGCTCAGGTCATGATCCTGGAGTCCCGGGATCGAGTCCCGCATCGAGTCCCGCATCGGGCTCCCTGCTCGGCAGGGAGCCTGCTTCTGCCTCTGACCCTCCCCCCTCTCATGTGCTCTCTCTCTCTCATTCTCTCTGTCTCAAATAAATAAAAAAAATCTTAAAAAAAAAAAATCTAAAGTAAGCAGAAATAAGTAAATAATAAAGAACAGAAATAAAAATCAACCTGGGCTCAGGTTTCCCATAAAAAGTTGCTAGAAAATGAAGCAATATTTACAAAGTAGTACTTTGTTTCACAAAATATTAACACCAAACAAGTTGTCATTTTTGTATAAAGCAACAAGAAGTAAATAAAATCTCAAGAAGAGAGAAGCTCTGAGTCCTTCCTTGGGGGGGAAATGATGACAAAATGCGCCAAATGAAGGATATTCAAAATAAACAATAAAGGAATGGGAAGACAGGGTAAGATAATTGGTGGTGGTTAAGCATTTAACTCATTTAAATGTAGAAACAAGACTGTAAGTATTATGGTTATAGAATAGAATGCAAATATTTAAATCCTAATGCGAAAATGAAGAGTACCTGAAATTTATTTTTTCAGAAATGGAATTAGCTATCACCATAACCAGTAATCCTTAATTACATACTAACAAGGAGTTTGGGAATTTGGTTTAAACTTCATAGGAGATGAAGGTAAAGGAAGATGTAAACACTTATTTAAACCAAAAGAAAATGCTGGTATATGCATATTCCATTTCAGCTTTTTATCAGCAGAGTTTTTGATGTGAACTCTGCGTTGTAGATTTACTGAATTATGTGACAGAGAAAATGATCAAGGTTTTGGATTTTCTCAATGCTCATGACCATTATTAATTTATGGAATAGTGGAAAGAAGAGCTGAGTATGTAGATCTGATTTACATAATGCAGACAGATGTCTTAATTATGGAAATTTGTTGAATAGATATACTGAGCTGCTTCCTCAGACCAAGGAATTTTGAAATTAAAGAGCTCCCAGAATTTCAACTTGTTAAACCTCAGTAGTTTATAATGATAATGTAAGAAGATTGCTGACTCTATAGAATCAATATGGAGGAACCCAGCTAATTTGCTGAAGTAAGTATTGATATATATACTCAATCTAAACTTGTGGTTTAAGCACATGCTAAGAAGAGACTACACTGGATGTTCTGACCTTAAAGGAAATTAAAGGTTTAAAAGAATGTAGAGGTAGCAGATGTAAGTGATGAATCACTAAATTCTACTCCTGAAACTAATATTACACTATATGTTAACTAACTAGAAATTAAATAAAAACTTGAAACATTAAAAAAATTAAATTAAAAAATAATAGAAGAAACAATGAATCATGGAACACTTCATCTAAAACTAATGATGTAATGTATGGGGATTAACATAAGAATAAAAAAATAATAATAATAGAAAAATGGCAGAATCTCTTTGTACAAATATCATTACATTAGAGAAGAGATTTCACAGATTTTAATTAGAAAGAATTATGCTCTTAGTTAATAGCAAAATAGTTATAGAATATACAGCATCCAAGGTATCCCATAAGACTAATATTTTCAGAACTATTTTATTTTTTTATTTTTTTATTTTTTTTTAAGATTTTATTTATTTATTTGAGAGAGAGACTGAGATAGAGAGAGCATGAGAGGGGGGAGGGTCAGAGGGAGAAGCAGACCCCCCGCTGAGCAGGGAGCCCGATGCGGGACTCGATCCCGGGACTCCAGGATCATGACCTGAGCCGAAGGCAGTCGCTTAACCAACTGAGCCACCCAGGCGCCCCCAGAACTATTTTAAAATAGCCAAACTCTCCACAAAATATTGATTTACCTGGCAACGTAAAAGACCATTCTTTTTACAAAACTGTTGAAACAGAAACTAAGAGCTAACAACTCCGAGATATCAGCTGGAATCCATTCTGGTATTTGTTTCTGACTGTTTTTTGACAAGTTTCAAAAATAATTCAGTTTTCCTTATTAATCTGACCCAAAATGATCACTCTACATTTTATATAAAACTGGACTTGTATAAATAGTTAATACTATTATAAAAATTCCATTTACCCAAAGTTGGCTAGATGCATTATAGTATATAATTGTTAAAACTGTAAGTTGTTTGCAAGTTGGGTCTATACTCCTATAAAAATTCCATTCATCCAGGGTTGGCCAATGTTAGATATACATAACTGTTTAAAGTGAGTGTTTCCACTCATAATTTGGAGTCCAATTGCCATATATCTAAATAAAAATATAATTGCCTGGTAAATACAGTTTTCCACCATAATACATTGTCATACTTCACAGCCAATATAAATAACATAAATAATGTCAAAATTTTAAACTATGTGTTCTAAGAAAATCAGACTTTCAAATGTACAATGGTTTGGAATAGCACATAAATCCCCCCTAAAGAATCACACTACAAAAACATGCTCCCAAGATACTAACAAAAAAATTAGACCATTTGGAGAAACAGAATAGAAGATAATCAAGAGGAAATATTTTTTTATTTTTTGAAATGTTTTCTCACATACTATCTAAAGCGCTAACATGACTTTCCTCTATAAAATCCTTTCAGTGTAAGCATTTACCTGACATTATAAAGGGGCAGGATTTGCCATACAGAAGAATCAATAATAACCTTGTAAAGCCTAAAGCAGTGAACATAAACATACTGTAGGAGACATTAACACTAGACTGAAAGAAATAATTATACTTTCAATAAACATGCTCCTACTGGATAATCAATTTTTTATACATCTTTGCAGCTGTTCCACAGCTCAGGTAGTGAATGGCAGCAGCTGTTATATCAAAACCATATATTATATGCATATGAGGTACTTTTAATTTTTCATAGGTATCTACTTATTTGTGATCAGCCACATTTAACTCATATTAAATAAAAACAAGGTATTCATGCGGTGATTAATTCAGGAGGATTTTTAGTACCATCTTATTTTAGAAGTGAATTCTTAAACCAATTATTTTTATGTCAGAATATTTAATAATTCAAATTACATGCTGCCCTTATTCCTAGATTTAAGAGATTTGTCACGATCAATGTTTCTGAAATATTAAATTAAAATGTGTCATGGTAATTACTATGGAATAAACAGCAATTAAGATTTTTTAGGCAAATAAGCTCAAACTGTTTGCAGTGCATATTTATACGACTAATATTTTCCCACACAATGCATGCATCATTCACAACAAGCAGCCTAAAAACACAAAATGTAAATTTGTAGAATTATTTCAACAGATCTTAAGATCTTTTGATTTAATATGGAATTTGATACTTAGTTAAGAAATATCTATGTATAATGTATCCAAAAAAGAGGTAGACTTGAATGTTAAGTAATACAAATAATGTTACCATAGAATGATAATGTTTTTGTTCTGTATTTGTAATAGGGAACCTAACATATGCTGTAAATAATTTGCAGGATAAGTAAAAGACAATTATTTAAAAATGTATATGCACTAACAAACTATAATTAATAGTATAAATATGTACCAGAAATTTGAATTAGGTAAATACTTACTGCTATATAATAAACTCTAGCTTTTTCTACCAATGTCCAGTTTTTCTCCATATCAAGATGTTTTTCCTTTTTATAACAATTGGCGGCAGCAAGATTAGCCACAAGGGACCTAAACCAACAACAAAAATCAAGTAGGCTTTAATTCTATAGCTAAAGTTGTCATTAATACAATTAATTAGCAATACTATTTTAAAATTTTGTTTTATATTTTAATTCTTAATTTTTCAAAATTTCTCTACATTGATATTAATAAATGTAAATAAAATTAAATTTGTTTTGAGCATTTTTTGAGACTTCTGTGTTGTCTTTGAGGTAGAGATATTAACCCTTGCTCTAAATACCACCTGGTATTTTGAGAAACTGGAATTTATGTTTCCTTTGGTACTAAAATGATAAGATTATCTATATTCTACATTTTAATAGTTCAAAATACAGTTAGGAAATTAAACTACTATGTTGTTATGCAAAAAAAATTATGCAAAAAAGATATATATACATACATACATATATACAACTAAACACTTCAGTTTTTAAGTATCAGCATACTATATACATTGATTATTTAATCTAATGCTTTGAAAGTCAACTATGGGATTAATTTCACAAAACACACCTATAAATGTAGGCCCTATTTACTATGAGGTATTAATTTGCAAACCAGTACATTTTAAAGACTGGAGTAAAATTAGTTTCTATAGTTGAAAACTCCCTCTACAGGTCCAGTTTTGCAGCTGAAAAATCTAAGCAGGATACTGCATTTAAAATCTTGCTACACATGGCAGATAGGAATTTTTGTTACTGCCCAACAATTAAAGTTAATAAAATAATTATTTATGTTAAATACAAATTAATAAAAATATTTTTTCTCATTCTGACCCAGAAATTAGAAAATAACTTGCCATTTTTCACTCCTTCTAATCAAAAGGGAACAGTTTTGGTTAAAAAATGCATACATCATTTCATCACTTGAGATTTTTATAATATGGCTGGTTCCTCTGTTAAGGAAAAAATTGATTCTCTCCCAAAACATATTCCTACTCGTCTATATACCAATTGACTACTGAAGGATATCAATTCAATTTATGCTCAATTTAATTATTAAAAATAAGAACAATGTGAATCAGTATATTTATATGCAAGTATTACTATATTACCGAGTTAGGAACTAGTCCTAATTTATAAAAAGTCAGTAATCATGACTTTAGCAAAATTCTGACTGAAATGGTTATATATAAAAATAAAAAACAAACACTTCTGCTACCAGTTACTAAATTCTATTTTGATAATAAAACTACTCTTTGATAGGAAACTACATTGTTTCTCCAAAAGGTAAGTATTCTCACTATCCAAATGAATGTGGTTCAGAGTTTGGAGAGTGAGAACCTGAATGAAGAAGAATACTGCATTATCCCAATTCTTTTATTCCTGGGTTTTAGATAGTGGTAGTAAGAGTTACCAGCCCTATCTAAAACAAATTATCCAAATCTATTAGGTCCTATAATTTAATTGATAATGAATTTGATAGTGGGAGTTTCCCCCCAGTTTCTGACTTCCAGTATTACCTGAACATCAATGATCACCATATCCATAATATTAGTATATTAATTAAGCTTCTGATACCTGGGAGACCTAATATTATCATAACTGCTCTTTAAAATAGCAATTTAGCACAAAAAAACAATTTAGCAATTTCACACTAGCCTGAGAGGTAGCAGATGCAAAACTTGACCTATTTTTCACTAATGAGAAAAGCACACCTGCATATTAAAGTTGGTTTTAGGAAAACTGAAAAGGCAAAAGGTCTAAATAAGTATATTTCAATGTTTGAACAATAAATGGTTTTATTTATTAAGACCTTAATGATAAAGTTCTCTTATACACAAAAAATAAAATTACAGGAAAGGTTTAAAAATGGCTTCAGCACTCTCTAGAACTTATTTAATCTTCATGACCCTAAGAGGGAGGAATTCTCCCCTTTTTGCAAAGAGGAAACGGAAGATTTATTTGCTTTGCATCCTTGGCCCCAGCAGGATCCCTGCCGCAGGTGGTGGGGCAGGAAAGCCCAGCCTCACCTCCGCTCCTGTCTCCCAGGGGCCTCGTGGGCTCGTGCGCCTCTCAGGGCCCACTGCCACATGACACGATATGACCTATACTGCCTTGGTGGGGTGTTACATGTTCCAAAGGAATATGCTTTGCCTATGTTGTTCTTATTAGAGATCCCGAAGGGGAGCTTGTTTTTGGAGATTTTTTAAAATTCCAGAGTGGACACTGCCTGAGGGCCAGGACCCTGCCCGCCTTGTTCACATCTATATTCTCAGGAACTAGAATAGTACTTGTCACCCGTGAGGAGCACATTTTTTAATGAATGCATGAGGAATGAATTGAGCAATACCATGATATGATAATTTGATCTTTAGTTATTTAATGACTATTGGCCAGAAGAGTGTCAGGTCCTTAACATACATCTGCTAAAGGTCAAGGAGTGAGCCAAGTAAGAAAGAGGAAGGGAGCAAGGGAAGAGAGAGAAGGGAGGAAATAAAGGAAGACAAGAGGCAAATAAGAAAGGAGAGGAAGAGGGGCAAGGACGGAGACAGGGAATGGAGGAGGATACACTAAATATTTCTAGGTATAAGGAAAGTAAAATTTCTAGTGAATTGGTATTTAGAAAGAGATACCATTGCTGATTTTAATAATATAATAGCTAGGGGGCACCTGGGTGGCTCAGTCGTTAAATGTCTGCCTTCAGCTCAGGTCCTGATCTCAGGGTCCTGAGATCGAGCCCCGCATCGCATCGGGCTCCCTGCTCAGCGGGAAGCCTGCTTCTCCCTCTCCCACTCCCACTCCCCCTGCTTGTGTTCCCATTCTCTCTCTGTTAAATAAATAAATAAAATCTTTAAAAAAATAATAATATAATAGCTAGAAAAATTATTTTGTTTTTCCCTTGCAAAGGAGAAAAAAGGATGTGCTGATGAGCAACATACTATGTCCTGAAGAAAAACCTCCATGTGGCTGCAAAAGGCACGAATACAACCAATGTATGGAAAGTCCTGAGACATAGATTTCAAGTTCATAGAAAGAAGAATTTTCTAAAAAGTAAAACTATAGAAATGTAATGAATTGTTTTTTGAGTGGTGCATTACCCATGACTGAAGCTGTTTGATATGGATAGATGACTGTTTGCCAGAAATGCTTTACATGACCTAATTCATATGACACTGGATATAACGTAGTATTTTATATATGTTACAAAATACATGAGTTTATCTGTCTATGTATCTGAATATTCCAATCTCAGTATACGGTAAAAAGAGCATTCTTTTCATTCCAGTTTCAGCAAGAAACTATAAGACCCTGAATAAAATGTTTTCCTTTACTGATCCTAATTACAAAAATTAGAGAGTGGGATAGATAATCTCAAAACTTTCATTCCACATGCCTCATGAATACAAAAGCAGGTACAGCAAGGGTATTTTTTTTAAAAAAAGAAAAATTATATAAGAAGAGTTATTGAAACACTGAAAGCAATTAAAAACATGAGATCTAAATTCCAAATTCAGATTGGAATTCAGATTTTATGACTGTTTAAATGTGTTAGTACAAACCTTCCTTGGAATTACACTGACCTGTTGCTACCAGTGATGCACACAGCACAAGTTCCTGTTGTTTGCTCATTTTGCTCATAGTAATGAGCATCCACATGGGCTTCAGCAGCTTTTTTCTTTAAGATCTCTCCAAATGTATCTGTCCCAATGCATCCAAAAAATGTTGCTGCTTTGTATGGCTGCTGAATCATCCACTGAAAAACAGGAACACAAATAATTTTAATGGCTTAGAAATATGGTACACATAGAATGGTGGCATAAAAGGGATACTCTGTTAGATGCTGTGGCTGTTATGAATGGAATTCCAATCCTAACGCTTATGGTAACAAATTTGATATAACCACCACATAAAATCTTATTATACTACTTTCAGAGAGAGAAACAGAGCATAGTGGGGTTAAGAACTCAGAATCTACTCACCTAGACTCTAGGTCAATGCTAGCTTGATATAGAAAAATAATAGTGAGTCCCAACAGAAGTAGAGTAGCATTGTCATTAAAAGCCCAGAATCTATACTGAAGACTATCTGGGTTCAAATCTTGCCTCTGCTAATTATTACCTATATGAGTAAGAGCATGTCACTTAACATTTCTATACCTCATTTTCCTCACCTATAAATGGAAAAATATATAAGTACACCTCATGAGGTTGTTGAGAATTAAACTAAATAACTTAAATTAATGTATATGCACTGTTGAACATAGTATCCAGCACATAGTAAATTATATATACTAGCTGTGGTGGTCACTATTATTTTCATACTTGTAATTCATATGTAAATTAAGCTAAAATATGATTAAGTCTAATAAATTGTTCTAAAAATTCAAAAATAGTGTTAAAAATTATAATTCTAATAACTCAGTATTTCAGTAGTCACAAACTTTAATTTCCTTGCTATAAATTGACAGGCGATTGCTTTTAAAATGTGCACTTTGTAAGTCAATCAGAGAAAGACATGTATCATATGACCTCACTGATATGAGGAATTCTTAATCTCAGGAAACAAACAGGGTTGCTGGAGTGGGGCGGGGGTGGGAGGGATGGGGTGGCTGGGTGATAGACATTGGGGAGAGTATGTGCTATGGTGAGCGCTGTGAATTGTGCAAGATTGTTGAATCACAGATCTGCACCTCTGAAACAAATAATGTAATATATGTTAAGAAAAAAAAAAAGAAGATAGCAGGAGGGGAAGAAGGAAGGGGGGTAAATCAAAGGGGGAGACGAACCATGAGAGACGATGGACTCTGAAAAACAAACTGAGGGTTCTAGAGGGGAGGGGCATGGGAGGATGGGTTAGCCTGGTGATGGGTATTAAAGAGGGCACGTTCTGCATGGAGCACTGGGTGTTATGCACAAACAATGAATCATGGAATACTACATCAAAAACTAATGATGTAATGTACGGTGATTAACATAATAAAAAATTTAAAAAAATAAAGCGTGCATTTTAAAATATACCATGAACTATTATCTTTCATAATTATCTCAAATTCCTGAGATTTCTAATACTTACATTAGCTATTCTTTTTTTAAAAATGTTTTATTTTTTAATTTAATTTAATTTTATTATGTTATGTTAGTCACCATACAATACATCATTAGTTTTTGATGTAGTGCTATTCTAAAACTGTCATCTATTTTGTTTGTTTGTTTCTAAAACCAGCAAAATACCCCATATACTAAGTCAAAAGACATTAAAATCTTACCACATTCTCAAATATTTGAAGTATAAAAGAAATGCATATATATTTGAGAGTTAAAGGGATGAAGAGACAAAAAGTAACAAAGAAAACTAAGATAAATATACAATAACTGTCTAGAGATTTGTTCTGAAGACACATGTCCACAAATACAAAACAACATATGCATAAGTACTTGTTAAGACATCATATGTAGGGCGCCTGGGTGGCTCAGTTGGTTAAGCAACTGCCTTAGGCTCAGGTCATGATCCTGGAGTCCCAGGATCGAGTCCCGCATCGGGCTCCCTGCTCAGCGGGGAGTCTGCTTCTCCCTCTGACCCTCCTCCCTCTCATGCTCTCTGTCTCTCATTCTCTCTCTCTCAAATAAATAAATAAAATCTTTAAAAAAAAAAAAAAGACATCATATGTAATGCCAAAATGTTAGAAACAGCCTAAAAGCCCATCCATAGAAGACTGGTTGAATAAACTGATAAATCCCCTCAATGGAACATCACACAGCAACTTAAAAAAAACAATCAAACAAGGATAAGCTATGCAGAGTAATCCATTTATATAGAGTAATTGCCAGGATCTTTTCTGAAGATTTAAAAAAAAGACCAGAGTTCAAAAGAGTGTATGTGTGCATGTATACTTTAAGAGACAGTGAGAATTAAAATCATATATATCCTTTTAGTACATACACATACTCTTTTAGAATTTATATATAATTTTGTTTCCTTATTTTGTAAAAAGAAACACAGAAAGAATAAACCATGAACTAAAGAAAAATGGTTTTCTATCAGGGTGGGTGGGAAAGGAATAAAGAAACTGAAACAGAAGAAAGATTCCTCTGAATGTGCCACTACACATAAAGTAGCCTTTTGAAATGCTAAAATTGTATATTTTTGAAAGTGCAATTCAATTTGAATTTTAAATTCATTTGGAAAAAAGGTGATAAAGTTGAATACATAGAAACAAAGAAATCAAAGAAAACATAAAACTGTAACATAACCCTATAGAAAAAAATGCAAATAACTTTCAATATACTATTACTTTTCAATATACTAATATAAGGAACAAAAACCAAAAAATATTGGAGGATAGAACATTTGAAATTATTGGCTCAGAAGAGCAAAAAGAAAGAAAGAATGAAAAAGAGTAAAAAAAAAACTTACAGAACTGGGCGCCTGGGTGGGGCTGTCGGTTAAGTGTCCGACTCCTGATTTCAGCTCAGATTGTGACCTCAGGGTTGTGAGATCAAGCCCCATGTCAGCTTAAGATTCTTTTTCTCTCCCTCTCTCCCTTCCCCACAACCTCCCTCTCTAAAAAAAAAAAAAAGAAAGAAAAGAAAAGAAAGAAATAATATTTGCATTATGAGAATTCCAGAAGAAGAAAAAAAGGACAGAAAGTATATTTAAGCAATAAGGGCTGAAAACTTCCTGAACATAGAAATAGAAAGGGATATCCAGATCCGTGAGGCCAAATAGGTTGAATATGAATAGGGCTACACTGAGACATATTATAATTAAATTGTCAAAAGTTAAAGACAAAGAAAGAATTTTAAAAGCAGCAAAAGAAAATAGAGAAGTTATATACAAGAAAACCCCCCTATGATTATGGGTACATTTCTCAACAGAAACTTTACAGGCCAGGAGAAAATGAGATGAAACATTCAAAGTATTAAAAGAAAAAAATGTTAATCAAGAATTCTATATCCAGCAAAGCTGTCCTTCAGAAATGGAGGAGGGATAAAGACTTTCCCAAACAAACAAAAGCTGAGGGAGTTCATTACCACTAAGCCCTGCTTATAAGAAATGCCAAATGGAGTTCTTTGAGTGGAAAGGATGCTAATTAACATCATCATAATAATATAAGAAGGTAACATAAAACTAACTGGTAATGGTAAATATGCCATCAAAATTAGATTCTGTAATACGGTAATTGTGGTACGTAATTCACTTAGGACTTCAGTTTTAAGTTCAAAAACAAGAATGTGGTAAAAATAACCAAAAACACAATAATCTGTAATTAGTTACACAATATAAAAACATGCAAATTGTAATAGCAATAACCTAAAGTGAGAGGGGGAAGAGAAGTAAAAGTGTAAAATTTAGGAATTCTAATGAAGTTAAGTTGTTATCAGCTTAAAATAGGTGTTATAATTTTAACATATTTTATGTAAGCTTCATGGTAACCACAGGGGAAAACTTGTAGCAATTACACAAAATAACATGATAAAAAAGTCAAAGCATATTGTTACTAAAAGAGATCAAAACATGAAAAATGACCGCAGGGTAAGAAATAAGGAACAAAATATCTACAACACAATTAAGAAACAATTAATAAAATGGCAACAGTAAGTCCTTATCTATTGAGAATTACAGTAGTCTCCCCCATCTGCAGAAGATATGTTCCCAGATCCCTAGTAGATGCCTGAAACTGCTGATAGTACTGATCCCTGTATATATTATGATTTTTTCCTGTACACACATATCCGTTATAAAGTTTAATTTATAAATTACGCACAGTAAGAGATTAACAATAACCAATAATAAAATAGAAAAATATTAACAATATACTGTAACAATAATTATGTGAATATGCTTTCTCTCAAAGTATCTTATTGCACTTTACTCATCCTTTCTGGGATGATGAGTGATGATAAAATGCCTAGATGATGAGATTAAGGCGAATAACACAGGCACTG
The DNA here is from genome assembly GCF_011800145.1 of Mirounga leonina. NCBI lineage: Eukaryota > Metazoa > Chordata > Mammalia > Carnivora > Phocidae > Mirounga > Mirounga leonina. The sequence continues at coordinate 2,750,441 of NW_023270265.1, read as the reverse complement.
TGACACAGAGCATTATGCTACTACTGATGTTCTGATGATAGGACAGGAAAAGGATCATCTGCATCCAGACTATGGTTGACTGTAGGTAACTGAAACTATAGACTGGGGGGAAGGGATGGTGGGGTAATACAGTATTTTAAACATAAACAGATTAAATTCTCCAATCCAAAGACACAGAATGTCTGAATTTAAAAACCAAGATCCAATAAGATGTTGCCTACAAGAGACTCACTTTCAGCCTTAAAGACACATATAGACTGAGAGTGAAGGGATGGAAAAAGGTATTTCAAGGAAATGGTAACCAAAACAAAGCAGAGGTTTGTTAATATCAGACAAAGTAGACTTTAACTAAAAGTGGTACAAAGACAAAGAAAGTCATTATATAATGATAAAGGGGCCAATCCATCCATAAGGTTTAACAATTGTAAATATTTAGGCACCCAACACTGGAGCACCTAAATATATAAGAAAGAAACACAGCTAAAAGGAGTAATGAAAAGCAATACAATAATAGTTAGGGACTTTAATACCCCACTCTTTTTTTTTTTTTAAGATTTTATTTATTTATTTGACAGAGAGAGACACAGCGAGAGAGGGAACACAAGCAGGGGGAGTGGGAGAGGGTGAAGCAGGCTTCCAACCGAGCAGGGAGCCCGATGTGGGGCTCAATCCCAGGACCCTGAAATCATGACCTGAGCCGAAGGGAGACACTTAACGACTGAGCCACCCAGGTGCCCCTTTAATACCCCACTCTTAACAATGAATCATCTAGACCATCCAGATAGAGAATCAGAGAATGGGAGAATGAGAATAAGGTAACAGCATGTTTCAACAAAACTAGAGACCAAATGGACCTAACAGACATATAGAGAACATTCTATCCAACAGCAGCAGAATACACATTCTTCTCAAGTGCATACAGAGTATTTTCTAGGCTAGTTATATGTTAGACCACAAAACAAATCTTAGCAAATTCAGCAAGTATCTTCTTTGACTGCAGTGGCATGAAAACAGAAATCAGTAACAAGAGGAAATCTGGAAAATGCACAAACACACGAAAATTAAACAACACTCTCCTGAAAAATCCAATGAATCAAAGAAGAAATTAAAGGGGAACAAAAAAAATTTCTTGAGACAAATGAAAATGAAAACAACATACCAGAATTTGGGGGATGCAGCAAAAGCAATTCTAACAGGGAAGTTTATACTAATAACTGCTTACATTAACAAGCATGAAAGATCCTAAATTAACAATCAAACATTATGCCTTATGAAACTAGAAAAAGAAGAACAAACAGCCCAAAGGTAGATGAAGGAAGAAAATAATACAGATTAAAGCAGACATAAATGAAATAGAGAACAGAAAACAATAGAAAAAGATTAGAAAAGAATAGAAAACAATAGAAAAGATTAACCAAACTAAAGGCTGAAAAGATAAGCAAAATTCACAGTGCTTAGCAGACTAACCAAAGGGGGAGAAAAAAAAAAGAGAGAACACAAATCATCAAAATTATAAACAAAAAAAGGAAGTATTACAACTGATACCAGAGAAATAGAAAGGATCAGAAGAGGCTACTATGAATAATTATATGCCAACAAACTGGACAACCTATAGGAATCAAAAAATTCTTAGAAACATACAATTTACGAAGACTGAATAAGGATGAAATACAAAATCTGAATAAACCAATTACTATTAAGGAGATTGAATCAGTAACAAAAACTCTCTAATTGAAGAAAAGCCCAGGGCTAGATTACTTCAATGGTGAATTTTACCAAGTATTTAAATAGAAATTAACATCAATATATTTACAATTGTTAAACCTTATGGATGGATTGGCCCCTTTATCATTATATAATGACTCTCAAACTCTTCCAAAAAAACTGAAGAGGAGGGAACACTTTAAAATTTGTTTTATAACTTAGCATTATCCTGATACAAAAGCCAAATAAGGACACTAGTGGCGGGGGGGAATAATGGCAGGCCAATATCCTGATGAATACAGATGCAAAAATTCTCAACCAAATACTAACAAACCGAATTCAGCACTACATTAAAAGGATCATTCACCATGATCAAACTGGATTTATCCCAAGGATGCAATGATGGTCCAATATACACAAATGATGAAATGAAAGGAAAAAAATCATATGATCATCTTAATAGACACAGAAAAAGCATTTGACAAAATTCAGTATCTGTTTGTGATAAAAACACTTAACTAAGAATAAAAAACATATCTCAACAATATAAAGGCCATATATAATAAACCCAAAGTTAACAACATACTCAACACTGAAAGATTAAAAGCTTCCTCTCTATCATCAGGAACAAGACAAGAATGCCCACTCTCATCACTCCTACTTAACACAGTACTGAAAATCCTAGCTAGAGCAATCAGGCAAGAAAAAGAAAAGGCATCACTGTTGGAAAGGAAGAAGTAAAATCATCTCTATTTGCAGATGGTGTGATTTTATATATAGGAAATCAACCAAAAAAAAGCTAGAACTAATCAATCAATTCAGTAAAGTTGTAAGATACAAACAAAACATACAAAAATCGGTGGCATTTCTATACATTGACAACAAATTCTCTGAAAAAGAATTTTAAAAATTAGTTCCATTTACAATAGTAGCAAATAAACAATAAAATACTTAGGAATAAAGTGAATAAAGGAGGTTAAAGATCTCTATTCTTAAAACTACAAGATATTGATGAAAGAAATCAACAAGACACAAGTAAACAGAAAGGTATCCCATGCTCATGGACTGGGAAAATTAATATTGTTAAAATGTCAATACGACCAAAAGCCATCTATGGATTCAATGCAATCCCTATCAAGATACCAGTGGCCTTTTTTATAGAAATAAACAATCCTAAAATTTAGATGGAACAAGAAAAGACTCCAAATATCCAAAAATAAAGTGAGAAAGAAGGTCAAAGCAGGAGATGTTGCATTTTCTGATTTTGGGCTATACTATAAAGTTATAGTAATTAAAACAGCATGGTACTGGCATAAAAACAGAAAAACAAACCAATGGAACAGAATCAAGAGCCCAGGAATAAACCCAAACATATACACCAACTAATATTTGACAAGGAAGCCAAAAATACCCAAGGGAGAAAATAGAGTCTCTCCAATAAATGTGCTGAGAAAATTTGCTATTCACATGTAAAAGAGTGAAACTTGACCCTCTAACTTACATCACTCAAAAAATTAACGTGAACTGGATTAAAGACTTAAATGTATGACCTGCAGTCATGAAACTCTGAAGAAAACACAGGAAAAAAAACTCCTTGACACGGGTCTTAGAAATGATTTTTTGGAAATCACAACTAAAGCACAAATAACAATATAAAAAAAAAAGTGGGACTACATCAAACTAAAAATCTTCTGCATTGCAAAAGAAACCATCAACAAAGTGAAAAGACAACCTACGGAATGGGAAAAAATATTTGTAAACCATATATCTGATAAGGGCTTAATATCCAAAATATATAAAGAACCCATAAAACTCAATAGCAGAAAAACAAATAATCAAATTTAAAATGGGTAAAGGACCTGAATAGACATTTTTCCAAAGAAAATATATGATTGGGCAACAGGCACATGAAATGATGCTCAACACTGCTAATCATTAGAGAAATGCAAATTAAAACCACAGTGAGATATCACCTCATGCCTGTTAGAATGGCTATTATTGGGGCACCTGAGTGGCTCAGTCATTAAGCACCCAACTCTTGATTTTGGCTCAGGTCATGATCTCAGGGTTGTGAGATGGAGCCCCACATTGGGGCTGAGGATCCCCTCTCTCCCTCTGCCCCTCCACCCTCCCCTGCTCTAAAAAAAGAAAGAAAGAAAGAAAGAAAGAAAGAAAGAAAGAAAGAAAGAAAGAAAGAAAGAAAGAAAG